>NC_134541.1:17707208-18032922 GCF_050624435.1 Tenrec ecaudatus
TCCTATCTCTCCCCCTCAATAGCTCTTCTGATTCAGTTCAAACTGATACCTGTAGACTGGGAATCCCTCACTTGCTTCCAATACCCTTGGGGATTTCCTGTCCGGTTTCTCAACCAGGCAATGCAGCCTCCCCCGGGGGAATTCCCTCCCTCCATCCCCTGGTTCCCTCAGAGCTGGGGTCCTATGGCTCTCTTGAAAAACGGCAGCCCAGTGTCCTGTGTGTTTACAGGGAATTCCTCAGTCTAAATCCCCAGGCATTCACTCTATAATCACAGATGATCCACAGGTGCTGGGGGCACCATGCCAACGGACACAATTCTTTCCTTCGATGGGTTTACATCATCCCCCATCTACCCTGCGCATTAGTGTGTCTCTTCCATACATCGTGTTTCCTTGGCTGCATGGCCCCACTGGCTGGGTCCAATCTTAAGATCTGTTAAATGCAAGCCATTTATACAACATGGGAACCACTTCTGTCACAGTGGGAGGATAAAATAGGCTACCTAGGAGCCCCAGGGTCAGCATTGGGCTGCTAACCACCAGGTCGGATCCAGGGAGAAAGATGTGGCAGCCTTAGAAAGCCGTCACTGAGGCGCAGGATCGGCATGCCTCGGTAACAGGGGGTTCACCTGGTACTTGAGCACTCTACTACGTATCAAACCCAGAGCTAAGCACTGGACATCCGTTTTGTCGCTTAAGCTTCACCGTATTTGGTCTGGCCCCGTTGTTGTTAGGTGCCTCTTCAAGTGGGTCCTGACTCCCAGCGACCCCCTGGGCAGCAGAAGGAAATACTGCCAGTTTTACGAAGGCGAAAATTAATGGAAAGCCCATGATGGTAGGGGGCTTGCCTGGTCCTTAGGGCGCTCAGGAGACATCTGCGGGAGAAAGGAGGCTGGCTGGTGTGCCCGCGCTGTCTGCCTCCGCACCGGCCACGTAACCTCGGCCTCGCCAGTGTCCTGCGGACCCCAGGGCTGTCAGTCTGGGAAGGATCCGATGGACGGTCCTTTTGTTAGGGGAGACCGGGAATTCCTTGGGGAGGAACCGCAGGCAGATACACTTCCCTCATCAGAACCCTACAATTTTGTCAAGCGTCGCCCCTTTTCCCCCCTCTCCCTCCAGCAAGCAAGGTCAGAGACCCCATATTCCGTGGGGCAACCATGTGAGACCCTTACTTCCGGTTGCCACCCCCTCCCCAGGGGTCCTCATTTCCTGGGGTCTCTCTCTCCTCGGGTCCCCCACTTCCGGTTCTCCCTCCCTCGCAGGGGTTCCTCTCCTCGGCCCTTCGGACTCGCGGACGGGCTCGCGGGCACTCACCGGCCCGGCTACGGGGCGGAGCGCGGGTCAATCGGCAGCGGGAGCCTCGGCCGGCAGCACGCGCAGAACCGACCCGCACTCCCTGCCCGGCCCGGCCCCGCCCCGCCCCGCCCCCGCGCCGGAAGTGACGTAAATGGGAGGCGGCGCGCCCCGTCGGAGTGCGCAGGTGCGAGAGCTAGCGGCAGCGGCGGCGCTCTGTCCCCACCTAGCGGCCGGCTCCCGAGAGGACGCTGGGGACGAGCGGGGAGCGCCGACAGCCGGATGTAAAGATGGGGAAACTGAGGTCCCGAGAAAGAAAGGAAAGCAGCTCCCGTTCCCGCGAACATACTATTTAGTGTTTCCCCTGTATTTTCTCATTACTTCTCATCGTTTGTGGAAGGGAAACTGGCCGGCGACGAAGTAAAGCGCGTCAAAGGGATTCACTCCAGAGAACACGCGCCCATCCTTAGCGAGGGACGTGCCTCATCTGTAACATTATTCCCGCTGCTCTGGATTCCTGATTCAGTAATCGATCCTCTCCTGCTCTGGAGTTAGTGACGACGTTCCAGACGGTGGTGACTTGAAAAAGCCTTTACCAGCCCCCACTTCCAACACCTTTGACCCAAATCGAGGTCAGTCTTTCAGGCCATTAAAGACACATGCGTCTCTAAAGAGAATTTCTGATGGTCTGAAGGACTCAGCTCAAAGGCCTATCCAAGGAAAAACTGCCCTGGGGGTCAGGCCACCTTGCTCCCCGACTCCGAGGGCACAGGTAAAATACAAACTGCCCGGTTAAATTTGAATGGCAGAGAAACGTTTTTTACCTTTCTTTCCCCAGTATAAGTGTGTTCCAGCAGCATTTTTGGCCCGAGGTGGGATGTCAGCTTGCAGCAGGCATGTGTGACACAATAGCATGACCTCATAGCATTTTCTTGCTTGTGTCTGTTAGATCTCTCTCGTGGGAGAAATTCCTTGGTCCTTGGTTTCTCACGAGAAAGAATTCACGCCGAAGCCTGGTTTGTGATCCAAGTGAGTTTTAGAAAGGTTAGAAGCCGTTTCAGGCGTTACAGTAAGTGGATCACAAGTCAGAGTCTGAGCCATGCTTGCACATGACCTTGGCCCACCCATGCTAGGCTGTGTAGCTGGGCCATGTTGAACTGTGTGTGGGAGCCACTAGGAGAGAGCCCGCACCATAGAAAACTGGCTTTCAGCAACCCCCTACCTCGCTAACCGCACCCCCCCCCCCCGTTGGGAGGCGTGACCAACCGTACTGGTTAACCCCCTTGGCTGAATTAAGCCCACCTGGCCTGGATGGGGTACTGCCCTTCCTGGTTGGGAACTTGAATGTAAGCATGTGCAATGGACACCCTGGTCTATCTGCTTAACACATCTTTATGGAAATGGACTGCCTAGTCTTACTCCCTTGGGGAGAAAGACCCACTGGGTAGGTTTGATCTGCCTCCTTTTGATTAGCAGCCTAGTACTGAACCATGGACCTTCCTTTATAAAAAAGAAATTACTCATTATTTATTTAAAATGTGCATATACCTGGGGGCTCTCTTTGTGTGGATGTATAGTTAACTACACTGTATCAAATGATCAAAAACATAGTGACTTAAAACCACATGAATTTATTCTCTGACAGTTCTAGCTAGAGGTCAAAGGAGCCTGGCTGTGCAGCCGCGAAGTGCTTGGCTGCTCTCTGACAGGTTGCTGGTTTGAGCCTCCCAGCTGCTGCTCCGGAGAAGGTCGTGGCAGTCCGCTTCTGGCAGGATGTTTACTGTAAAATGTCATCGAGTGAATCCGGAAGCATCCACAGCAAAGCAACCCCACATCCAAGAGAATGCCCAGTCCTGTGCCGCCCTCACAGTCCTTCCTGTGTTTGAACCCATGTAGCCGTTGTGACCATCCATCCCACTGAGGACCCTCCTCTTTTTCGCTGACCTTTTATCTTTCCAAGCATGATGCTTTTCTCCAGGAACCGGTCCTTCCTCTGGATTGTCCAAAGTACATGCCTTGAAGTCTCCCGTTCTCCTTCTAAGGAGCATTCTGGCTGCACTTTCCGCCAAAATAGATTTGCTTATTCTTCTGGCAGTACTGTGGTGTATTTTACATTCTTCACCAAAGTCACCATTCAAAGGCATGGATTCTTATTCAGGCTTCCTTTACCTTGTCTTTTGCATACATATGGGGGGCAGGGGCAGGCACACCTCAGTCTTCAAAGTGACATGTTTCCTTTTTAGCATTTTAAAGAGCTCTTTGGGAGCATATTTACCCAAGGCAATCATCCATTGTTTGTTTCTGTGATGGGTGCTTCCAGGGGCATTGATTATAAATCCAAGTAAATTCACCACATCAACTTTTCTGTTTATCCTGATGTTGCTTATTGCCTCCATTTTGAGAATTTTTTGTCTTCTTTATGATGGTAGGTGATCCATACTCAAATCTGTAGTCCTTGATCTTAATCAATCCCTGCTTCAAGTCCTCTTTGCTTTCAACAAGCAAGGTTGTGTCAGCTGCAGACTGCAGACTGTTAGGGAGCCTTCCTCCAATATTGACGTCATGTTCTTTTTACCGAGGCTGGCCTCTCAGGAGGGTTTGCACCACAAACAGACTGAATAGACGTGGTGAAAGGGTGCAACCTGATGCCTGGCGTTCCTGATTGTACACCACCAGATGTCCCCTTGGTGTCTGAATGATGCCCTCTTGGTCTCTGTACAGGTTCCACGTGCGTACAAGGAAGCGTACTGGGACGCCTGTTCTTCACAGTTATCCAGAGTTGATTATGAGCCATGCCGTCCAATGCCTTGGCATGGAGTGAATAAAATACAAGCACTGGTAAAATTTCCAAAACAAAACAGCTGAATCCATTGTGAATGAGTCTGTTCTGACTCAGCAGGCCTAGTCCTCAATGGCAGTGAGTTTGGGGCATTTGGGGGGGGAGGGGTGTACGGTGGAGGGAGGTTGGAAGTCAGAAATGTAGAGTCAAGGCATCAGCAAGGCTGTATCAGCAAAGCTGCCTCTGCTCGGGCGGCTTCGGGGGAGAATCATTTCCCTTGCCCTTTTCAACCTCTAGAGACCACCTCCCTTCTTTGGTCGATGGGCCTTTCCCCTAGTCACTCTGACTACTTCCTGCTTCTGTCATCACATCTACTGCAGTCTGACGCTCTCGCCTCCCCTGTATACCAACCCTTAGGATTGCATCGGGGCCGATCTCCCCACCACAAGATCCGCACCTTCCTTACCTTCTCCTATGTCTAAAGAGTCCCTCTTCAACGTGCAAGGCGACACACCCACAGGTTCCAGAACATCTGTGGGAAGTTGTCATTCAGCCTACCACCATCAGATGACCCTGGTCCAAGCCGTGTGACCTTGGCCTTACAACCAGGTTGATGACATGAGCTCATAAAAGGAAAGACTTTGTCAGGCACACAGCAAATGTGTACTACATCTGGCTCAAGTGTCAAAGGGAGAGGGGCAATCTTATAAAACATGCTGTCTTAGAAGCAGTGCTAAACCCCCCTCTGGACCCTTGGAAGCAGGAGCTACTTGTGGCATCCAGAGTCCAGGTGGCAATCCCAGATGTTCCCAGCAGGCGGCAGGCAACACAGGCCTAGCTCCCAGTGTGAAGCTCCCCAGGGCTGGCAGAGAATTCAGAAGTACTCTCCAAAGCCCCTGCTTCATCCCTTAATTCAGCGGTCCTCAACCTGTGGGTTTCAACCCCTTTGGGGCTCAAATGACCCTTTCACAGGGGTCGCCCGATTCATAACAGTAGCAAAATGACAGTTATGAAGTAGCAATAAAAATGATTTTACGGTTGGGGGTTGGGAGGGGGGGGATGCACCACAACAGGAGGAACTGTCTGAAAGGGTCGAGGCATGAAGAAGGTTGAGAACCACTGCCTTATGGAAGTCTGTAATTTTGGATCTTCCTGTGTCATTGTAGAGAAGGAGGACCTCTCAGGACCGGAAAGGTCTTGGAAGAGCAACAGCTGTACGGGTGTCTGTGTGCGGAGAGACCCCAGAGGCTCTCCGGGAGCCCTGGTACCCCACGGGGCTCCTCAGAGGGGATGGGGTAGGGCTGGAGCCTCCAGCTACTCGGTGGAAGGAGGAAGGGGCTTTCTGCTCCAGTCAAGACGGACAGCCTTGACACCCAACGGGGCAGTTGTACGCTACCCTATAAGGTCGCCATCAGCCTTATCCATTTGATGGCAGTTGAGGTATTGTTTGGTTTGGTTTGTTTCTATAGACACCGATGAAGAGCTTGCTGAAGCCTTACAGTGACCCTGAGAACATCCGGCTATGAGGCTCGGATCGGCCCAATTTAAGCTGAGAACTCGGGACCCGGAACAGAACACTTCACGTAGGGGCTCAGCTGCCGTGGAGAGGCTGGCTATAAGCCCCTGTGGGTGTATCATGGCACCCCTTTACTTTGCCAGAGAGGCCCGGCAGAGCTGCCTCTCCGACTTCACAGGCTGGGAAGCAGGCTCCCACAGGGGGGTCTGGGGATTTGATCCTCCATCTCTTTGCCTGTCTTTCTGTGTTTCCCAGCTTGGCCGTTCAGAAACCACAGGCTCAGAACTTCTGCTGAGCTGTTGAGTTGGTTCGATCCTGCGGTGACCCCGTGCATCATAGAGCAGAACCACTCCATCGGGTCTCCCCGGTCATCTTCTCTGACGGAGGCAGACTGCCAGGACTTTTTTCTGTGGCACCGCTGCTGGGTGGATTCAAACCACCACCCTTCCCCCGGTGCCCAGCCTAGATCCAAAGATCTCCTCAAATTCTCACCTGGTGGTCAAGCACAAAGGATGCCCAGTGGGTGGTGTGGTGGTTACCCAATGGGCCCCTAACCTCTAGGGCAGCAGTTCAAAACCATCCGTGGCTCCACAGGAGGAAAACGAGGCTTTCTACTCCTGTAAAGAGTTAGGGCCAGAAACCCACAGAGGCAGATAGTTCTACCTTGACCTGTAGGATCGCTGTGAGTCTGAATTGACGCTGTGAAGCAATGCGAATGGGTGAGAGGCAAGCACAAACGGTCGCCTGCCTTCCCCAGAGACCTTGTGCAAAACGGGGCTGGTGACCTTTGCTTAAGGAGGCCTGGGGACAACTCAGTGGAATGTACAATCTATCAAGGCAGGAAATGCCAGTCAGTTGGCTGTGAGCACCCCCACTCACCAGCAGACAGCACCAGCGGGCAGCTTGCACTGCCTCTGCATGGCCTCCCATCTTCTTATCCCCCTAGCTCCGCCTCTTGCTGCTGGGTGCCACGGAGTCAATTCTGACCCACAGTGATCCCGTGACTGAGTAGAACACCTCATAGGGGTTTCTAGGCTGTGATCTTTATTTTAAAGCCAGTAGTGTGTTTCATGGTATCACAACAATGCCAGTTCTTCCTTTGATGCAATGTGATTGCTTCTTAAAAAAGAATCAAGTTTTATTGACATGTAATTCACAGGTCATATAATCAATGGTTTAAAGGTATTAAAAAGAGGTGCTATTTTTATTAGCTCCCCATTTCCCCCTACCAGCTTCCCCTAACACAGCCTAAGAAATTATGAATCTAGTTACTGTCTCTATAGAATTACCTCCCCTGAATTCCATAAAAAGAAAATATACAAACACATAACCACTACCCCCCACGAACATCAATAGAAAACAGAGAAAAACCCTCGATCCAAAAGAAAAGCAGAAAAATAATAAAAATTAGAACCAATTGAACATGAATAAAAAAGGAGGGCAGATGGTAAGTGGTTGAACTGTAACCTGACTACAACTGCGTCAGTCCACTTTCCAGTGCGCTCTTCCCGAGAGCAAGGCTATGCACATCCTTTATCAATGGCCAGGGGGGGCTTCCCCAGATGCTTAGTCCATGTGGGGGACCCTGCAAATAGATTCTGACCTTTCACTCATCATCGCCTTCTGAAAACTGAGTATACAGGCTTTTAGCTCTGATCCCATTCCCTCCTCTGGTCTTGGAAGTTTTCATTTACAATCCTTGGGTCACACAGGACAGTGTGCTTCCTCTGTGTGAACTTAGCGGACCCCTCACTTGGATAGCTGGTTGTTTTAAGACAATAGGCTGTCATCTTAATGGGAGCAGGCCTGCAGGTTCTTTCTCCCGTGGAGTCACAGGTAGGTTCAAGTCACCGACCTGTGGGCTAGCAGTCCATCACCTAACCATTATGCCACCAGGGACCCTGCTCACCTAGGCTCTGGAGAACGAAACCTGGGCATGCGATAAGTGCTGGAGGTGGTCAGAGAAGCCCGTCTCAGCTCGAGAGTGGATTCTAGGGTTTGGCCTGTTTCTCATGGGACCGTGGGACAAGGCATGGGCTGTCAACCTCATCACTACTGGTTGACATTGGGGACTGGATAGCTCTCTGTTGGGAGGGAGCATTGGGGGATGTCTGGCAGCATCCCTGACCTCCACCTACTAGGGGACAGAAACACCCCCATGCACAGAGATCACCAGGAAGGCCTCCAGGCATTGCCAAGTGTCCCCTGACTCAGGCATGATTGCCCCCATGTGAGAACCACTGGCGTAGGACACAGCAAGTTGGCTCCTGGCCAGACAGATCGGAGTCTAAATCTTCTCTCCATCACTAACCAGCTGAGTAACCTCTGAGCAAGTATTTACTCTCTCTAATCCATGCTCCCCACACCGATGGAATCCTATACTAACCAAAGAAACCACGCGTCCACTGTCGTGGTCGGTTCCAGTCTGTAGTGGCCCCGTAGGACAGAGCAGATCTGCTCCATAGGGTTGCTGAGGCTGACAATCTTCACAAGAGCAGCCAGCCTCATCTTTCTCCCAGGGAGTGGCTGCTGAGTTTGAACCACTGACCATTCAGTTTGCAATCCAAAGCTTAATCCGCGGTATCATCTAGGAGAGCGGTTCTCACCTTTCCTAATGCCATGGTCCTTTCATACAGTTCCTCATGTTGTAGTGACCCACCAGCCATAAAGTTATTGTCATTACTACTTCATCACTGTCATTTTGCTACTGTTATGAATCTGCTGACCCCTGAGAAAGGGTTGTTCGACCCCCCCCAAAGTGTCGCGACCCACAGGTTGAGAACTGCTGATCCAGGGGCCTCTCTCTTTCTCTTTCGCTCCTCAAGCAGCTACCACTTCTTAAATACTCTTCCACTGGCTGTGTGATCAGCTCTCGGCATGAAGTGTCTTGCTGACTGTCCAACCACAGACTCCTGTGGGCACCCTGAGGCGGAAGCAAGGAGGCAGGAGGCGGGTGCCCTGCGCATCGGGCACCTGCATGCATGGTTCCCCTGGGTGGCCAAATGATGGACTAGGAGAAGCATCTTTCTATAACATGACCTATGAAAACAAAATGGTGGAGCACTGTCACACTGCTACCTGCACTGAATGCAGTGTGAATCGAGGGACGGTGCGCAAGGCCGTCAGGTGGGTTCTCACAGTGACCCGGTGTTAGGACGGGATGAAGCACCGCCCACTCCTGCACCATCCTCACAATACTCCGTACGCTGGAGGCTCCTGTTGCGGCCAATATCTCGCGAGAGCCCTTCTTTGTCACTACCCTTCCCCGGGGATGGGTCTCCTGATCACAGGTCTAAAGTACGTGAGACGAAGTCTTGCCGGCCTCGATTCTTTTTCGGAGACTCATTTATTTGTTTTTCTAGCAATCCACCGCCCTTTCAGGATGCCTGGCCAACACCGTAATCCAACTGCATCGGTCCTTTTGTGGCCTTCCTTCACTGTCCAACGTCCATATACTTACAAGATGACCGGTGACCCAAGACCATGGCTCGGGTCAGGCGCACCTTAGTCCTCGCGGCCACCCCCTGTTCTTCAGCACTTTCAAGAGGGCTCACGCAGTAGAACTCACGGCTTGATTTCTTGACTGCTTCTTTGTGAGCATCGAGGGGGAGTCCAAGCCAGAGGACACCCTTGACCATGGCCATCTTTGCCTATCCAGCAGGATGCTGTCGGTGCACTTGTGAGGACTCCGGCTTTCTTGACATTGCGTGGTAAGAGTGGAGAGAATCACAGTGTGAACCCTGCTGCATGCACAGGCACCGCTGTAATTCCCGTGGGTTTGTTTTTCATGGTCATGAGAAATGAAATTTGACCCTTCCAGTTGAAGGCCCTTATAGCCGTCACCTTGTCACCCTATTCCGAGTTCATCCCTGTCCGAAATTTAGTGTTTTATCATGACCAGGCATGTTTTTCTGTGTTTATCTTATATCCATATGTGGTGTTTCTCTCTCTCTCTCTCTCTCTCTCTCTCTCTCTCTCTCTCTATCCATCCATCTATCTTATACAATGTTGTTTAAGGATCTTGGTGGCACTAGGGTTAAGTACTCAGTATCTGACCAAAAGGTTGGCCGGTTCTAGCCCACCAGGAGAGTGACCCGGCCTCTAGCTCCTGTCAGGATGACAGCTCAGAATCCCTGTGTGGGGCCTTCCTCAATGAAAGAATACTTTGCTCTATTACACTGGCATTCCATGATGCTTGCCTTTCTGACACAATCGCTGAAGACAAAGCAGGTGCATAGCAAATGTGGTGAAGAAAGCTGATGGAGCATGGCTATCAACAGATATAGTGTCTGGGGTCTTAAAGACTTGATGGTAAACAAGCAGCCACCTAGCTCAGAAGAAACAAAGCCCACATGGAAGAAGCACATCAGTCTGTGTGATCACGAGGTGTCGAAGGGATGAGGTATCAGGCATCAAAGAACAAAAAAATCATATCATTGTGAATGAGGGGGAGTGCAGAGTGGGGACATAAAGCCCATCTGTAGGCAACTGGACATCCCCTTTCAGAAGGGTCACGGGGAGGAAACGAGCCAGTCAGGGTGCGATGTAGCAATGATGCAACATACAACTTTCCTCTAGTTCCTAAATGCTCCCTCCCCCACCCCACACTATCACGATCCCTATTCTACCTTACAAACCTGGATAGACCAGAGGATGTACACTGGTGCAGATAGGAACTGGAAACACAGGGAATCCAGGGCGGATGATCCCTTCAGGACCAGTGGTGTGAGTGGCGATACTGGGAGGGTGGGGTAGAAAGGGGGAACCAATTACAGGGATCTACATATAACCTTCTCCCTGGGGGATGGACAACAGAAAGGTGGGTGAAGGCAGACGTCAGACAGTGTAAGATATGACAAAATAATTTATAAATCATCAAGGGTTCACGAGGGAGGGGGAGTGGGGAGGGCAGGGGGCGGAATGAGGAGCTGATGCCAGGGGCTTAAGTGGAGAGCACATGTTTAGAGAATGATGAGGGCAATGAATGTTCGAATGTGCTTGACACCATGGATGGATGTATGGATTGTGATATGAGTTGTATGAACCCCCAATAAAATGATTTAAGAAAACAAAAACTAAAACAATAAAAAACAATGACAAACATAATAATGGCTTCCAATAAATTTCATATCTACAAATTAAAAATAAGGCAACTCCCTCACGAAGGTGCAATCAGTGTGTGTGGTTTCCTGGGTCTGTGTTTAGTTTTTTGAAAAATGAAAACGGATGAATCTGCCTCAGTGCCTAAGAATGGTGTGTGTGTGCTCCTGGCAGGACCAGGCACACAGTAGGTGTTCAAGAAACACGAGCTCTCATCTCTGCCCCCAAGCCCTTGCCATCGATTTCAGCTCCATCACTAAGAGCACTGACCCGTGTGGTCAGTCAAAGTAGTTCCTGCTTCCCCAGGGCCTACGGCGTGCCAGGCATTCAGTGCCGACAAGCGAAGTGACTCTGCACAACATCCAGTTCTGATGCTTCTGCCCAGTTTGCAGAGAAGGAAACAGAGGTCCAGGGAGGTTGTGCACCTGACCCCTGGCCTGGTCTTGAACCCAGGCAGTCTGACTCCCGTGCCCATTTGCTCCTCCACACTGCAGAGAGAGAGAGAGTGTGTGTGTGTGTGTGTATCTCTCACACTGTGTATTATTTGGTGTCTAGTGTCCTGGAAATGGAGCCCTGGTGGTGTAGTGGTTGAGCATTAGGCTGCGATCGCACGATCAGCAGTTCAAAACCACCAGCAGCTCCTTGGCAGAAAGGCTGGGCTGTCTACTCCCTTAAACAGTTGCGGTCTCAGAGACCCACCAGGGCAATTCTACCCCGGCCTCTAGGGATTGCTATGAGAATTGGCTCGATGGCAGTGAGCATGGGAGTTTTTTGAGTGCCCAGGCTGACAATACAAATGAAATTAAATAAAAACAGCAGTGGCCACCCTTGTGTGTGCCAGAGTGGGACTGTGCCCCTGGAGTCTCTCTTAGCTCCCTGTGCCTGTCTTCTGAGGGCCCGGCTTAGCTTGAACTGCCAACCTTCAGTTAGTAGCCTTCGCCTGGCAGGGACGCCTCCTGGTGGAGGAGTGCCTGCTGACAGGCGGGCAAGGGAGCGGGGGCAGGGGGGGGGTCACCCCTTCTTCTCACTCCGGGAGGATGGAGGCACTTCCTAGCTTGCCTTTGACAGATGGGAGCTGGGTCGCCCAGAGGGGAAGGTCTGCCAGGAGTCACCCAGGGAGTGTGTGGCAGGCACAGTGGGGTTTTGCAGGGGGTGGGGTGGGAGGGTGCACCCTCTGAGCCCTGGGAAGTCTAAAGGACAGCATGTTCCATACTTTTCACCAGCGTGTCCATCCGATGGGACTGACCCAGTCTGAGGTCACCAGCTGCCCAACCAGTGGTCCAGAGCCGGGCTTGGCTCTCGCAGGGTCGGTCCAGACCAGGGCTGGGAAGTCAAAGGTTTGGCAAGCTCTGGATCTGCCTGCCCCAGCCCTCGGCAATCGGAGGGTCGTGCGAAGCTTGTGACCCGTGGCTCCGGCGAGTTCCAGGGAACCAGAGACTCCTGTGTCCCTGGGTGCCGGTTTTCCCACACCAGACTTGGAACCAGGACACCTGTCAGGCTCAGGGGCAAAGCTGGGGGGCCCTGGGCTGGCTGTGTGGGTTTCCCAGAAGAGGTGAGCACCCAGCGGGGCGGTTCCTGGTCACGCATTGATTTTTCTAACCTGAGTCAGCGTGCTTGTTCCGGAGAACAGGACGTTCTCCCTGTCCTCCAGGGGCTTTGGAGCCTGGCCGGCGGTGGCAGCGTTTCCCAAACCTGGGCTGGGGAGGGGGCTGGGAGCGCTGGAGGCTGCCCCTGCTCCAACAGTGTTCATCCACGGACCTGCCCGGTCCCTCCTCCACTGTGTCAACAGCACCCGGACTGGAGGGCTCTTACCACCCACCAGGCCCCATGGGGATGCTTTCTATGGAGTCATTCCACTAAACCCACAGTGATCCCATAGTGACCCTCCCTCTGACCAGCACCACCGCCCAGGGCAGAACACTGAGGCCTGGAGAGGCAAGCCAGCCTGCCAGCGGTCACACGGAGAGGGCACTGCAGGCCTGGATGCTGCCATGCGTTCCCGTGGCCACCAGCCCCAGGACGATCTCGTCCGGTATGCGCTATCACCGGCATTCTAGGCTCGGGGCTGCTTAGCCACGAAGCTCTGCTCTTACAACCAGGGCACCCCCCCTTTCTTTCTTTTTAAAAATACTTTTATTGGGGGCTCTTCCATCTCTCATCACAATCCATACATTCATCCAGTGTGTCAAGCACATTTGTATATATGCCTCCATCATCATTTTCAAAGCATTCTCTTCCCACTGGAGCCCCTGATATCTGCTCCCCATTTCTTCCCCCTCCCTTCCTGGTACCCCTTTTTCTAGAGTACAGCCTAATGCCCGGAACATAGGGTTGGGTTTGGCCGGGGCCATTCAAACTCAGCATTCTCTTCTGCTGAGAAGAGGGGGCATCTGCTCTGAAGGGTGGAACAGGGTAATGAAGGATCTTCACCGGACGTGTGCTGGCACGGGGTTCCTGTCTGGACCTGGGACACAGAGAGGCTGGGAGAAAGGGCAGAAGCAAACACAGGAGCAGGTGCACTAGAGTCCTCCCTCCCTCCCAAAGTGCTGAGGGCAGAGAGCACCCCCGGGGGCCAGGACCACCCAAGCACACCATTCTCCTTTGCTGGGGAGAGGAGCCACCTCTTCAGAAGGAAGGGTGGACCAGGGTAGGGCTTCCCTAAGCACTTCCAGTGGGGACATCCAGGAGCTGGAGCTGGGGCCCGACTCTGAGGGCTGATGCGGGAGTGGTTTGCAGTGGCTTCCGGGGAGGGAGGACCGTGTCCGGGTGGCCATGGCATTGTCGTTGAACCCACAGCAGCAGCCGTCCATGGAAACCACCCCCATTGCTGCCACACAGGTTAATCTCCCAGCAGTACCAGGGGCTGCAGACTCGAATGGCCGTCCTTCACAGACACAGATCCCCTGGCCTTCCTTCAGAGCGGGCCAACTACTAACCTCAAGGTTAGTAGAAGGTCACAGAGTGCTTGTGCTACCAGGGACCGTCTTCAATCCAAAGTGCTTGTGAAACCCAGGGGCCGTCTACAAGAGCGACTCTCAACCTCCCTAATACTGCGACCCTTTCATACAGTTCCTCATGTGGTGGGGACCCCCCCCAACCATAACATTATTTTTGTTGCTACTTCATCACTGTCATTTTGCTACTGTTATGAATCAGGCGGCCCCTGTGAAAGGGTCGTTTGACCCCCATAGGGGTTGGGACCCACAGGTTGAGAACTGTTGGTCTACAATCACAGAATGCATGTGTCACCCAGGAACCATCTTCAACAGAAAGAAGCAGCTCTCAATGTCTGCTGGGGCCAGAAAACTCAAAATCAGTCAAGATCCTACTGCTCAAGGCCTAGCCTTCTGCGCTCCCTCATTCTCCATCCTGGCCCCTTCCTTGTCCCATCATGGGGGAGGGCAGGAGCCAGACAAGGTGCACCTTCGGGCCTGTCCCACTTCCACCTGCAGGCTGGAGTAGGAGAGGGAGAATGCTTGCTTCTCATTCAGCCTGGAAGTTTCCGTTAGTTGCTGGAAAGGACAGTCTGACTTCTAAGCCAGGAATTGTGTTTGCGACCGGAAGTGGCCACAGAATTCCTAAGAAGAAGCATAAGGTCATGGGGATAACTTTCCTCAGGATCAGGAAAAAATATTTCTCCGCCAAATTCCATGTAGAGGACCAGAGCCAAAGCCAACCTACTGCCATCGAGTCAAGTGTGATTCACACAGCATGTCTATCAACAGAGTAGGGCCTCTCCTGAGAGTTTCCAGGCTGCTCCACCTCCTCTTTCTCCCGCAGAGCAGCTGGTGGGCACTGTGAGGTCGGCAGCCCAGTGTGTAACCCACTACACCGGCTAGTGGAGGAGGCTGTGTCCCCGGGGTGCCTAGGGTGAAATGGTAATCAAATCAATGCAGTTGATGCAAACACCTACTAGGTGCTAATCCTGAGGCCACGGGCTGCCTGGGTGCTAGTCAGTGCTCTGCGCTTTATACAGAGACAACGCAGGCTCAGGAGGTTGAAGTACAGCCCACAGGGTTCACCGGTTAAAAATCCTTGCTGTCACCCTTCAGGAGCCAATCAACCCGAACCAAACTCACTGCCATCGAGTCAACGATGAATCATAGGACTGGCCCTGTGTTAGTCCAGGTAGACTAGTGAAGCAAATTCATAGAGACTCATGTGTGTCTAAGAAAGAGCAGTTGAATATTGAGACAACATCCCAGCCCAGTCCAGATCAAGTTCATAAGTCTGATATTAGCCCATAGGTCTGATACCAATCTATAAAGTCCTCTTCAGACTCATGAAACACATGCAACGATGCCGAATGCAGCAAGATCACAGGCCATTGGGGGAAGTCTTGTGGATCCAATGGCATTGTAAGCATCTCAGGGCTTCCAGGGGTCTCCACATGGCTTCTCTGGCTCCAGAGATCTGGCTCCCTCAGCCTCTCTCCATGTGTCTTCTCCACAGGGATGTCTCACAGGGAGTGAGTAGTGGGAAAGAGTGTCTCCCACCTCCAGGGAGGAATACTAGAATTCCCAGAATCCTCAGGAGAACGCCATGCTCATACAGAGGCCTCATTGACAGCCTGATTGACGGCCTTGACTCCACCCCTTCACACTGAATCCTCAAATTAACACCAGCTTATGTAACCCCTACAGCCCCCTTTGGTTTTTCCAGATGGCTTCATCTTTCTCCCTCGGGAGCCCTGGTGGGTTCAAACTGCTAGGGCTCCTCCTCAGGAGCCTGTAGGTTATTCAAAGGCCTTGTTTCGCTGTCTGCAGACTTGGAGTCCGTCAAAATGGCACCACCTCCAAGATCCCACCAGAGGACGGTGGGATTTCAGAGTCCACCTCGTCCCAGGCCGTGGCCCACACCAGGCTGGCTGCCTGCGGCCTTTGTCAGGAGGCGTGGAGGGCCCTTACCTGTGTCTGACCCTCCACAGACGCTGGCTGAGGGCCCAGCACCAGAGTCAGACTGACCTGGCTTTGGATCCAGCTCTGCCAGCTGCACCAGGTGTCTGGCCTTAGAGTCACCTCCTTCGAGTCTTTGGGCTTCAGATTTCTCCTCTGGAGAGTAGTTGACACTACCTCAGAGCACCTCACGGTCAAACGGGAGGTGGTTCACATTCAACAGTCAGCACGGGGCCTGGTGTGTCATAAAGCACTCAATAAATGTTAACTATTATTGATCTTCACCTGGTCAGTGCCTGCTGGCTGTTGAAGTTTCTCAGCCTTTGAATCAAGTACTTCCTGATCCAGCTTTATTTATTGACATGGAGAGATGCCCAGGTATATTATTGAGAGGGGAAAAAAACCAGATTACAGATTTGTCTATGCTTCACAGGCCACTTTAAGAATGAAAGGGGAAAGTAGACAAACAGCTCTTAACATGGTGCCTGGCGCCCAAGAAATATTCAGCGAAACTAGTTGTGATTGTTCTCAGGGGAGAAGCCTTTTGTAGACGGGCTCCAATGTTACTTTCAAATACTAGTAGGATGGCCAAACCAAACATGACCATGGAGTGAATTTTAACTCACAGCAAACCTATAGGACAGAGTAGAACCACCTCTCAGAGTTTCCTAGGCTGTGGTATTTGCCAAGAGATTTGGAAGGCAGCTACCTGTGCAGCCGACTGGAAGAGATCTGTATTTGTGCCCATTCCAAAGGCAGGCAACTTAACAAAATGCAGACATCCTTGAACCATGTCATTGATATCATAGGCAAGTACAATTTTGGTGAATATTGTTTTTTTTTAAATTATGTAGGGAGCTACTAGAAATTCAAGGCAGATTCAGAAGAGGACACAGAGGAACATCATCACCGATGTCAGAGCAGCCTTGGCCGAAAGCTGAGGATGCAAGAAATATGCTTACCTGGGTTTTATTGACAATATAAAGGCATTTGATTGTGTGGATCATAATAAATTATGGATACAATTGCAAAGGATGGGGATTCTTGAACTCTTAATTATGCTCATGCGGAACGTGTACATAGATCAACAGACCATTCGAGCAGAACAGAAGGACACTCTGGTTTAAAATCAGGAAAGATGCACACCAGGGTTGTATCCTCCCAGCATACCTACTCAGTCTGTATGCTGAGCAAATAATCCAAGCAGCCGGACTACCTGAAGAGGAATGTGGCATCAGGGGCAGAGGAAGACTCAGGAACAGCCTTGCTGGCTGGAAGTGACGAGGGGTTGAAACACGTCCTGATGATGAGTAATGACGTCACCCCTCAGTGGCTTTTGCACTTCAACATAAGGACCACAGAGTCAACCCCTCACCCCTGGGCCATGAAGCAACCTCATGCATGACAAGTGGAGAACAGATGGAAGCTGGCGAGGATTTCATTGCACTTGGATCCACCATCCATGCGCCCGGAGGCAGCCGCTAAGGGATCGATGACACCGTAGGCTGAGCAAAGCCACAGCAAAATACATGCTTTCAAAGGTTCACCAGCCAGGATGCTCTTTTGCGGAACTAAAGTGCACCTGACCCAAGTCACGGTACTCTGAATCCTCTCGTGTGTGAACAAGCCGGGCGATGAAGAAGGAAGACAGAAGAAGAATGGGTACCTTTGACTTACAGTGTTGGTGGAGACTATTGGGCACACGTGGACGTGCCAGAGGAGCAAATGAGTCTGTCTTGAATGAAATGTCTCCTGGCAGTTCACGGTCATGTCACACTCTTTGCCAACACCATCGTTCCTGTAAAGTGAGACGGTGTTTCTGACTGCGCTGCAAACAGGTCTTTGCAGTGAGGCGTAGGCCCAGGTGCCCTTCCACCTCCCCACTGGCACCTCAAGGGAGGCTGGCTCCAGTTGGACTGGAAACCCACGGGGCTCCTGTGGACCCCGGTACTTTCTTACACAGCTCCTGTGCAAGAGAGCTAGACAAGCATCGCCCTTGGGAATTGAGACAGCCCCTCCCCCCAACCACCACCACCACATGTGGTGAAAAGGTGCTCTTGGCAATAGATGGAGGGCCTGATATGAAGTCAACATGTTGAATTGTTACCGTCTTATAAATTCAGCCTGGTACCTCAGTCTATATGAAGATATAAAATTTTGCTAACACTTTCTGCCCACATCCCTCTCCCCACCCAAGGGAATTGCTCTCCTGCCTTCTATCACCCTATGCTCATTTTAGACTTTATATAAATGGCGTTATGCATATGCAACCTTACACTTCCAGATTTAGCAAATAAAACTATAGGATTGCTAGTCAAATTTGCGTTTCCCCTCAGGATATATATATATATATATATATATATATATATATATATGACATTCAAATTTCACCTGTCATCCTGCATTTTATCTGAAGATCCTTGTCGTTTTGGGTGCCTGGCTTCTTCCAATGTAACTGTCTGTGCAACGCATCTGTGCCATGGTATGTATGGATCCGGAGCTCAGTACAAGATATGGATTTCTACTACTGTTGCTCATGGAGCCCTGGTGGTGCTCTCGGGTAAGTGTTGGGCTGCTAACTGCAAGGTTGGCAGTTCAAACCCAGGAGAGAGTTGAGGCTATCTGCTCCCGTAAAGACGTACCGACTTCAGAGAGCCTGGTGATGTAGTGGTTGCTCTGCGCTGGGCTGCTAACTGCCAGGTCAGCATTGTGAACCACCAGCCACTCTGCAGAGAAAAGATGAGGCTTTCTACTTCTGTAAAGAGATTTCTGTCTTGGAAACCCAGAACGGCAGCTCTTCCTGATTGCTATGGATTGGGATGGACTCAGGAGCAGAGAGTGGAGTCTGAGAGAGAACCGTCTCTTGTGGTAGCAGGGGGCTGGAGGGGGCTGTTTTTCCCCTCATTGTTGTGGCAGTTCAAACCACCAATTATGCCTCAAGGGAAAGGTGAATCTGTCTATCCCCACGAAGTTGTACATCTCAGAGACCATGTCGCCATGAGTTGGAATCAGCTTGAGGGTAGTAGTGGGGTGTTGATGGCAGGGGCCCTGGGGGAGCAATGCCGTAACTTGGTGTTGTAACTTTTAGACTAGGTCCAGTACACTGGCCCATGCCATGCCCATGCCATGATGCCCGTGAGACCTAGGAGGAGGGCAACATCCAGATGTGGGAAAAGACCAGTCACCCAGCTGTAAATGGCGGAGTCCTCGGGCCATCGGTCCTGGTCCAAACAGAGTTCTTCCTTCATTCAAAGCTTTGTTGCGCATCTACAAAGTGCCAGGAGGCCCTGGAGTGACAACAAGCCCTGCCCTCATGACACGTACATTCTAGGGGAGCGGCATGTTGGCCTGCTTGGTGCTTGAGTTAGGCTCCTCATGAATGAAGTGAAAGCGTGTCTGAGAAGCCCTTGCCGTTCCAGAGACAGCAGCTAGTCGCCAGATTGAAGCCACGGTTTCCACACCAACCTGGAGTGGGGGGTGTCAGTGGCCTCATTTTGCAGACGAGAGGCCCTGAGAGGTGAAGACCCCCCACTCAGTAGTAGGTCTCATTTATGGCAGAGGAAGACTTCAAAGTCACGGCTGCTTGCCCCCAAAGCCCTCTTCCCGGCACCCTCACCCTGGGCACCCACCCTTGGCATGCTTGGACAGCTATGAAATCCAGCCACTGCTGTGGTCAGCTTCTGGGGGGCGGGGAAGGACTGGGCCCAGGCCTGGCTTAGTCACCCAGTTCAGAGCTGGAGGGCCTGGCCTATCTCTATGGCAACAGGCAAAGTTTTGGCAAGTTCCCAGGGCAAGGCACGCTTGTCTTTCAGTCTCGAGGGCCAGGGTGTGTGAGAATGGCAATGCTGGAGTGGGAGTGAGGTGTCCTGGGGGTGCACTGGACCAGCACTTGGCTGCTAACTGAGAGATCAGCAATTCAAACCCACCGGTCACTCCATGGGAGAAAGATGTGCTGGTCTACCTCCATACAGCTCCATGGCTCAGCACACCCCCCTCTGCCCTCTAGGTTGCTAAGGCTCAGAACAGGCTCATGGTGGCAGGTTGGAGGTGGGTTTTGGGTTTTTAAGAATTAGCGGTGAACACCTGGCAGGGAGGGTTAAAAGGCCAAGTCGGAATCATTTTGCCAAAAGAATAACCCACTTCCATCCTTTCATGTAGGAATGATGCTATGATCCTTAACATTAGGGGCTTGGTGTCCAGCCCTGACCTCCCCCAACCTGGAGACCTTCTGTATCCCTGGGGATTCAGTGGAGCCCCAGTCTCCACCTTGCTCTCAGCCAAGACCCCCAACACAGAGTCAAAAAGACCAAGCCCAGGGCCGTCAAATCAGTTCTGACACAGGGTGACCCTGGGTGTGAGGGACTAGAGCTCAGCCCCATCAGGTATTCTTGGTTGTAATCTTTATGGAAGGAGATCGCCAGGCTTTTCTTTCATGGTACTCCTCAGGGAGTTCACATCGCCAACCTTCAGATTAGTAGTCAAGGGAGCCAGGAGTCTCCCCCCTCCCCACCTGCTGCCAGCCCCCGTCAGATCCAGAATGAATGAATGGACGCGTCATGAGGATGTGCTCATCGTCCAAGGACATTAAGCTTGGCCAGAGGCACGAGTCAGAGAGGCTGTGCTGACGGGAGGCTGGCTTCGCGTGGCCTGCTCGGCTGCAGGGGACACTGGCCTTCTGAAGGCCCGGGAGTGCCCTGCCCTGTCAGCCCTCTCTTCAGGCAAGGGCTGCCAGGAGTTTTCTGCCCATGACCCCACTCCTGACCTGATCTCCTATCACCCCCGCCTAGAAAAGGCTGGGCCCCGAGGGCCATAAATCCCTGCTATCACTAGTCAGTATCGCTCCAGCCGAGCTGCTGGCCAGGAGTCCTTCCATTCTTTTTATCACGTACGAGTCCTGGAATAATTTTGTTATCATGCATTTCCCACAGCGGCTTTGCGAGCGGGACTCGGGTTTGCTTGGTTTCGGTTTGGAGTTGGGGGAGTTCACATCTTGAGGTTTTCGGTACATTTCCTGGCCAGACACCATGGGCCGAGAGGGTCGGGATTTGAATTCACAGCCAAGGGTGGGCAGAGGGGAGCCTTGTGCGAGCCCAGAGGCCACGGGAGAGGGAGGAGACGCTGGAGACCGGCCATAGGAGGCAAAGACTCTAGCTGTGTGACTTTGGGCAGGACCCTCAGCTTCCGTGGGTCGCAGTTGGTTCCTTGCTCACAAGAGGAAACAGTCGTAGGGCGCACCTTATGAGTCAGTGAGTGGAGTCACGGTTAGCTGGAACCCAGGCTCTTACTGTTTCCCCTCTCTTGAAATAGTTTTTGATTTCCAGTCAAACCACCCCTCAAATAAACAACAGACAAACAAACCTCAAACTCACTATCAAGTCAATTCTGACTCATAGCTCCCCTATAGGACAGAGTAGAACTTCCCCTGTTGATTTCAAAGGCCGTAACGCTTTCACAGGAGTAAAAAGCCTCCTTTTTCTCCCATGGAGCAACTGGTGGTTTTGAACCACTAACCTTGTGGTGGCAGCCCAACATGTAATACACCCAGCCCGGGGTGTTGCGAGTACTTCACTCACTTAGCTGTGGACTGAAATATTGGTGATTCAAATCCATCCGGGGCTGCTCAGTGCCTACCCCACAAAGTGATCACCGAAGATATTGGTGCTACAGCAAAATGTGGTGAAGAAAGTGGATGGTGCCTGGCGATCAGAAAGAGTAGTGTCTGGGGTCTTAAAGGGCTTGTCTTAAAACAAGCAACATCTAAATGAGGCGTCGGCTAAGTCCACCCAGAGGAAGCACACCAGCATGTGGGATCCAAAAACTGTACACAGTAAAATCCAAGCCGGGAGGAGGGAATGGTACTAGAGCTTAAATTCTGAACACCAGCTTGCAGAAGGCTGTGGATGACAGTGAACACCCAAACCCGTTGGCGGGGTCTCCCATGTGGATTAAGCCACTGGTGAATCCCCTCTGACGTTGGACCAGAGATGGGAAAGGCCTCGTTTCAGTCGGAGGACAAGGCAGGGTGGATGACCGCAACTGTAGTTAGGTCAAAATGTGACACCTTATCAATCATCTCCCTCTTGACCCCATGTGCAATGGCTCCAGTTCTTAATATTGTCCGCGTTGTTACTGACTGAGGGTTTTCTCTAGTTCACTGTGTCATTGTTGAGCCAATGGTTTGTATTCTCTTTGGTTTTGCGTGATTTTTCTGTATATGATGCTCAGATTAGGTAATGCGATAGAGACAAGTAGATCAGTCGACTCAAAGGGGGGCATTGCAGGGGAGGCTGGCAGGAAAGGGGGAGCGAATGGCAGTGAGTACAAGGCACAAGAAGTGTCCTGGAATTGATCGTAGTGATGGTTTACAACTCTTATGAATGCGATTGAACTATTGAAATTTAAGATGGGTGAGGGGGGCAAAATGAGCTGATACCAAGGGCTCCAGCAGAAAGAAAATGCTTTGAAAATGATGAGGGCAACATATGTACAAATGTGCTTGACACAATGGATGGATGTGTGGATTGTGATAAGAGCTGTAAGAGCCCTCAATAAAATGATTTTAAAAGAAATATATGATATGTGCGTTGTATATCAGTGAAATTATTAACAACAAACCAATTATTAAGGAAATGAAACCAAAAGTCAAACAAAGTACTTAGAGGAAATAAAATAGGAAACCCAAAAGACAAGGCTATCCATGTAGATCTCCACCACCCAGGGGCACCTCACAAGAAAGCCCTGGTCACCGGCTGGAGGCCAGGTCAGCCCGGCAGCACGGCACATGTGGTCGCTGTGAGCCAGGGCTGAGGCCACAGCAGCAGGTGTGGTCTGGTGCTTTGCTCTTTCCTGCCTTTCCCTGGCCCTCCCTGCTCCCGTGTCTCTGGCAGCCCCTGGCCGTTCCTTTTGCTGTTTGTTCTCAGCCCTGTCCCCTCGGAATGTAACCTTACACTTCCTCTACTGAGCTCAGGAACGCTGTGCTTTCATCCACTGAGTCCTTGTCAACAGCTGGGCTTCCTGCCTTTCCGGAACCACCCCTAACGTAGAGTCACGTGTGTGAGGTGCTGAGTACCTGAATACTCACCAAGTCCCTCGTCCCTTTCCTTGGCTTTACTTCATAGCGCACCACAGGACAGAGTGGACCTGCCCTTCTGAGGTTCGGAGACTGTAAATCTTTATGAGGGTAGGACACCGCGGAGCTGCGGGTGGTTCCGAACTGCTGACCACCAGGCTAGCACCCACAGTGTAACCACTGTGCCCTCAGGCTCCTTGGCCTCACTCAGTTCCCATCCGCTCAGCCTCTCATGAGAACAGAGCTCCACCCCTCAGCCTCTTGGGAACAGAGAACCAGAAACTAGACGCTGCCTTTGATGGCGCCAACTCTTAGCCACCCTACAGGACAGGGCAGAACTGCCCCCTGCGAGTTTGCGAGATGGTAACTCTTCACAGAAGCAAAAAGTCCCTTACTTCTCCCTCGGTGGTTTTGAACTGCTGACCCTGCTGTTAGCAGCCAAACGCATAACCCCTACACTGCCAGAGCTCCTCTTGGGAGTGGAGAGGGGAGTGAAATATGGGTCCCGCCCTACGGAGCTTACACCCTGATGAGGGGGACTCACACAGCCAATGGCACTCCAAGGTGATGACCTGCGACAGTTGACGGATGGGGACTCTGAATAGAGCACGCCAAATTCTTTCTCACCCAGGATGGGATGAGCAGGGAAGGTTTGGGGAAGGAAGCACCTGGCCTGCAGGGTGGGCCTCTCCCAGGGAGGAGGGAGATCTGAGACCCTCAGAGTCATCACGGCGTGGGCTTAGAGGTGTGCACCCTCAGGAGGTGCCTGGCTCCAGGGGAGAGCAGGCGAGCTGGCGGGAGGCATCAGGTCATTGAACCAAAGACCCCAGTGGGGAAAGGAGTTAGTGGAAGGGAGATGTGTGAGGCTGCTTCTTAGGAAGGGGGGTGGAAGAGACACCAGACAAGGGCCCAGAGAAAACCCACCAGCCACGGTAGGAGCACTAAGGGTTCACCTGAGAAGGTTGGCAGGTTGTTCGCTGCATGCTAGGTATGACACAGTGTGTGTGTGTGGGGGGGGGAGGGGGGACGACAACCGGCCTGTGGGTTGGATAAGGCCCTTGAGATAATTAAAGACAGGTAACCACACACCTTACCATATAGAAGCAATTCATCCAGGAATGAGTTAATTACCTGTCTGACCAGTGGGGCCCTCGGATGTTATAAACATCCAAATGGCCCTGGGTAGAAAAAGAAGGTTCCCCCTCCCTATTAGCTGCAGCTACTAAGAGGGCCAGTAAGCGGTCACATTAGCGCGCTTACCCAGGCCTCACTCTGCAAACGCTAAACAGAACAAAGACCTGGACTACGCCCGTCACCATGGTGATTGGGAGGCTCCCAGGGATCCATCAGTAGAATGATGGAACCAGCCACACCGAGCCAAAGGAAAGAGAGAGATTGAGTTTGGCGTCTCTTCCACAAAGTTTGACATGAAAAGTGAGTGAGAAATGCAACGTATAAAGCTTGTCTGGATAAGGAAGGCCTGCTCTTGGTGTGGGAGTTAGTGAGACACAAATGCTTGGGTGGTCCAGCTACATCAATACCTTGATTGTGGAACTCCGTTCTTTCTGAAGTAGCGTTCGAACACCCACCAAGAGGTGGGAGAAGTGTAGGCATTTTCCCCATAGGAAGTAATAGAAAACCAAATGATAGGTTCTGAGCCCCCAAAGTCCATTTCACACTTGATCTTCGCCAAAAGGCCAAGAAGAGATCCAAACTGCATTTATGAATTCATTTTCCCAGAACCTTAAATCCCCGTTCAGGCTGTCAGCCTTCTCACACAGCACTGTCTCCGATAGGCTGTCGCCATCGAGTCGTTTGTGATGAGTCCAAAGTCACAGTCACTTCTCAGCTTTTTCGATGGCCTGGTGCCGTGCTTAAGGATTTCAGACCTTCTGTCACATTGGCCGCTTTCAACACTTTTTTTCTCCTTACAAAGGGCTGATGATGTCGACTTAGCCATGTTGTGGCCAGCCACCAGATCAGACAGGCGGGGACCTGCTTGCCCTGTTGCCATGATGTCTTTCTTCAACGCCATCATGGTTCCCACCGTGTCCTCGTGGCTTCACCGCTGGTCTGATGAGCTTTCTTTGGCGACGTGGTGACGGAATTGGGAGTAGATGCAGCACACACAAGCACGCTGGCGAATGTTTCGAGCACTGATGCTGTCTGAGAACTAGGTATCTTCTGAGCGAGAGGGGCGCTTAGATTGGAGTGCCAGCCCTGTGTCCGGGGGGAGACACCGCTCACGGCCCGCTCTCTGCCGGGACAGACAGGTAGTTCAAGTCGGGCTTTCAGTTGGACTGTGGAGTACAGTTACCAACACCGAGCAGACTTTGTTGTTTGAATAGTGGAAAGTTCAAGCTTGTTGTATACAATCCCTCCGTGGTAAGCCCCAGATTGAGAGGACGCAACAACCGAATGCTCTGGTGGCTGAGGTGGGGGGTCGGGGCGGCAAGATCCTCTCCTCTGACCTGCTGACACTGGGCTCTCCCCGAGGGCTGCGGCGCTGCCCAGCTGTCCGGTCCACACAAGGGCCTCGAGGGGTACAGGCATTTACCCCCAAAACCACATGTCTGCTCAAGCATGCCGAGGCCGATGTGCCAGCCGCGGCTACGAAAACGAATCCTATACCCCATCCTGTTATTAAAAAGATTTTGGATGTTAAAAAAAAAAGAGGTATACCATCAGACTCCCAAGAAACCATTAATCCAGTTACTGACCTTGAAGAGTTACCCTTTTAAAAATACATATTTTGGGTGAAAAGACACACAGCAGTTTAGGCTCCAGTTTAACAAACTCCTCCCACACATGATTTTTTCTTTCCCTCCAGTGGCATTTGCTACCTCCTTCACAATGCGCGGACATTCTTACCACGTCCCTTCTGGTTTCCGTTCATCCAGTTCCCCTGTCCCTCACCGGCTCATCCCTGCTTTAGGCTGATATGATAGTTGACATTCGTATTAGCATCCAAAGCAATCGCCCATAAACGCAAGGCTGCTTCATTCAATAGCAAGTTTTCAAATGTGAGGACAGTAGAGACGTTTATTCTTCCCATTTAGTTAACCCAGAGAGAGACATCGGGTCGTTCCTCTGGCTTGGCCAGGGAAGAAGCCAAAGCCAACCTCTGAATACAGTGGCTTCAGCTTGTGGCTTCCTTTATGTCCAAAGACATCATGCTTGATGAAGGAGAGGGGCGGTGCCACAGAGGGAGACCCTCCATGAGGTAGGTGCACGGACTCAGTGGCTGCAACACGGGCTCCGGGAACAAGGGGCAAGGTGTGGTTTGCTTCCTTCACTAGCACTTCCATGAGCTTGACTGTGGCTCCAGGCACCTGGAAATCCCGACTGCCTTCTTTTCTCCACCGATGCTGATGCCGCCTATTGGTCTAGTTGTGCAGAATTCGCTTTTCCTTACACCGAGTTGTAATCTATACCGAAGGCTGCCATCCTTGATCTTCAACAGCAAGTGCTTCAAGTCCTCCTCACTTACAGCCAGCAAGATTGTGTTGTTTGCACATTACAGAATGTCCACAAGTGTGCTTCCAAGCCTGGTGCCTCAATCTTCCTCCAAGATTCCAGCTTCTTGGGTTATTTGCTCAGCATATGGATTGAGTCAGTGTGGCAAAAAGGATACAACCCTGACAAATAACTGTATGGATTTTAAACCATGAACTTGACTCTTGATTTGTTTTAACAAATGACCCTTGGTCCAGCTCCAGGTTTCACATGAATACAACTCAGTGCTCTGGAATTTCCATTCTTCTCAAGGCTATACATAGTTTGTTATGATCCTCACAGCTGGCTGTCTTGCCATAGTCCATAAAATACAAGTAAACATCTTTGTGGTGTTCTCTGCTTTCAGCCAAGATCCATCTGACATCAGCAGTGATATCCGTTGTCCCACATCCGATTCTGAATCTGGCATGGATTCCTGGCAGCTCCCTGTCAACATACTGCTGCATCTGTTATTGGATGATCTTAAGCAGAAATGTACCTGCATGTGATATTAATGATATTATTTGATAATTTTTGTGTCTTGTTGGGTCACCTTTCTTGGAATGAGTACAAATATGGATCTCTTCCATTTGGTTGGCCTGGTAGCTTCCAAATTTCTTGGCATAGATCAGTGAGTGCTTCTGGTGCTTCATCAGCTTGCTGAAACATTTCAATTGGTATTCTGTCAGTTCTTATAGACTGGTTTTTGGCGAATGCTTTTGGGGAAGCTTGGGCTTCTGCCTTCAGTACTATTGGTCCTTGATAATATGCTGCCTCTTCAAATGGTTGAATGTTGACCGGTTCTTTTGGGCACAAGGACTATATTCCCTCCATCATGTCTTGGTGCATCCTGTATTGCTGCATATTTTGCCCATATTATCTCTTAATACTGCAACTTGAGGCTTGATTGTTTTCTTGAGTTCTTTCAGCTTGATATTTACTGAGCGTGCTCTTCCTGTTTGACTTGGTAATTTTAAGTCTTTCACATTTCATGGTAATACTTTGCCTTCTCAGGTTGCCCTTTGAAATTTTCTGGTAGCTCTTTTGCTTCATCCCTTCTTCCTTTTGCTTTCACTACCCTGAGATCAAGAGCAAGTTTCAGAGTCTCTTCTGACATCCAGGTGGGTTCTTTCTTCCTTGCCTTTCAAATGACCTTTTGCTTTCTTCATGCTTGATGCTCCTGATGTCATCCCACAGCTCATCGTGTATTCTGTCATTCGTGCTCTGTGTCAATTCTATTCTTGAGATGTTCTCAAAGTTCAAGTGAGAGAGACTCAAGGTTGTATCTTAAAAAAAATCATTTTACTGGGGACTCGTACAACTCTTATCACAATCCTTCCATCCATCCACTGTGTCAAGCACATTTGTTGCCATCATCATTCTCAAAACATTTGCTTTCTGCTTGAGCCCTTGGTATCAGCTCCTCATTTTTTCCCTCCCTCCTCTACCCTCCCTCTCTCACAAACCCTTGATAATTTATGAATTTTTTTTTCATGTCTTACACTGTCTGATGTCTCCCTTTGCCCACTTTTCCATTGTCCGTCCCCCTTGGAGAAAGGTCTTTGCATGGAAGAAGCACCTGGCCTTGAAAAGTTCTGCCATGTGACCTTCAGGTTTGTTTTTCTCTCCAAGGCTCTATTTCCCACTATCTCTTGTCAGTTTTTCATACTGAGGTGTCTTGTGGGTTGCTTTGATGTGGAAGCTATGTCACCAGCATTTCAAATACCAGTAGGGTCACGCAGGGTGAAGAGATTTCAGTGGAGCCTCCAGACTAAGAAATAAGAGGCTGTCCACTTCTGAGGATTCGCCGCTGAAACCTTATGGGCAGCAGTGGAGTACTGTCAGAGGTAGTGTTGGAAAATGAGCCCCTCAGCGCAGAAGGCACTCAAAATATGACTGAACAAGAGCTCCTTCTCAAAGTAGAAGCAACCATAACGATGTGGGTGGAATAAAGCCTCTGGAACCTTCTTTAGCTGATGAGGTTCAACATGAGAAGACACAGCTGCAAATGACCATTAGCAGTTGGCGCGTGGAACGTACAAAGTGTGAATCTAGGAAAACTGGAAATTGTCAAAGATGAAATGGAATTCATGAAGATCAATCTCCTAGGCATTAGTGAACTGAAGGAGACTGTATTGGACATTTTGAATCAGATGATCACTTGGTTTACTATGCTGGGAATAACAAATCCAAGAGGAATGGTGTCAACTTCACGGTAAAAAAAGTATTTCAACAACAACAAAAAAAAAATTTCAAGATCTATCTTGAAGTTCAAGGAATCCTGGTGGCTTAGTGATCATGAGTTGGGCTGCTACCCTAGAGGTCAGCAGTTCAAAACCACCAGCTGTTCCGTGGGAGAAAGACTAGGCTTTCTACTCCTGTAAGCAGTTCCAGTCTCAGAAACCAACAGGGCAGTTCTACTCTGCCCTACAGGGTTGCTATGAGTTGGAATTGACTCAAAGGCAGTGAGTTTGGTATCTTAGAGTTCCATGCTGTCTGTGATCGCATAATAGCTACATGCCTCCAAGGAAATCCAATTAATACAACAATCAGATCTATGCACCAACCACTGACCAAACTTACTGCCGTCAAGTTAATTCTGACTCATAAGGACCCTAGAGGATAGGGTCTTTGGGTTTCTGAGACGGAAGTGCTTTATGGGAGTGGAAACCCTGTTTTTCTCCCTCAGAGGGACTGGTTGTTTTGAACTGCTGACCTTGAGTTTAACAGCCCGCTGTGTAGTCCACTATGCCACCAGGGCTCCTGCACTAAAGCTGGTGTTGGGTGCCCTCAAGTTGGCCCCTACTCATCATGACCCTGTGGACAACGGAACAAGACACAGGCCAGTCCTTCACCAGCTTCATAATGGTTCTTAAATTGGAGCCCATTGTTGCAGCCACTGTGTCAACACTTCTTGTCCAGGAGCTTCTACCAAACACGATGTCCCTCTTGCTAACATGTCCAAAGTATCGAGATGAAGTCTCACTATCCTTGTTTCTAAAAAGCATTCTAGCTGTACTTCCTCCAGGACAGGTTTTTTGGTTCTTTTGGCAGTCCGCAGTTCTTTCAATATTCAAAATCCAGCACCCTTATTCAGACGCATCAATTTTTCTTCAGTTTTCCCTATTAATGTCCAACTTTCATATGCAGATAAGACTGTTGAAAATATCATGGCTTGGTTCAAGTATGCTTTAGTCCTCAAAGTAACGTCTTTGTCTTCCAGCCCTTTAACGGGGCCTTGTACAGCAGATCCACTAAATGTACTGCGTTGCTTGATCTCTTACTGTTGCTTCCAGTAGCATTGATTGCGGATCCAAGCAAGATGAAATTAGTGACAACTTTAATCTTTTCTCCGTTTATCATGATGTTACCTTTTGGCCCAATGGTGAGGATTTTTGTTTTCTTTACGTTGAGTTGTAATACATACTACAGGCTACAATCCTTGATCTTTATCAGCAAGTGCCTCAAGTTCTTCCCTGAATCTTAGAGTCCTACAGAGTGCTCCTTAGCAAGCAAGGTTGTGTCATCTGAATATCGTAGGTTGTTAATATGCCTTCTTCCAATCCTAATACCACATTCTTCTGCATATAATCCAGCTTCCCTGACTATTTTCTCAGCATATAGACTGAATATGCTGAGAGTATACAATTCTGACACACACCCTTCTCTGATTTTAAACCCTGTTCTGTTCCCACAACTTCCTCTTGGTCCATGTGCTGGTTCCACATGAGCACAATTAAGTGATCTGGAATTCCCATTCTTCTCAAGGCTGTCCATAGTTTGTCATGACCCACACAGTTGAATTCCTTGCATTCAATAAGTTTTATTCATTAGTCAATAAAATATAAGTAAACATCTTTCTGGTATTCTCTGCTTTCAGCCAAGATCCACCTGACATCAGCAGTGCTATCCGTTGTTCCAGGTCCTCTTCTGAATCCAGCCTGAATTCCTGGAAGTTTCCTGTCAATGTGCTTCTGCAACTGCTGTTGGGTGATCTTCAGCAAGATTCCACTTGCATGTGACGTTAATGATATTGTTCTCTAATTTGTTGGGTCACCTTTTATTTTGAATGGGTATAAATTCAGATCTCTTCCAGTCAGTTGGCCATGTGGCTGACTTCCAATTTTCTTGGCATGGATGAGTGAGTGCTTCCAGTGTTTCATCAGCTTGTTGAAACATTCAGTGGGAATTCCATCAATTCCCAGAGCCTTCTTTTTGGCTGATGCTTTTAGTGCAGTTTAGACTTCTTCCTTCAGTACGGTGTTAGTCTGGGTAGACTAGAGAAATTCATAAACACTCATATATGTATAGGAAAGAGCTTTATATACAAGAGCGATTGAATATTGAGAAAACCTTCCAGCCCAGTCCAGATCAAGTCCATAAGTCTGATATTAGTCCTTATGTCTGATACCAATCTATAAAGTCCTCTTCAGACTCATGAAACACATCCAATGACACCAAATGCAGGAAAATCATAGGCCAGTGGGTGGGAAGTCTTGTGGATCCAGTGGCACAAGTGGCGTAAGCTTCTTAGCATTGGCAGGGGTCTCCTCATGGCTTCTCCAGCTCAGGGCACTAGTATAGTTCCATGTGTCTTGTCAGCTGTTATGTCTTTCAGGGAGTGAGCAGAGAGAGAGTGTGCCTCCTACCTCCAGGGAGTTGTACCAGAGTTCCCAGAATCCTCAGGAGAAGGCCTTACCCATACAGAGGCCTCATTGGCTATATCCTGATTGACAGGCTAGATTCCACCCCTAAACTCTTAATCCTCAAATTGACACCATATTATGCAACTACCACAAGTACCATTGGGTCTTGATCAGATACTGCCTGTTGTAATGGTTGGATATTGACTAGTTCTTTTTGGCCCAGTGACTCTGTGTATTCATTCCATTTTCTTTCGATGCTTCCAGCATTGTTCAGTATTTCTCCTGTAGACTCTTTCAATACTGAAACTCAAATTTTGAATTTTTTTCTTTAGCGCTTTAGTTTAAGATGTGCTGAGCTGACCATGTTCTGCTGCGAGCCACTAACACTAGTGATGAAGAAAGGGAAGAATCCTACCAGCTTCTTCAGTTGGGAATTGATTAAGTATGCAATCCAGATGCATTGGTAATCATTGGTGATTGTGATGCGATATTTGGAAACAAAGAGAAAGGAACAGTAGTTGAGAAACACAAACAAACAAACACAAACAAACTAGGACAAGGGAGTTTCAGCCGGGGAGGGGATAACATTCACAAAGGCATGGATGACACAAGGGCCTGGCTCACTTCATTGTTTGTTTTGTTGTCATTGTTTGTCTGATTGATGGCCTTGGCAGGTGTATTTGCTGGGGGAAAACATGCAAACGGTACAAAAGCACCCAATCAAAAAGTTGGTCTCTCTCCCACCCCTGCCACTCAGTTCTCCTTCCCTGAGGTCACCTTTTGCTCCAGTGTCTTTAGCCCAAGGCTTTGAACCCATTCGTTCTGCTTTGTCCCTCTGCTGAGAACCCGCCTTCTCATCCCAGAGAGGTCGTCCGCATCAACCTGGCAAGAAGATCCCCTGGTGGTTCATACTGTTTACAAACCAGCAAGTCTAGGGCACCAGTTGTAGACTGAGGAGTCCTGGTGGTGAAGTGGTTATGAGTTGGGCTGCTAACCCTGAGGTTAGAGGTTTGAAACCACCAGCTGCTCCTTGGGAGGGAGACAGGGCTTTCTACTATCATAAAGCGGCATAGTCTCGGAAACCCACAGGGGCAGTTAGTTCTATCCTGTCCTACAGGGTGACTGTGAGTCAGAATGGACACGACGGCAGTGAGTTCGGTTTTGTGAGCTGTGGACAGAAGAATCGCCTGAGGATTGGGGCAAGGGGGGAGCTGACAGCAACAGGTATGGGAAAGGAGAACAGGTTCTGAAATGCACTGTGCTGATGCTTGGACAGCTCTTCCTACTACGATCGAACTATTCAATTGTCTGGTATATGAATCTTATGCCAGTAACATCAGTTTAAAAAAAATCACCCGGGGCTCTATTAGAATCACTTGGAGATGTTGACATGGGGATTCTGCTTCCATCTATCTGGGGTGGAAAGGCGAATTCTCAGACCGAACCAGAAGGATCTGGGTCAAAGCCTTGCTTTTACCTCCTTTCACAAACAGCCATGCAAACCAAACACCAAACCACTGCCTTCGGGTCAGTTCCGACTCACAGTGACCCTGTAGAACAGGGTAGAACTGCCCCGCTGTGTTTCTGAGACAGCCAGTCTTTATTGGACTTCCCTTCCACTGATGTTTGTTGAACCTCTACTATGGCCAAGGAAATGGGCTGAGAGCTTAGGCCTCCCTGGTTGGCTTTGGGCCCTCCACCCTCAGCCACCCATTTCTTCCTCCAAGCAAGGAGTGAGTCTCCAAGGAGCCTACCCTCTCTGTGGGCTGTGCCCACAGCTAGGTGGTCCGATGGATATTTTGTGGACTGAGCTGAATTGAAGCGGTTCCACTGGCAAGAATCAAACTGCCAACCAGTAGCAGACACGAAATCTTGCCCGCCATGTGGAGGAACACGGTGGCAAGCTCTCCAGGGCCGGACGACCCAATAAGCCAGGGAAGCTTTGACACCGTGAAAACCCAAAAGTCCAACCAAGTGCAAACTCATAGCAACCCTATAGAACTGAGTAGATTGGCTCCTCACAGTTTCCAAGACTTCTGGGCCCATCAGTGTTGGGCTGCAGCCCAGTGCCAAACCCACAGTGGCCCAAGGGGCCCTTTGGCTGTGGTGAAACCAGGTGACATGGCTCATACGGAGGAGTAAAGCTGCAGTGGACATTGCTGACTCTACATGGCCAGGAGCCATGCTTGCTGGTTAATCTGTACCCAGACTGGCCTCTGTCTCAAAGACCTGCTCTTGTCCGACATCAGGACAGTTGTCTACCGAGGACAAACCTGTAGTAGGGCTAGTGCCTCCCAAAGTGAGCAGTGTCCCCGTCTGGGAGGCACTGGAAGGATACTACTTTCCCCTGAGTTCTGGTGGGCTAGAAGTGCAATTGTTTTTCAGTGCCAAGGGGTACCGAGTCACGTGTGTGTGTGTTTTCTACAAAGGGAGAGGATGGCCAAGTCAGTTTCGCACCCTGTGATAGATCCCACAGGGTGGACAGGATTGGGGGTGGGCTGGAGCCAACCAACCGAGAGGGACCTGGCGAGGCTCAGACCTGCAGGACTCTCCATGGCAGGTGTCTGAAGCCCCTGAGAGAGTTGAAGACCAGGAGGGGGAAGCTGGAGGTCCTGCCCACCTACAGAGGTGCACAGTCTCACCGTAACTTGCCCGCTTGAGACAGAGTGGGCAGGGACTATCTGAGCAGTGACTGGCATGGCACCTGCCCAGGCTGCTTGAAGAGGCAAGCCCCTGAAAAGCTTCTGGGAACCCTCGCTGTTCTTGAGATCCACTGTGAGAGAGCATTCAGCACAGAAAAGAGTGCTTGTGTATCTGAGAGCCTTCCTGGGCCAAGGGCAGACTGTGAGATCTTCCTTGTTTTCCCAAAGCCATTAACTGCACAGCCTTCTCTTATCTCAGCTTATCTGGGGGCTCTAAGGGGCAGGAGCGGAGCAGGGGCAGGCAGAGGAATGGGTTTCTGGCTATCCAGCACAGGTCTAGTGTGGGGGCCCCAAATTTAGTGTGGTGATCCACGGAGCCGAGGAGATGTGGAGAAGCAGACTGCATTTCGCCTCCCACTCCAGCTTCCCCACGTGCGCTCTCCTTGGGGTGGGCATGCTCTCCGTACAGGGCACTGTCTCAGCTCCCCAGGCCATTCCCCATGCTGGGGCCAGGGGGTGGGGAGCGGACGGGAAGGACCCTCGGTGGGCCGAGGCAGGGCCGAGTCCAAGACAGAGCTGTATCGAAAGTGTTCAGCTGGCCCCTGGGCAGGTGTTTGGATGTCAGACCAGTCTGCACCCCAATCCGGCAACGCACAGGACTTCTTTGCAGGGTATAGAAAGAGAAGAAACAGGATGAAACAGGGAAGCGCCTGTGATCACCTCCTGGGCTTATTTTCCGCAGGGTAAGCAAGGAAGGTGGCTTTGTCAGAAAGAGATTAGTGAGTAAGAGATTAACCAGCTTGCCTTGTACTTTTGAGCAGATAGATAGTGAAGCTCTCTACAAGATGGGTGTCCGCTATTTGCATAGGGGTGCAGTTTCAGCACTTGCCCGAGGTGCTGTTTTCCACGGACACACCTAGGTGTCTGGGCCACCAGACGGCAAACCAACAGACAGGGCACCAGCTTCAGGCTAAGACCTGAGCCCTTGCTCAGCTCTCTGCTCCCCGCAGCGTGATCTCTCAAGACCCAAGGCACCATCGGCTTGGCAGACACCTCCCCTGCCTCGACTGTGCCAGGGGCTGGCTACACACCAGCACACCCCCCACGGCCACCGTGCAAGTGGGGGGTGTCGATGAGCCCGCTGTGCAAACAGGAAAACAGGCTCTGCAAAGAGGGAGGGAGGACGGGAAATGTATTGTGGTGTCAACGGCCTTTGTGTCAGAGAATCACGGAATGTTGACTGCAGAATCCAGGAATCTTAGAATCAGGAAATCCCGCAGTCCTGGACACACAGGTCCTCCGCCTAAGCCATGCCCCCAGAGCCCCCCTCCATACCACTCACCCCACTTCATCACACCACGGAGGCAAACCTCTCCCGAGGTGGGGAGTCCACTCAGAGCCTCTTCTCTCACCCAGAGTCTGGCTCCAACCTCCCCTCTGGTCTCTTCCTTCCAGCGCCCCCACTCTCCCCGACGGCCTCCCCTCTGCAGCCAGGGCATCTTTTGGAAACACTAAGCAGACTGGGCCTCTCCTCTTAAAACCCTTCTCTAGCTCCCTTTTGCCCTGCGGATAAAGTTCAAATTCCGTGACACAGTTTACTAGGCCCTCTGTCATCTGATCACATCCTCATCCCACCTCCCCCCTCCCCCCGCACTCTGTCCCAACTCCCAGCTGTGCTAGATGCTCACCCCTGGACTTTTGCTCTTGCAGTTCCCTTCTGCTAGGAACGCAGACCATGCCAGTGACTCTTCCTCTTGTTCACAGCCCTTTCCTCGCAGTCTCCACATCGCCTCCTGGAAGTCTTTCTTCTCATGGCCTGCCCAGCCCACTGCCCTGTGCTGCCCAGTCTCGGTGCTCACTGTCTGTGCCAGTACCCACCTGGCTGCCCCCACTCACCAGCCACTGGAAGGCGGAAGCAGGGCTCCCAGCCCCGTGCCCGGCAGAGAGGGAGTGCTGGGCAAAGCCACATGTTCAGAAACCAACAATAAAGCCTTAGAGTCGCACAACCATCAAGTCTTAGAATTGCAAATTTGCTGAAACAGGAGGCGAAAATCTCTCAGAATCATATGACTATAGCCCGAGAGAGTATCTGAAATCAGAAACGAAGAATCTCAGAAGCTCTGCCTCTTTTGGCTTGGAGGAATTCTTGCCGGGGCATCTTGTCCAAGGATGGTGAGGGGAAGTCTCAGTTGTGGTCTTCTGCGTAACTGGATTTCTAATTGTACACACATTTATGCAAATATTGTATTGCACCTGCTTCTTACACACATTGAGTTTTATAATGTGTCCTTCTATTGCATCTACTGGATACCTGACTTATCTATTTGTCAATATAAGCTCCACACCTTCAATCTACCAGAGACGGTGCTAGGGAATGATATTCGTTCTGTCGATCTGTATAGCAAAACACCCTGGCTCTGGAGAGGGAGGGGGGAAAAAAAGAGGACCTGATGCAAGGGGCTTAAGTGGAGAGCAAATGCCTTGAGAATGATTGGGGCAGGGAATGTATTGATGTGCTTTATACAATTGATGTATGTACATGTATGGATTGTGGTAAGAGTTGTATGAGTCCCTAATAAAATGTAAAAGAAGAAAAGAGAAAAAAAATGATTAGGGCAAAGACTGTACAGATGTGCTTTATACAATTGATGTATGTATATGTATGAACTGTGAAAAGAATTGTATCAGCCCCAATAAATTGTTAAAATAAATAAATTTAAAAAAAAAGACTAAAAAAACAAAACAAAACAAAAAAAAAAACACCCTGGCTCAAACATTATATCTGTGTGTGCATGTGTGCGCATGCCCATGTGTGCACAAACACTATACACTCAGGGGCAGCTTAGCTGGATATGGGAGAAAAGTGGGGCATTCGACTCCTGTAAAGAGTAACAGTCTCAGAAGCTCAGAGGGACAGTTCTCCCCTGTCTTACGGGGTCGCTAAGAGTCGGCATCGAATCATGGCAGTGAGTTTGGTTTCGTTGGACACTTCGGGTGCAGCACTTCTCAGGAATCAAAGTGCCCGATGGAACTAAGAGCATCTGAAGGGTTGATTGGGAGACAACCCACTTGGCTGGAGATCTCCGCACCCCTACGTGTGAATCTCAGGATAGAGCTGAGGTTGGTTTCCCGACAGCTAGTGATCCCAGCAACAGGACGGGACACCACAGTGACTTTTCTGTTTCAAGTGTTATTTATTATGTTTTTGCTGCTGATTATGTCCATAGCAACACACACACACACACACACACACACACACACACACACACACACACACCCAGGCTCCTACCGACATAATTCAGTGACCTCAATTCCCTTCTTCAAAACCATTCTCAAGTTGCTGTGTGCTGCCATGGATCCTATAGAGATAGACCTTAGGGGAACACAGTGCTCAAAGCATCCGTGTGTACTAGTTAAACCATGTGTACTAGTTTATGTGCACTAGTTAAACTATGTGTACTAGTTAAACTATCGTTCAGATGTAAGAAGACTTCGAGGGATGTTTATGGTTTAAGACGGAAAGATGATCTCAGGACAATCAGAATTCTGTTCGACACACACTTCCCCCTTTTGGTCAGGAGTCTTCCATGGACTCGTTGACCAAAGTGTTCAGTAATAGTAGCCTGGCACCACCAGTTCTTCTGGTCTGATGGAGAACGAGGCAGTTGTTCACAGGTTCCATCCCCTCCGTGGGTCCCTGACCCTCCTCCTCCTCCTGTTACTCCAGGTGAATGGAGACCAAGGACTGTTCCTTGAATGGCAGCTTTCTTTCCCTCTTTCTTTCTTTTTTGCTAATTCAATGTTCACTGTGACTTTATAAAACAGTAACAAAGAATAAGCATCAACTAGACAGAGCGGGCTTCAATGGAATAATTCTATTTTTCAGTGTACAAAGTAAGAGGTATACATAAAACTTCCCATTCTAAGTCTAAATGTAATCCATTAAAAATTACAACTGGCTTTTCCCGCCAGATTGGAGCCCGTGGAGGTCTGCTGGGAACAGGACTTCTAAACAGCAAGTATGTCCAGAAGGCTGTGGTCCAAGGCCTTCTTTGCTGGCTATAAACGGGGTCTTCGGAACCAGAGGGAGCACACAGCTCATCTTAAAACTGAAGGTGTTTACACCCGAGATGAAACTGAATTGTATTGAGGCAAGAGATATGCTCGTGTGTACAAAGCAGTGAACAACACAGTGATTCCTGGCGGCAAACCTAACAAAACCGGAGTCATCTGGGGAGAGGTAACTCGTGCCCATGGAAATGGTGGTGTGGTTCGGGTCAAATTCCAGAGCAACCTACCTGCTAAGGCTATTGGACACAGAATCCGTGTGATGCTGTGCCCCTCAAGGATTTAAACTTGAAAGTAAATAAATAAAACTGTGCATTTAAACATTAGGAAAAAAAACTGCAACTGAAACTTTAAAGACTATAAAAATGATGTGGTTCTATATGCACTTATGTTTCTGTAGCTGTACTGGTGGCACCAAGGGTTAAGCACTGGCTGTTAAAAGGCTGGTAGTTTGATTTGATTATGTATCAAAACAGTCGAGTACTCAGATGCTAGCCCAAAGGCTAGTGGTTGGCACCCTCTAATGGGCTCCTTGGGGTGGATTTGGCACATGAGTCACCATGAATGGAAATCAACTCGATAGGGCCCAACCGTATGTACACATGCATCTTCCTAATCATATATGCATTCCTGTATACAAAGTACACAGTATAAAGCAACAGATACTTCTCAGACATAACCAAACAACGCTGGGCTTGGTTGTCTGGGTGCCGAAGACACAGTACAATTTGGTCAGTAGGCAAAGGATAGTTCATAGAGTTTATGTTCTACCTCCTGGAATGTGGTGAGTATTGACTGGGGCCTTAAAAGCTTACAACCATCTAATATTCAAATATTTGTCCCTACTTGTCTGGTGACGAAAGAGAAATTAAACCAGGACTCAGAAGAAGCTAGTCTACACAAATAATGGCTTGACTATCCTGAGATCCAAAGAACCAGAAGGTGCCTGGCTGCCACTCACTCGCCCCTCACCAGCCGTTCTGGTCAGGGCCACCACAGATGGACATTGATAGAATGAGAGGAAAATGAGGAAGATAATTCAAATTCTTAAAAAGTACAAGCATAAAACTCACGGAGACTAGAGGACTTCCCTAAGACTATTGCCCGCAAGATACACTTGAACATGGGGTGGGGACATCTGGCTGAGAAGTCATGAGTATCAGCTAACATCGCTCGCGGCCCCAAACAAGAGCGGCTCCAGACGTCACATTAGGGGTGAGTAGTGAGATGTATGACCAAATACAGCAGGCTCATTTTTCTGTTGACAATTTCATATGGCAAATGATGTTATAATATCCAAATGGCCCTTAACAGAACAAGGTTCCCCATCCCTGCTTTAAACCTTGAATCAAAACGATTCCCTTACAGTCACCTTTCAGCCAAACAACAGGCTGAGTCACAAAACGAACACCTGAGTACTGTGTGTGTTCCTTTGAAAACTCACCTATGAGACCAGTCAACGGTTTATTACCCTGCAGCAAAGAGGAGGCGGGGCCGAAAAACTAGGTTACTGGAAATGAAAGGACCAAACCAGCAGTGAGAATGTTGACACCATGTCGAAAAGTAACCGGCCAATGTCACCGAGCCAATTACAGAGAAACGGTGAAGTGGAAAACGCTCACTGAAACAAAGACATCAAAAGAATTTAGAGAATAAAATTGTCCTTAATCTCGAGGGACAGCAGAGAAGGGGGGAAGGGAGACTCCGGATAGGGCAAGATATGACAAAACAACGATGTATAAATTATCAAGGGCATATGAGGGAGGGGGGAGTGGGGAGGGAGGGGAAAAAAAAAAGAGGACCTGATACAAGGGGCTTAAGTGGAGAGCAAATGCCTTGAGAATGATTGGGGCAGGGAATGTATGGATGTGCTTTATACAATTGATGTATGTATATGTATGGATTGTGGTAAGAGTTGTATGAGTCCCTAATAAAATGTAAAAGAAGAAAAGAGAAAAAAATGATTAGGGCAAAGACTGTACAGATGTGCTTTATACAATTGATGTATGTATATATATGAACTGTGAAAAGAATTGTATGAGCCCCAATAAATTGTTAAAATTTAAAAAAAAAAAGAAACAACAACAACAACAAAAAAATTGTCCTTAATCTCAATAAACCCAACTGATTTTACCTCTTTTATGATTTAAGAAAGCATATATATATATTTAAAAGCCTTCACATATGAAATAAAACCTTCCAGAAGTTGTGATTCAAAATAAATCCAAGGGAAAAAATGGAGTGCTCTAACGGACCAATCTACACTTTACTGAAAATCAAATGATTTGTCACTTAGGAATCTAATTGAATTGAAATTCTTAATTGTTCTGGGAAGGCGGTGAGAAGGTCAATACTAACTCAATCTCAATAATGTCCAACCATAAAACTCAAACGAATGCACCATAAACTAAAGCAAATCTTTCCTGTAAAGAAACTAAACAGAACGGCATTTACGGAACAGCGTTTGGTTTGTCTAGGGGAGTAGAAAGCCTGGTCTTCCTCCCATGGAGCGGCTGGTGGGTTTGAACTGCTGAGTTTGAGGTTAGCAGCCCAAAGTGTAACCACTGTGCCACTTGGGCTCCCTCGTTTAGTTTATCTAAACACCACTACTTCATAACTCATCTATTGGGGAAATCTCCAGACACGAATCAATGAACTAGAAGGTTGAACAGAAGCACTCCACAAGATGCCAATGAACTGGGATGGCTCATGAAATCACGGAACCAAGATCCCACGAGAAGTTTGGTTGTAGCTTCAACAGACACTGTCCCCCCCAACCCCCTGCGTTGTGAATAAATTTGTCCGACGAGTTTGGCCGCTCCCACAGCAATCGGTTGGGCAACCCACCCTTAATACTTGAGATTCCCCCTCCCTCTCCACGGTAGTCCATAAGCAACAACCTCCCCTCTGCCCCTCCCGAAACCGGCCCCCCGCTCCACAGTGGGGTATGAGTCACTGCCTTCCATTTGGGGGTCCAGACCTGGGACAGGAGTTGTAGCAGTTCTATTTTCAGTTTCCTGAGGAGCCACCCCACTTCCCCCCACAGTGGCTCGTCCATTTTGCATTCCCCCCAGCAATTGGCAAGACCACCAAACTACCGTCCGGTTGACGCCCGCTCGTAGCAGCGCTGTAGGGGCTCCAAGACAGGCCATCTTTCTCCCTCTCAGGGGCTGGGAGGTTTGAGCCGCCCACCTTGAGGCTAGCAGCCCAGCGCTTCTCCCACAGAACCACCAGGAAGAAGTCAGTATTCCCACTTCACAGCAGCATCACCAACATTTACTGCTCGCTATTATTTATTTTTTTAAGTCGATGCCCATCCTGGTGGGAGTGAGATGGCATCTCACTGTGACTTTGATGACATCCTCTGGTGACCAAGCACACGGGGCATCACTCATGTGTTTGCTGCCACCATGTCTTCTACATTCTAGTCTCGAGGGGCACGCATTTCCATGCTCTTCTGGCGATCGCCTGCTGTTGTCAGGTACCATTGAACTTGTACCAACTGGCAGCAACCCCATGTCCAACAGAGGGACGTGCCAGTCCTGTGCCAACCTCACAGTGCCTCTTCTGTTTGAGCCCATTGTTGTAACCACTGTGTGTGGCGATCCATCTTGCCGAGGGTCCTCCTCCTTTTCGCTGCCCCTCTACCAGGCAGCAAAGCTCTTTCCAGGGACTGGTCTCTCCTGACATCATGTCTAAAGTATGTGAGATGAAGCCTCACCGCCCTTGCCTCTAAGGAGCATTCTGCCTGTATTTCTTCCACGTCGATGAAACGCTTGATGTTCTTCACCAGCGCCGTAATTCAAGGGCATCTAGTCTTCTTCAGTCTTCCTTAGTTGATGGTCAACTTTCATCAGCATATGAATGAGGCCATGGGAAATACTGTTGCTTGGGTCTCCTTAGTCCTCAAAGTCGTCTCCTTGCTATTCAACCCTTGAAAGAGGTTCCGTGCTGCAGACTTACCCAACGCACGGTGTCATTTGGTTACCTCGATCGACCTTATATCCTTTGTGAGGGGACCACAAAGTGGTGACAATACCAGCGAGGATCGCTTCAGGGCCACACAGCAACCTTGGACAAGACGGACACAGCACTTGCCAGCCCTGCCTGAATTCAGTCTGGAGGGTGGGGGGAGATGGAGGGAGACAATACCTTCTCAGGAAACACTTTTGGATTACTATAAGTCTTGAAGAAAACCAAATGAGATGTTTAGAGGCGGGATCGGCAAGCTATGACTATGGGTCAAATCCTGCCAGCGACCTGCTTGCGAATAAATTTTACTGGGACTCAGCCACACCCATTTGCTTACATGTTATTTATGGCTGCTTCTCACCTCCCTGCAGCTCTAAGTACTGTACCTGAGACCACATGACCTGCAAAACCTCAGCTTGTTAACCTAGTTGGTCACGGAAGGCATCTACAAAGGGTGGCATTTGATCAGAGCCTGAACGAGCTCGTGAAAGACGGCCGCCAGCAAAGGGAGTATTAGGGCAAAGGTTGTGGAATGGGAACTGGGGTGGGGTGGGGGCGTGCTGTGGAGCAGGGAGGGGGCCGAGGGGTCTGGGTTGGAGTGACCAAGGGGGAGAGTGGAAGCAGACATCTGGGAAGTGATCAGGAGTTGCTTCCTGAGGCCTTGCTGGCTAGAGAGGAGTTTGCATTCTGTTCTCATGATAGGAAGCCAAGGGAGGCTTTGAAGCAGGGAGAGGGCAGATGTAATGGGAGAAGTGATTCTCTGAGCAAGACGACATTTCTGTTCCCACCTTAAGTACATTTGTCCCACAACTCAGGGTCTCCAGAAGTACCCAGGGACAGGACCTTTGAACTATGTGTTCCAGCCTTGGCACTCCCTCTTACCAGGAAGTCCTTTCTTGTGGCCGAGTTTCTTGGCCTCCCTCCCCAGCCTGCCTCTTCTGGAGCTAGGAGAGCTGGTATTGGAAAGAATACTGGCTCTTGAACCTTGGATTCCAGACCCTGCCCTGCTCTGACTCAACCCCTGACCTTGGGTGAGCCAGGCCACCCCAACGGGCCTCAGTTACCCCCTGTAAACTGAGGAGCATTTAGTCTTGCTCGGCCCTAGGGGAGGTGGTCAAGGGCAGGTGATACCACTCACCTGTATCAGAGTCCCAGGAGAGCTGTAAGGCTGTTGGATGGCACAGCTTGAGCCTTGGCCAGACTGATGTCATTGACTTGGAGGATGAGAACCAGAAGTGGCTGGGTCACTGGACTGAAGGCCCGCTGCAAACCCTCCCAACAACAGGCAGACTTGCTGCTCTCAGGGTTCTTGGGATGGCAAACCTGGAATTGTTTGGCTGGGAAAATCCCTTTGAGAAGGACGAGAAGGAGCTGAGGTCTGCCACACGGCAGCCTTGGGTATTAGAAAGAGCGAAGGCCCTGCTGTCAGAGAGAGACTCAGACCCTCCGGCTTATCTGTCCTGGGCCTCAGTTTTCTCATCTGTGAAAGGGGAAAATGCATAACCCAAGGCGCTTCGACTGTGAGAGTACTCCTAGAGGTGGAATGAGCTGTGCATCGAACGAACCACAAGGTCAGTGGTTCAAATTCCCCCATCACTTGGTGGGGGAAAGATGAAGTTGTTTGCTTCAGTAAAACTTTAAAGTCTCAGAGACCCACAGGGGGCAGTTCTTGCTATGATTCAGAATAGGCTCAATGGCAGGGAGTTTGGGGGTTTGGTAAAAAGAAAACACACTGTCAATGAAATCATGATCCAATGATTTCTTATCACTTAGAATTTTTATTTGACATCTGCTAAAAGAGCTCTTTGAGACTTGGTTAGGCTTTTTGGGGCACAAATAAAAAAGGAAAATAGAAGTGAAATGAATCACTTGAGAGTCCCTAAAAATGTCTTCACACTCGGAGTCTAGCGGACTGAGGCCCCTTTTCCATCCAGAACATTCCTGGTCTATGCATTTCACACAAGATCGTCCCCGGGACACCAGCAACTTGGATCACGCAGCATTTCTTCTGGGAGGGCAGGTGTGCTGTCTTCCAAGTCACTTACTTCTTTTCTGCCCATCGTGATCCCCATGCTTTCTTGCCCTTCCCAGGTTTCTACGTGAGACCACGGGAACTCATGCCCCTGCCTAAGTGGTCCTGGCGTGGTTTGGGGGTGGGAAGCCCAGGGGTTACTGTTGTCAGATCACTGAAATAATGAGCTCAGCCAATTCGGTCAGGGCTGCCCTTGATCGGACCAAAAAGTGATGGCGAGTTGCATCCTGAGTCGAGGACCCATTCCTGTTCAAGAACTATCAGAATGCAAACAGAGGTGCGTGATGGGATTGAATAATCCTGCAGTAACTCTCGGGGTGTATGGGAGCGTGAGATAAGTCAGTGCCTGGCTCAGCAGCTGCCACTCCTTGGCCTTGCTCAACTCTTCCCTGGCCCCCCTCGGCCCCAGGCATCACCCTCGCAGGGCCAGCTCAAGTTTATGGCGACAATGGACAATGGCTGCCGCTGCCAGACATGATCTCAAAGCCATAAAGACGTTTACAGTTTCACTCTCCCCAGCTACCCCCACCCCAGATAAGCCAAGGGAGCCTTTCCCAAGGCCAGGGGCCGGGCCTGGGCGTTGTACACGTTGGGAAATGGAACATATTTTATGATCCCACTTCTCTAAAAATACCACGTTCTCATATCTTCAGCTTGAACCTGCTGGCAGAACTACCACACCTGTAGGGTGGGGGGTGGGAGGGCGCCATTCACACCCGCACGCTGTGCTTCCTAGGCCAATTAGGAATGGTGTGGACTGGGGACAGCAACCTGGGCTTTCTCGTCCTGCACTCGTGGCCCCTGTGAGGACAAGTGTCCTCTCCATGTCGGTAAACCATGACCGTCCCTGACATCCGCCTCCCCAACTCCCCGAGGGCCCGAGTAAGACAGCAGGCACACCAGAGCACGCAGCCTGGCTCAGATGCCCGTCCCTCGCCATGGGCATCAAAGAGGTCCTTCGGGGCCCTTCCCACCCTCAGAGGTTGCTCAGTCCACAGTGAAGTCCTCATCTCCACCTACCAGTTACAAAAACCGAAGTTTCATTTCCAAACCCTAAAATTTGCCTTTTCTATGTGTCGTTCAGCAAGCTTTGACAGACAGCCATGTAACATCAGCCCCGCACTCCTGATCCTGAGACGGACCTCTCCCCTACCGCCTGCCCCTTTTTAGTCAAGCCCCGCAGCCCCTGGCAACCCCTGGTGTGGTCTATCCCAATGATCTTACCTTTTCCAGAAAATGTCCTTAGGAGGGGAACAGGTAACTTGGCATCTCTGGGTTCTGACTTTACCCTAGGTTGCCCGGGCACGGGGCTTTGCTCATCAACATTTGTCAAGGGACAAACCCCCACGGGCCACGCTACTTCTGTGCACGTGCTGTGGTGACCGCGTCCTCAGCGCCATCGGACCAGCAGCCTTCGAATCTCAGCTGTGTCACCAACCGTCCTCATTCTGCATCTCCGAGCAGCCGCGTGTGCCTCAGAGGGTCTTTGGGTAAGGTGACTAGATTTTGACATTGGTAAAGCGGGACGCCATTGATAAAACTCATATCCTGGTGAAATAGCCACATGGCAGCTGAAAACCGTCTACCCTAGCTTGGCGTGCATTCTTTCCAAAAATCGGGACTTTTTTAAAACGCCGCGGGACTCGGGAAAAATTGTTAAAAATCTGGACTGTCCCGCTGTGCTCGCAGTGTTTGCAGATGAGGAAGTCCTCAATAAACCGCTGTCCTTGACATCCTGGTTTGGGTCTTCAGCCCACATCATCAGACACCTACCTGGGACCCTGCGATTCCAGTCGCTTAGGTCATGTTTTGTAATTTACATATGACACGCCAGCTTGAGAAAGGCAGACCAAAGGTGACCTGGGCACTACAAAGGAGGAAGTAGGGTGATCCCACCCATGTAGAACGACAAGCCATGCCTGCTTTTTGGAACTTTCTTTGGCTGATCAAGGAGCCTGTCTCCCAGTGTCCCTTCTACTTCTAATCTGCACTCCGAGGGGCGAGATTCCGTTTGGGATGAAGGAAAGACGTATCTTTAGAAACAACCTTTGTCGGGGGACCAGGAGGGGGAGATTGTCTTTAGAATTCCTAATTCCTCATCAGGACACATGGGTGGACAGAAGAAGCAGGCTCTCCAGCCTGAGCCTGGATCACCTGCGTGCTAACAGCTAGGCTACCTGGGACAGGTTCCCCCCCCTCTGGGAACCTCAGTCTGGGGCTCTGAAATGGGCTCATGAGACGTGCTGTGTGTCACCCAGGCTGCCCGTGTCTTCCAACAGATATGGAAAACAGGATTTGGCCGTGGCCGCCCATACTGAGATAGGAGATCAACTGGGGCAAAGGGCCGATGAGGTGGAAGAACCAAGGCCAGAGGAATTTATGGCAGCCCGAAGTTTATGGTCTTGATACGGGTCCCTACCCCCATGTTCATGCTGCCAACAGCCTGGACAGGGCTTCCCTGGTAACATTCATTAGAGAAGATGTTTCCTGGTCAAGTTGAGGGAAGCAAGTGTGTGTGTGTGGGAGTGGGGGTGGGGGGGGCAGGATCAGGCGGGGAATGAATGGGTGCTCAGGGATGTCGTGTGAAGAGTGTTGGGGGAGCATCCGTACCACCAGCAATGGCCCACATGACAAACCAAGACTTCTTCCTTAAGCATTGGCCAGCACAAGAGGGGGTCGGTGGATGGGTGCAGAGGGCCTTGCTGTTGACTGGACCAGGGACCACATAGTGGGGGATACACTACCCCATAGTCTGCGAGATATGATACAACAACCCACAGAGGTTAGGCTGAACAGGAGGGCCCCTGAATCGCTCCCGAAAGGAGGGAACAGGAGTCTGGTCTTGGACCCTTGCGCAGGTCGCTCAGCTGGAGGAAGGGCCACAGTGACTACAGACAGGGTTGGGAACTCTTGTTTTTGTTTTCAAATATAACCCTTGCTTTTAAGAAACCTGCCCCTTGCTAACTTGTCTGCCATTACAGGCCACTAAGCATGGCTGACCCAGGTCTCCAGGGGGACCCAGTACGGGCTCCATCCTAGACTCTGATGGGCTCTCTTGCCTCCCCTGCCCCCCACCACAGATCTGTCCATCACTCTCTCCCCCACGACACTCCTCTGCAGGAGAGAAGATCCAAGCCCACGGTATCAGCATTCAGAGAACTGGGAGTCAAGAGACTTGGGTTCAGTTACCACGTCAGCCCCTCAGGGTAAAGAACGCCCTCTGACCCTTGTGTCCTCCTCCGTAAAGAGAGGACCAACCATGATGTCTCTGATGGGGAACACTCCCGGGGGTGAGAGTGCTCGACACTAGCACACTCCCATCCTTTACTGCTCACCCACCCGCCACAAAGAGCAGATGCGGACCCCAGGAGTTAGAAAATACATGCACCATTTATTTTGTTTTATGCGCCTTTTTGGGGGGGGTTTGTTTGATGTTGCTGTTAAAAGATATGGGCAAGTAAGAAATGGGTGCTTGGGTTTGTTTTTTGTTTCTTTGCCCCATGGAGATGGCAGTGATGGGGCTGCAGGGACCAGCATGAAACCGGATGACCGTCACTGCCCAGGGAGAGGCTGACAGGTCTGAAGGAACCTTCCAGCTGAGGTGAGTCATCAGTTCGTTCAGCCAGGGTAGGGTCGCAGAACAGTTTGGCAAAAGCACTCGGCTTGGTCACCCCAAGAAATCCAGCCATGTCCATTTCGGGTTCGATACCCTCCCCTTCCTCTTTGCTCCCTGCACTCTGGGAGAGTGGGCTGGACTCTGTTGGCTCCTGTGGGCTGCCTAAAGAGGGGGCTGCCTTGGCTGAAGCATCATGGGGGCCAGAAAGGTGGAGGCTGGAGGGATGGAGACTGATTCCCGGGCTGAGAGATTGCTAGCCTTAAAGGGGTACCACTCCCCTACCCCTACCCCCAAGGATAATCCTGATCTCAATTTTGCTTCCTCCTTTGAGGCCCGAGCAACTTGGGTGTAGAGGAGCAAAGAGTGGGGATGACAATGGTGGTGATGGCCAGAATGAGCCCAGCTCCCTCCTCTGCCTTGACCCAGGTCTGCCAGAGCCCATCTGGTCAGGTTTTCTGGAGAACTGGAGTGAGGGGTGGCTGGGAAACACTGATGAGAACCTGAGCAGGGACCAGTCTCTTTCCAGAGCTTGGACCTGTCCTGTCTGACAGCACTGGGAGGTGCGGACATTTCTCTTGGACAGCCTACCTGCTTCGCTTATCTTTCAATAAAAGAGTAATGGGTCATGGTGGAATTCCTAGGCTCTGGGGGTTCTGTGCCATCCACTCAGGGCAGCTCTGGGCAGGACAGGTAGCCAGTCTAACAAGCCACTGTTGACCTAGGCATGGCCCAAGTCACAGGATGCATCTCTTTAGGTCCACTGGCTAATGGTATCTTCTAGAATGTTCCCACCGTTATCAATGGTGCTGGCTGCTTCTTCTGGGGACCTGGTGGTAGTGGTGCCCCCAGGCAGATTTCCTACCCTGCTTGAGCTCCCCATCTGTACTGTTTGGCCCCTCCCGTGTCTTCACCATTCCATTCCTAGGCTGCTGTGTCAGACCGGCCCCCAGCTTTCCCTCTCCCAGACTCGGGGAGGGAAGAGAGAAAGGGAGTCCAGGAATCATGAATTCTCCTTAATATTTATCCGCAAACAAGAGGCTGGGCCCTAAATAGTTTGGGGTAGGGGAAAGCCTGGGATCAATGCAAGTCCTAGGCAGGGGCAGGTCTCCGGAGACGGGGAAGGTATTTGTTTTTGAGGTTGGTGAGAAGGCCCAACGTCCCACAACTTGATCTGGGTGAGGAAAGAGAAGCCCTTCTGGCGAGCTTGCTCCACCATGGGTAAGACTTCCCATTCGGATCCAGTCGGATCTCGCCTAAGTTCAAGTCCCGCCTCTGCCTCTTGAGAGCAGGGTGAATTCCAGAGAAATCTGGCAACCTCGGAGAACTCAAGTTCACCTCCGACAGTGTCGCTGGGTAATTGGGAAGATAAACGAGGTAGGTGGGTACCATGTCCCCCCAAGAAGACAGTGCCTGGCTCTGAGGGATAATCCCTGCATAGCGCTGACCTGAGCCAGTCCATCTCTCCCTCACCATCCCTTCCTCTCCAGGCTCAACCTAGGCTATAGCTCGGGCCCCATTCCTTCTCACCCAGATCATACCACAGCCCCCATCTGACTCTCTAATTTCAACCTGGCTGCTGCTGCTGCTGCTGCTAGGTGCTGTAAGGTGGCACTAGCTCATGGGGACCAAACACAAGGTTCCCCAGTCCTGCGCCATCCTCACCATCATTGGTACGTTCACACCCAGGATGAACTTCTGGGGCCTCAATCTGGCACCCCAGAGCCCCGTGCTCTCCAGAGAGGCTTCTCTGCTCCAGACAGCCTGGTCTCTCTACCTACTTCCTCCCACCCATCTTCTGGCCCCCAGCCCTTGCCAGGTAGCCTCTCCTCATGTGTAATGCCGTCTCAGCGGGGCCCCTGGCTGTAGTCCCACCCTCCCTCTCCCAGGAGGCTTCCTAGGACTCTCCAGCCCTCGAGCAGTCATTACCACAGCAGATGTCCACCTGGGAGAGTTCTCTCCTTGCTGGAAGCCCACCACCACGACTCCAAACACCCACCCAAGGCCTTGAGGGAGGGAGGCGAGGTGGGGCCGTCCCTCCCAATAGGCCCCATCTATCCTCGGCTGCCTGGGGCCCCTGCGTGTTGGAAAATAGTCCTGGGATGAGGGGAGCCAGGGCTTCTTCCTCGACCTCTGGAGAGGTGGCTTTAGGAAAAGCAGGAGCCCTGCATGGTGCACACAGTTCATGTGCTCAGTTGCTAAGCGGAGGTGGGAGGTTCAAGTCCACTCGGTGGTGCCTTGAAAGAACGGCCTGATGGCCACCTGTTGGAAAGTTGGGCATGGGAGCCCCGGTGGGCTCAGTTCTGCTGACCCACGTGAGTGACTGCGAGCCCATCAGCGAGGCAGTGATGGCTTTGGTGCTGGTTCGGGCAGGGGTCTGGAGCGGGGATGGGGACAGCGTCTGAGGTTGGGTGGCAGAGTGGGGGGAGGTAAGGCAGTCACCACCATCCACCTTCAGAGGCGCTGTGTCTGGACCCTGTGATCAGGACAAGGCGAGGCGGAGGGAGAAGGGAGCCATGCTTAGGGAGGTGCCCCATGTTGTCTCTAGACAGCTGTCCTTCCAGGCAGAGGAGGTGGGGCGGGTACGGATGAAGGTGAAGGCAGTGGCCTCGGCATCACAAAAGCTGTCCATGGCAGCGGAGGGCTCTCCAGTCAGCGTGTCCCCACGTCAAAGCCCCATTGTCCAGCGCAGAGGGGGGAAGGGCGGCAAGGGGATGTTCTCCTCGGCTCTTGACCTTGAGCCCTTTGCCCTTTCTCTTACTGTTCTGGGACTGACCCTGGCTGTGACCACGTGATCACCCTGCACTCTTCTGAGGGGGCTGGGGGGAGCCAGCAGAGCCCCCGACCCCCCCGCGACTTGCTAGATGACTTCCTGCTTGGTGATTGTTGGCTGGGGGATGGCAGCGGGGGGCTTGATGATCGTGGAGATGGCTCCTGGCAAGAGCTTGTAGGGCTCAGACCCTGAGCCACCTGGCGGAGAGGGCTGTGGAGTCTCAGGGGTGGCTGGAGGGACAAAGAGACAGGGGTGCTCAGAATCCCTGCCCTTTGGGGAAGTAAGCAAAGCGTTCTCCCCACTCTCTGAGATTTGGCTTCCTCGTCTTTGGGATGAAAGACCTAAACTAGTTCACTCCTAAAACCTCCTACCATTCAAACCTTCTGAGCCCCACATGGTCAAGACTAAATCTCATGAGGTTTAAAAGGCTGTGCCCAGAACAGGCTGGGGTGGTCAGGGCTTTCCTTCGTCCATGCCTTTTCAACTCCCCAGGGGCCCCTACTATTCGAGATGGAGACTTGGGCTACGTCTTTCTACCCAGAACCCACGTCTGACTCTCTCCAAGGCAAGAGTCATGTGACAAGAATACCTTTTCTTTGGAGAAGGAGCAATAATCGATGAAACCCCAAAGTGGGCTAACTGGCTCTGAATATACCATTTCTTGGCTATTTCAAAGATTAGCAACAGAAACTATCCCATAAAAGAGTAACGTTGATCCAATTATCCTGCTTCACTTCCTTGGACAACATTATCCCAATAACCACCTCAGGCAATGGGCAACCTTCTCAATGAACAATCTCAATGAAACGAAATCTCATTTCAGGAGGATGAGCACATCCCACGGATCATCTTAACTCTTTGAAGAATTTGACCCAATGACCTCTTCACTCTTCTGACATCTTACCTAAGAGAATAGTCTAACTCAGGGAATGTCCTCACACAGTGAACAAGTTAAGCAAGTTGTCTAATGGATACGTAGTCTCACCCAGTTGGACAACTTAACCTCATGGTAAATATCTCCTAATGAAATTCTCACCCAATGAAAATCTTCACTCAAAAGCAACTTCACCCAGGAGGTTGCCTCACCCCAGGGACAGCTATATTCAGTCGAGACTGTCAGTTACCTCAATAGACGGCCTTTCTGAAGAGAGAGCCTTAATAGATCACCAACCTCACTCATCCCTCACTCCCTAGCCTGTACCACAGAGCATGGGTGTGTCTGAGTTTCCATCGACTAGACCCAACCTTCTCCTGCTTCTTCTCTCTGATAACCATCTTCACCCCTGGCTGGGTAGTCTCCCAGATTGCCCACCTGCCTGCCCCCTGGGACGGGGCCACTCACACATCTGTCCATTGCTGAGATGAGCAGGCATCGTGTTGGCAACAATGACATTGGTGCCCATGTGTTCCTGCATCAAGTGAGGGTGCAGGGGATGGTGGGCATGAGGTGCATCACCGGAGGACCCTGTGGGTGAAGAGGAGGTTCGATTAGAAGGGAAGATCTTGGATGTGGACCCAAGACCTCGAGCCATCATCTTCCTCGGGAATGGCCAACCAACCCGCCCATCCGTCACTGACAGTACCCACTGGTTGATTATTCTTGGGCTAGTAAACTGGGACTTGCCATTCCTACCCTTACAGAGGATCCAGCAAACCCAGAGAGCAAAAGTGATTTGAAAGGAACGAAAATTATCTAAGGAAGCTTTGCGATTATGTAAATATGAAGACCAGTCGTGTATGGTTTGCATAGTACTGTGATGGATTTAATCCATGACTCTTAAAGCTCCTTGACAGCCAAGGTCACCAATCATTTTGTCCCAGCTAACCGTTCAGCCTCAGCTCTCAAGCCTCTGCTCCAGCCCAATGGCCCTCTCCCCGCATCTAGGAGCTCCCTGTCCTCTCCTGACTGTGCTCTTCCTGCAGCTGTACCTTTCCTTAGAGACCCTTCCCTTCCTCTCCCCTCCCCACACCTCAACCCATTCACAAGTCCAAACCCAGCTCGGGTGTTTTCTCCTTTAGAAAACCTCTCCCGAGTGTCCCCACAACAGCAATCCCTCCTTCTTCTGAATTCCCAGTCACTTATCTGCAACCTCGTTTAGGGGACAAGCTACTCCCTCTGTCTATGGACATGGTGCTTGTGTGTAAATTTCCTTTTTGCTTTGAGGTCTAGCACAGTGTCTAGAATTCAGTAACTGTTCCCAAAGCAAAGCTGTGTCCAGGAGTAATAATATCATATAGGGTATGATTTGCTCACAAATATGACAATGTAATGAAAATGTAGGGCTAGCAGAAACCTGGAAAGTACACCTAGTTCAGCTATTTGACTACTGAGTACCCATTATGCACCAGGCACTGTATTACAGAGCTTTGTGGGCTTTATATATATAATATATATTATGGATTTAAATAATTTAATTCTTCATCATTATCCCAATTTTACAGATGAGCTAACAAGACACTGGAAGGTTCATTTTCTTTTCCAAATTTATTTGGTCATAGAACGTAAACTCCTCATCCTAATTTCAATGATACCTGATTTGTGATAATCTCATGTTCACCGGGTTGAGATGAGAGTTAGGCGAGTTATCCTATGGCAATGGTTCTCTCCTCCTGTCAATCTTGCCCCGAGAAGAAGCTTGGCTAATGTTTGTAGACATTTTTTGTCCATCACTGTTGGGGACTGGGTGTGGAGCAGGAAGATGTTCCCATCCGGTGGGTGGACGCCAGGGATGTTACTCATAATCCTGCAGGGTGCATGACTGTCTTCAACGTGAAGACTCATCCAACCCAAGAGGTCAACCATGTATGGTTGAGAAGCCCCTGTCATATATAAAAGTGCTCTAAGAAGACCCATGGCCATCGAATCCACTCCGTCTTGTAGGACAGGGCAGACTGACCCCCAGTGGGTTCCCAAGGCTACTTGTCCTGATGGAAGCAGGCTGCCACCCCTTTCACCCATGGAGCACCGGTAGGTTTGAACCACCCACCTTGAGTTCAGCAGTCAAGTGCTTAACCATTGCGCCACCAGGGCTCCTAAACATACTCCGGAGCTTATCCGGGACATGAGCTGGTTCCACTGTGGAGTTCACTTCCCCAAAAATCAAGGGCGTTAGATTACTGATGAGATGGTTGGGAACCTTCTGGAAGGATTTCCCTCATGGAGTCACTGGGGAAACAAACCGTTTTGCTGTCTCCACCACACCCAGCGAAGTCTGAAGCCTGGGGTCATGCCCTCTCCACTTCCTAGTCACTCTATTCAAATGGCCTCCCCAGGCTGGGCTGGGACCAGGTGCTCAATGGGGCTTTGATGAGAATGGGGAAGTAGGTGGGGCTCAGAGCATGTCCAGAAGGATTCAAAGAGCGTGAGGTCTCCTCCTCACTCAGTTGGTGTTCCTGGTCCACAGAAGGACATGGGCACCAAGTGACAGCACAACTGTCCAGGTGCTGAAGCCACACACCTGGACACAATCCTGTGCTCATGGCCACACCTACCCATCACCAAGTCCTGTTTTCCATTCCGCCTTAAAGCTCTGCCTGCCCACTTCTCTGCCAAATAAGAGCTAGGTGTGACTTCCTCAGAGAGGCGCTGTCTCACTCCAACCCAGTGATTTTCCCATCAAGCACCAACTTCTTCCAACTGAGCAGTCGTTTTCATTGTCGTGATATATTGCTTGCACAGGTGATGATTTGCCGGATTTAAGCTCCAAGAAGAGGTTCCTTCCACATCTTCTTCACCAAATCCTCCCCCTCCACCCGCACCCGGCCATTTACCTGGCATACACTAATTAGTCAAACTAATTAGTCAATACTTATTGAAAGAAGGGAGGCTGGCAGGTGAGGACTTCTGCCTTTTCCTGACCATTTCCAAACGTCTCCTTCTCCACCTCCTTTGAAGAAGCCACCTAGGGACTCTACACAGGAACCTCTGCTGCCCACCGAGTCTCGGGCTCACTGTCCGCTTGCTTCCTCCCCCTCTCTGACTCCTTCAAGATGCACCTGGAAACTCTACCTGGCACCTTGAGTGATTTTATCTTTCCCTCTGCCTCGCCCCTGCCCTATTCCCGTGGCCACACCCTGGACCCGTGGTGTAGCCACCAGGAGTGGTTTTGTCATTTGCTGCCACCCACCCCAGGGGACAATTGGCAATGTCTGGAGACATTGGGACCTGGGGTCCGATACTACTGTCTAGTAGGAGCTGATGAATAGCCTACAATCCACAGAGCGGTCCCCACCATAGAAGATCATCCAGGCCTGTGTGCCGTTCTGAGGCTGAGAGATCCTGCCCTCTGCCAGGCCATCCCTCCCCACGAACTGCACCCCTCTGAAATCTTAACTCAAATGTCTTCACCTGGATTTGACCTCCCACCCTTCCAGCTCTCCACATCGAGTACCTTCGCTACCCAGCAGGTTGCTGAACCCACTCGACACATCTCCACCTCATCCGCATCCCTCCTTTTGCTCAGCCCAGATTCCGAAGCCCACTGGCGGAATCCTTCCCTTGCAATCAAACTTCAACTCCGTCAGCGTGTCACCAGTGGAAGGAAGCCTTGCCCACCCTTGCTGTCTGCACTTGCGCACTCCCCCCTCCCACACTCACTCCGCTCACTTTGAGACACGCTCAGTCTTGTTTGCATTCCCCTAGCGCTCTGACAAAATGAACGACCAAGGGCCTCCCCATTGCCAAATCCAATGTCGGCCTTGCTCGGCATCTAACACTGTTGATTAAGCCGTCCTCCTTAAGGCATGCTCTTCTTTGGGTTCTGATAGACTACCCTTTCCTGAGTGTTCTCCTCACACTCTGGCTAGTCTTTCTCCATCTCCTTCCACGGTGTCCCCTGTTCTCCTCGCTTCTACCCCCTGGAAAACCTGGGAGCTGCCTTTCATTGTGAACCCCAGCTCTTGTTTGAGCAATGGCCTCCTAGCTATCGAACACAACTTGGATAACCAATATCAGTCCACTTGGATGTCATCTCAAGTTGACTTCAAGTCCATCATGAACTTGGTCCACACCACCGCCATCACCACCATCGACCAGCCCACCCTCTCTCAGCGAAGAGCTCTGCCGCCATTCTGGTTGCTCAAAGCGACATGCTAGGTGTCACCCTTGACATCTGCCCTTCCCTTCACTCCCCACCTCCAACTAATCAGCAAATCTTTTGAGAGTTCTCCCTCCAAGAGAGGTTATCAAACTTCTCTCTGCAGCTCCATTCCCCCAGTCACGCCTCCGGCCAAGCCTCCATCACCCTTCACCTGGCCAGACCCATTCTAATGGTCTCCTGCCTGCACTCTGGCCTTCCTGAAGTCTACTCCGCAGCCAATGATCACAGTGATCTTCCCCAAACATTTAGTCTGATGGCCACTGGTTTCACCATTTCTACAATAAATAAAAACCCAAACTTTTGCCCAGGTCTGCAAGCCCACGTCTTTATCGTTTTGTTTCTGCCCAAATAGCCATCTTTATCTCAAACAAATTCTCCCATGGCAACCTCTTCCTCAACCCACCAACATCTCCTGTGCCTGGGTCTCCATACGAATATCCTCCATCCTTTCATTTCCATCCGGGCTTAGAGCAGCGGTTCTCAGCCTGCAGGTCGCGACCCCTTTGGGGGTCGAACGACCCTTTCACAGGGGTCACCCGATTCATAACAGTAGCAAAATGACAGTTATGAAGTAGCAACGAAAATAATGTTATGGTTTAGGTTGGGGGTGGCGGTCACCACAATATGAGGAACTGTATGAAAGGGTCGCGGCATTAGGAAGGTTGAGAACCGCTGTCTTAGAGCAAAACTCACCAACTTGTTCAGAAAGGTCTTCCTTGGCCAAGCTATCAAAAGAGGCCCCTTTCCATTTACTCTCCATCATTGTACCTGTTTATGTCAAAACCTGTGGCCGTTTGGCTTGTTTTGTGTTTGATGGCTGTCTACTCCTCTCTCTCTCTCTCTCTCTCTCTCTCTCTCTCTCTCTCTCTCTCTCTCTCTCTCTCTCTCTCTCTCTCTCTCTCTCTCCAGCTGGACAGAGAACCTGTCCCCTGATGAATCTCCTACTTCCAACAGTGACTGAACAAGTGCACCACTGTCTCCATGTTCCAAACAAGGAAAGTGAGGTCCAGACAGGTTGGTGACTGCGCGGTGAGCGCAGGTGTGCACAGAGTGGTCCCTTGCCCCCGCTGCCCACCTCTCAGCCCCTCCTGAGGCTGGCAGGGGCCTCCCAGCAGCATCTCCTGCAGCAGACTGTCGATCTTGGCCATGCCGAAGAGCTTGATGAACTGAATCTGTTCGATCATCTGCCAGGTGATGCTCTGCAGCGTGGGCAGCAGCAGCAGCAGCTCGCCAAAGCGCCCTCGCGAGTCGTACTGGCGGTCGTTGATGTAGTCCTCCAGGCTCACTTGCATCTGGGAGCGAAGCCTCTTGATCTTGCCTGGGTCGCTCAGCCCTTTAGCGTCTGTGGCAGAAGGAAGCAGGGTTGGAGCATCTGGGGGGTTCAGATCCAGACCTCCATATTGGGGGTGTGGTGGGGTATCTCCATGACTCCTGGGGCCCAGACAGGGGGTCACTTTGCAAGTCCTCTGCAGGGTCAGGCTGAGGAACCCCCAGGGCACACAGCACTCATGGTGGCTTCCTGCTGTGTCATTTAATACTGAGTGATAGGGGCTGGCCTCAAGGGCCAGGCTTCGGGACCAGCTCCCAAGAGCGTACCTGTCAATCTCCTCATTTTACACTGGGGGAAACGGAGGCACGGAACAAGGAAAGCACTTGCCCAGGTCACACAGGCAGTGCCCACACCACCTTCCTGACCTCAGCCCACATGGGTTCTGTTACCTTAGAACAATCTTTTGTCCCCACTCACCGCCAACCCTCGCCTGGCTCCTGCCTCCCATCTCCTCAGGCCCCCAGGTAAAGCCCCCTCGTCTACACTGTGCACAGCCCCCAGGTCCAGAGAGCACTGTGGCTCTTCCTGTCACCACTTCCCACCCGGCACGTCCATCAGACGCTGAGCTCAGGGGCAGGGGCAGGTCTCATCTGCTTCCCACCGGCGGTGGTCCATGCTTGTTTCACAAGTGAACGGACAAAGGGACGTAGAGAGAAATGGAAGGATGGAAGCCTGGCTCTGCTAAATCCCTTCCTGAGGGAGCTCAGTGGGGGCTGTACCCCAATCTTGGTGAAGGCAGCACTTTGTCCTTGTACAAACAGACTGTGGTGCATAAAGAGAGCTTCACCCCACTCTCCGCCCCGGGCTCTCCCAGGGTGTACTCCATCATTGGTCACCCAACATTTATGACCACCCACCACCTGCCCAGGAGCCCTGGCGGTGTGGTGGGCTAAATACTGGGTGGGCAACCTCTAAGATCGGCTCTCAGCCTATTTCCTTGGCCACTGCAGAGGTTCCGAGAAGCTGTAGCCATGCAAACCAGACCTATCGATTGGCCAGCGTTTGCCTGGCTGGCCAAAAGCGCCCAATGAGTGCTTATGAGGTAGGCAAGTTCAACAGTTCAAAAGCACCAGCCACCTTTCCGGAGAAAGATGAGGCGCTCTATTCCTGTACAGACTTCCAGTCTCAGAAACCCACAGGGGCAGCTCTACTCTGTCCTCCAGGGCCGCTGGGAGTCAGACGGACTCGGTGGCAGGGAGTTTGGTTTTGGCGTGAGACTACATCCAGAGAAGCCCCCGTGGTGGGGTGGTTACGTGCTTGCCTGCTAATCAGAAGGGCAGCGGGTTGAATCCGCCAAGGCCTCCAAGAGACAAAGAGGTGGCAGACGCCTTCCCTTAAGCTGACAGCATAGGAAACTCTGGGGCAGTTCTCTCCTGTCCTGGAGGGCGCTTGTAAGTTAGGATCAACTTGAAAGCATGCCAGGGCCCCGACCTCTGCCCTTCCAGATTGCTGACCCCCTCGGGAATGCTATCCCCGCCCATTCATTGAGCTGCTTGCCCAGCACTGCAGTGGGCACAGCCTGGCCACACACTGAGTGGAACTAGGCCCGACATCTCACTGTCCTCGGATTTGGGACTGGCCTGTGGTGACCAGAACGACACAGCCTCAGATTCAAGCTCCATCTCCACTACTTCCTCGTGTGTGGTCTCCGGAAGCTGATCCATCTTCCTACGCCTCAGTGTCTCTTCGGCAACGTGCGGCGAGTGAGAGGCCCGTCCTCCCTGCCAGGAACTATGCTATGAGATCTTATTGATCATCCATATAAGGTATCGAGACTGTCCGTCAGTATATACCCTAGAGTCCCTGGTTGTGGTTAACATGCTCAGCTGCTAACTCAAAGGTTGGGGGTTCGGTTCACCCAGGGGCATCTCAGAAGAAAGTCCTAGTGACCTCCTTCCAGGAAATCAACCATTGAGCACAGTTCTACTCTGATACCCATGGGGTCACCGTCTCCCTGGCAACAGACTACTATCTTCCCCATTATTACTGTGATCTCGAGAGGGACCTCTGCCAGCGGGGTCCCAGCAAGCAGGCCCCCCTGGCACACAGTGGCTCTTTCTCATCCGTGTGGGGGAGAGGAAGCAAGCCCGCTTCCTGGGCGCAGACACCTCGATGCTGAGAGAAGACCGGGCTTTCCATAAAGATGGAACCTCCGGGCTCTCAGCAGGGCAGGTGGCCAGAGTCAGGGACGAACAGTGGGAGGAGCCGAGGGAAAGTGGGGGTGTCAGACGATGTCCTGCTAAGGAAGGAGTTAGAACTGCTGTCTGCAGTGGGCAGGGCAAGTAATGAGGGCACAAGTGGGCAGCTCATTGCGACAGAAATCATGAGCACAGACGCCAATTCCTACTCACTCCTGCTTCCCTACCTCCTTCCCTCCAGCCCCTCAACTCCCTCCCTCACTCACACTCACTCCCTCCCTCAAATCCCTCCCTCTCACTCACTCACTCACTCACACTCACTCACTCACACTCATACACTCACTCATTCACACTCATATACTCACTCACTCACACTCATTCACTCACTTACTCTCTCACATACTCATTCACTCCCTCTCCCTCTCACTCTCTCATTTACTCACTCCTTGCACTCTCATTCACCACTCACTACTCATTCACTCACTCACACTCATTCACTCACTCACTCAACTCTCTCACTACTAACTCACCACTCACTCACTCACTCACTCCTTACTCTCTCACTACTTACTCACGCACACTCATTCATTCACTCACTCACTCACTCACTCACTCACTCACTCACTCACTCACTGTCACTGAGCCGAGTGAAAGGGGAGAGCTGCCTCTGTGGATTCCAGAGATGAACTCTTGATGGGAGCAAACCCTGTCTTTCTCCTGTGGGGACTGTCAGCTGATGGGGTGGGATCAGTGACCTTTTGGTTAACAGCCCGATGGAGCAATAAAACATATACTGGAAGGATTGGAGAGAAGAGAAAGGAATGGGGATAGACCAAAGTTCTCAACTAGCATAGTGGGGAACTACGACCTAAAACGGAAACGACAGAGATTGATAGAGATATATATAGAGAGAGAGGTAGAGAGAGTAGAGCTCAGCGTTTTGTTTATAGTGATGTGGTAGCTGTTGGAAAAAAGCAGAAAGAATTAGAAGTGGCAAATCCCTTGGGAAAGAGACTTGGGCTGGGAAAGTGGGGGCAGAATGGGGGTGGGGCTATTGGCATGCTTTAGCATGTGCAGCTATTATTTCAGTAGACTTTTTTTGAAGAAAAGGTAAAAGAAGAGAGAAAAAATATTATATATATATGTGTGTATAGATAGATAGATAGATAGATAGATAGATAGATAGATAGATAGATAGATAGATAGATAGATAGAGAAAGGGAGAAGCAGGGCTGGAGGGAAGGAAAGCATCCCGCCAGGCCTCTGAGCCTCGATTCTACCCATCTGTTAAAGGGACCCAGTGAAAACAAGCACTCTGGCCGCTAGAAGCAGGAGTCGGGCTGTTGGCTCTGTGTGCACAGTAAGAGACACTGACAGAGGGCAGGAGCACCAGCAAGGAGGAGGGGAAGGAGGAGGAGGAGGAGAAGGAGAAGGAAGAGGAGAGGAAGGAGGAAGAGGAGAGGAAGGAGGAAGAGGAGAGGAAGGAGGAAGAGGAGAGGAAGGAGGAAGAGGAGAGGTAGGAGGAGGAGGAGGGGAAGGAGGAGGAGGAGGGGAAGGAGGAGGAGGGGAAGGAGGCGGTGTGGCTGTACCTGGGTCGAAGAAGATGATGGCTTTGAGGCAGGCGTACTCATTATCATCGATCTGCAGTTCCTGGAAGGGCAGCACCAGCTCATCCAGGATGCGCATGGACACCCGGCCCATCTCCGCCAGCTCTGGGCAGTGGCGGGGGACGATGTAGTCATTGCCTGGGTGGGGCGAGAGGAAGCGGGGATGGATGGCCACCCTTGGGCTTAGCACTCTGCCCTAGTTGGGGCCTGGGTGTGCCCTTTGCCATTGCCAAGGGAGAAAGGTCCCACGGGGCCTGGCTTGCCCATTTTACAGATGAGGCAGCTGAGGCCCGGATGAAGGGAATGGCTTTCTTGAAGGCAACCCACCGCGGCAGGAGCCTTCTCTCTCGACTCCTTCCTCATCACCCAAGCGCCATCCCCAAACACAACTCACAAGACTCGTGGCCATCAAGGGCCGCTTGGGAGAAGCCACCAAAGGCTAAGGGCTCAGGCCAAACTTGAACTTCTCCACACACAGTCAGGCAACTTTGGATACTTAGTCTCTCTGCACCTTCATTTTCTCCTCGGTGACAAGAGCTGCATAATAGTGCTCTCCTGATTTGTAGTTCACGAATTAATGAATAAGACTAAGACCTGGCACACAGCATGCATCTGAAATTCGGCCCAGGGGACATGGGCCATCCCAGGTCCACCTCCCGTCCCTACTCCAGGAGGCACGGGTGATCTGGGGACAGCCCGGCCTGCTCGACCTCGAATGCTTGCTGTTGGGTGCGATGGAGTTGGGGTTTGATGCCATGTGACAGGTTAGAACTGCCCGTGGGGTTCCCTTCACTGTACTCTCCTCGGGGGCTGATTGCCAGACCTTTATCCCGCTGGCAGCCTGGAGCTTCTAACTCTCTCCATAACTGCATCACTGGGAAATGTCCACTCTTGCATCCAAGGGGGCTTTCCAGGGCACCCTTGTGGCAGAGTGGTTACGCTTTGGGCTGCTCACCGAAGGGTTGGGGGTTTAAACCCACCAGTCGCTTTGTGGGAGAAAGACGAGACTGCGCCAGTAAAGATGTACAGCCTCACGCACCCACAGGGGAAGTTCTACCCTGAACTAAGGTTGATATGAGCTGGAATCAACTTGACGGCAGTGAGCTGAGTTTGGCTTGGGGCCCGGGGGGTGTTCAGTTGGGAACAGGCGCCCCTGCCCCCACTCACCCAGGAGCAGAACGTCCTTGAAGACCATGGACCGCTTCGTGGCTCCGAGGAGCAGGTGCTCGCCGGCGTGGGCTCTGAGCAGGGCCACCTGGGAGAGAGAGAGGGACAGGCTCTGGCAGCTGCACCCCTGGGAGGAATGCTGGCCACTCAGCGCCCCAGGGAGTCAGCTGGACACACCTCTCAGCGGCCTCCTCCTGCCCTATCCACCAAGTGGGCCTCAAAGCACTGCTGCCTGCCTCTCCTAGCCAGGGGCCCTGGAAGCTCAGGGACCCGGGAAGACGTTGCCAGGCCCAAGGAGAAACCTAGGAGGAGGCAGGACACGGGGCTCATAGCCGGGAAGCCTCAGGGGTCCTGCCTGGGGTTTTGTGGCCCTGGGTGGGGCGCGCACAGCCATTCCTCTCTGGATGGTCTGTGTGCCTGGAGGGTCCAGGAAGCGACCTTCTGGGAGTGTCTCTTTTGAGCAGAGGCTCGGGGGTCGGCATCAGATCTCTACAGCAGGAATGGAGGACTTCCGGCCCTCGGGATCCTCCTGACCAGCTCACATCACACCCCGCTCCCCAGAGAGCAGTTCCAGCCCTCGTCACGTTCAGCACAGCACACCGCTCACTGCCATTGAGTGCACAGCGAGGCTCAGCAACGCTGTAGGACAGGCGAGAACCAACAACCGCAGTGCGCTTCTGAGACTGTCACTCTTAATGAGAGTAGAAAGCCCCTCTTCCTACCACGGAGCAGCTGCTGGTTTTGAACTGCTGACCTTGTAGTTAGCAGCCCAGTGCGTAGGCACGATGCCACCTGCGCTTCTTGTCATCACATGAAGGGTGAGTTAATTAAAGGTTAATTAAACACAGCAGGCTATGTTTAAGTTAATTATTTCGTATGGCCCCTGAATGACGTGATAAATGTCCAAAAAAAAAAAAAAAAACCCATTCCCAACCACTGCTCTGGAGGGTCTAGAGGGTCTGAGATCCGCCCCACTCCCACCCCACGGGGCATCCTGAAGCTCTACCAATGGCCCAGCGCCAGAGAGTTAGCAGAGTCTAAGGCCCTACTGCCGGAGAGTCTGATTTAGTCAGCATAGGGTGGGGCCCAGGAATCTGCATTCCACAAACGTCCTGGTTGGTTCTGCTGTGCACTTGTGTGGGGGAGCGCTCAGGTCCAGAGGATTTCCAGAGCATCAGCCACTCGAGGAGGACTTGAAGCGCTTGCTGAGGAAGATCAGAGAGTGCGGCCTTCAGGATGGATTCTAACTCAATGTCAAGCAGACCCAAATCCTCTAAGAAAAGAGTGTCGTGGCCTTGCTGGGACCCCAAATCAATGCTCCTGGAAGCAGCAGCCCAGAGATCAAACGATTCATTGCCTTGGGCGAATCTGCTGCACGAGACTCTTTAATGCAAGGAAGAACAAGGCTGTCACTCTGAGGACTAGGGCGCACCTGACCCAGGCCATGGTACATCCAGTGGCCTCCTATGCATGTGACGGTTGGCCATTGAATAAGGGAGACCGAAGAATTATACTGCTAAAAGAGCAAAGAAACCTGTCTTGGAAGCAGTATTGTGAGAATGTTCCTTAGAAACCAGGGCGACCAGACTTTGCCTCGTGTACGTTGGATGGCGTTATTAGGAGACCTGGCCCTGGAGAAGGACATCATACTCGGTAGAAGGTCAGGGTAAAGAGGAAGGCCCTCAAGGACAAGGCCCAACACGGTGGCTGCGGCCGTGGACTCAGACACAGTAGTGACTGCGAGCATGGCGCAGGATGGGCAGTGTTTTGTTCGCCTGTACACAGGGTCGCTGAGAGTCGTACCCGGTTGAACGGCACCCAACAAGATTCCGAGAGGACCAGAAGGACTTGGACGGGGATGTTGGTCTCCGGGATGGGCCTTCCCAAGGCAAAGGTGTGAGCTCTGGATGGGAGGGTTCAGCGGGACAGACCCCCTTCCCGGCAGCGAGGACAAGGCCGACTGGGAGGAAGATGGAACTCTGAGGTGGGAGTCCTCCCCCAAACCACCTACTTTCAAGTTTGCAAGAAAACCAAAGGGTGGGATGGTCAACATTGGGGACAGGCTGGTAGCCTCAGGGATCTTATCCACAAGGCCTTGTCCGCAAGTCTCTTCTCAGTCCCACAGAGTTGCTCTTTGGGGGAGTTTTTTGTTGGGTTGAATGTGATGGCCGGGACTCCTTGAACGGATGAGCGGATGAACATATTTCTTGACTTTCTCTCCACCTCTAGTTCCTCCTGAGCAGCTACTACCCTCGCCCCTTTCCCCCGTAGTTAGAACTTGTAAGGATGACAGACAAGGAAGAGAACTGGGGACCCCTTTCCTTAACGGTCGATATAAGTTGGAATCGATGGGAGTGAATTCCATGACCTGGACAGAGAGCAGCAGCCGGGGGGGGGGGGGGGGGGGGCAAGTCTAGGGCGCTCACACTGGGAGGCGGGAGACTTGGACCACAAGCCCAGCTCCGTGGCCAATTTTCTCTGTGACGTTGACCAAGTCCCTTACCCTTTCTGGGCTTCCATCCCCTTCTCTGATCATATCCAACCATCTAGGTGACTAGGGATCGATGTCCAAAACAGAGCAGCCAGCAGACAAGCTGAGGCACTGACTCCTTGGGGGATAGCTTTGAGATGGCCTCTGGAGGACAATGGTCCCTATCCTCCAGCTGTCCCCCAGCCAAGGTGGGCTCCTTTTGATCCATGAGCGAGAGCCAGGAACCCCCTGCTCTGAGATTCAGCCCCCTGACACGGAGGCTGTTCTGGGGGTGGTTGTGGGGGCGTTAATGATTGTCCCACATTATTGGCCACCCCTCACTGCTCTCTGAGAATGCTCTGAGCCTCAGCCAGGGAGGTTTGAGTGGGAAATCGAGGTTAACAATTGTTCAGCTAGGGGGTGTCTTGTCCTGCTAAGCCCCTGGGAAGGACCAGAGCTGATTAAATATTAATACAGGATCTCCAGCAGAGGGGACCCGGGCCAGGGCCTAGCAGCAGAGGAGAGGGCAGGGGCAACCTGGCCCAAATACCTGCCCTGCCATTTCTCCAAAGTGGATGGGAGCCGAGAGGCAGGGGACCAGCTGCCAGCATCAGTGTGAGTGACCCCTGTAGGGTGCTGCTGAGTGTTCTTGGAGAGTGCGGGGCCCTCAAAGCTCAGCAGTTGTCTAGATGGTTGGACTTCTCGGGAACTTTAATATGCCAATTCAAACCAAACCTCCCTGCCATCCAGTCGGAGCCAACTTGCGGCGACCCTATAGGACAGGGTAGAACTGCCCCGGTGGGTTTCCAAGATGGTGACTCTTTGCTGGAGTAGAAAGTCTCAGTGTATTTTTCCTGCATAGTGGCTGGTGGTTTCGAACAGCTGACCTTGTGGTCTGCAGCCCAACGCAGAACCACTACGCCCCAGGGCTCCTAATACTATACAGAGCAGCAGCATCAGTCTCTTCTGCAAATGTGCAAGTGATGTAAGTAAGCACCCCCTGAGCCGGCTTCTGGGCTACCTGCTCCCCAGGTCCCATGAGCTACTTTCTGAGGCTCAAAGGTGACCCAAGCTAGCTCCCTTTGGCAGACGGGGAGGAGGTCTGCAGGGGGGCTAGTGGTTGTTCTGAGCTGGAGCTGGTATCCGGAATCTCAGAAACTGCTCAGCCATCAGACTCCCCTGGTCCAGCCCCATTCTCCCTCTGGGATCCTTGGCTACCCCCCATGAATGCATTTTGGAGGATAAAAGGCTGAATCAACCACCTTGGTGGGAAGCCAGGAAAGAACCTGAGGCTGGCTCTGGAAGGAGATGCTCCAATGTACAGCTGTGAGGTAGTCACATAGCAATGGGACCCAGGCCTCTCAGCAGCACAGTGAAGGGACATTACCACACTCACCTTACAGATAAGCAAACGGAAGCCCCAGAGAGGAAGTAATGGTCCAAGCTCACACAGCCTCGGAGCTAGCTCCTGACCGCAGTGGTTAGGAGACTGGACTTGGGAGGCTGCCCGCTGGGGCCCAGTCTCAGCTCTGCAGGATGTTAGCTATGGAGCCTTGTATGAGTTACTTAACCTCTCTGGGTCTCCGTTTCCTCACCCGTAAGATGGGGCTAATCATAACACCCCCTCTGCCCTGAAGGCCATTGGAGGGGTTGTATGGGTTAATATTTGCAAAGTCATTAACAGAGCTCCAGGCCCTGGTGGATACTCTGCGTGTTCTTGATAAGTCAAACGGAACCAGGCTCCACAGGGACCCTCGAAGTGGGCCAGCAGGACCCTGTGCGTCCCCTGCCAGGGGCTGCCTCGCCCACCTGGTCGTCCAGGGGCAGCTCGCAGAAGGCCGGGATGTACTTGGCCCACTCGACCAGCACCAGCAGCTGCTCCTTCATGGACTCACACACGTCCGAGATGCTGGCGATCTTCTTCGCCCGGATGTCGCTGTTGACCCCAGAGACGGGGGAGGTGATCTGGAGACAAAGAGAATGACCAGCTGCCCCCTACACCCTCAGTCCTGGAAAATGGGGTGCTGGACCTTGGGTGCCTTCCCAGCTCTGAAGGAAGCTCGAGGGCAGAGCAGACAGGTGGTGGCATGCCGAGGAGGCTGGCACGAGGGAGGAGGGCTCCTGTGGGTCTTCCTCTGTGGTCTGTCCCCTGGAGCCCCGCTTCCAGCTCCCTAGAACCCCTAGGATTCCCTTAGGCCCTGAGGACAATGCTTAACTTCATCTGGTAGGTGAAGAAATCTCAGCCCAGAGAGGAGCTGTGACTCTCTCAAGGTCTCACAGCCAAGCGTGGCTGAGCCTGCGTGCAGCCCCTGTCCCACACTGCATCTTCTCAGTGCCGAGCCGATCACAGGGCCTCAGTGAGAGCAAGGATTCTGCCTGACCTGCATGTGCAGGCAGCAGGACGAACTAGCAAGTGTACCAGGCCTCTGGACCTGGGTGCAAGTTCTGCTTCGCTACAAAGTAGGCAGTGAAGCCCTGGCAGCACCTTGTCTCTAGCCTCAGTTTCCCTTCTAAATACCCAAGGCCCTTCCACCCGCTGCTGCAGGGCCTGGCTGGGGAGCATGGGGGATGGGGGCACACTCTAAATGGCAGGAACATCCAGAGGGGTGGTCAACCCAGTACCTGCTGAGACAGGGCTTCGGCCTGCAGGAGGGCATTGATGGAGGGCAGGCTGCTGTCTTCGTAGCTGGACCTGCGTGTGCTGATCCGGTCCCGCTCGTTCTGGACGGCTGTGAGGAGACAGAGGGCAGTGAGGAGGGGGCTGGGGGCAGGAGACTCATAACTCGTGAAGAATGAGGGAAGTTCAAGGTGTGTGGGGGTAGAGGGGGTTGTCTAGCCCAGAGAGAGTTGTCAAGCTTGTTCCGAAGAAAAAGAAATGATTCAGCGGTTGGAGAGACAGTGTATAGGGGGCAGACCCAGAGCAGAACATGGCACTGAGAGAAGATGGCGTCCAGCTTGGCCTGTGGTAGAAGTTTCCAGACACCAGGATCCTCCCACCCCCCACCTGCACACACACATATGGTGGCTGTAAGAGTGATGCACCCATCGTGGCTGGCAGCTGAGAGTGATGGCTTGCCAGAAGGCTTACAGTGGGTCCTAGACACTGAGTAGGCAGCCTTCAACCTGTTTCAGAAAAGGGTCCCTTTGCTTCCAGATGAAAGTGTGTAAAACAAGCAAAACAAATGGCTCTGGGCGACACAGCGACCATTCAGGGCACTGGGACCAAAGTCGGGCATGAGGGTCCCAGCAGGAGCAGTCAGGGCATTGGCTTAACCCTCTCAGCGAGAGCAATGCTGAGCTGCGCCCCCCCACCCCTCCACTGCTGGGATTTTTTTCTCTCTGTGTCTTCCAGGGCCCCACACCTCACTGCCGTCCAAAGCCAAGCCAGCACTGACCTCAGATGGCCTCACATGGGTCCCTGGCAATGCACGAGGCCCTGTTGTCTCAGGATGGACAGGAGCTGTTGCGGAAGCTGGAGGGCACCCTGGATTCCTACCTAGTATCTGCTCTCTGTGTTCCTGGGGACCCACCTTTCCACTGGGCCTGTTTCCCCATCCCTACCAGGTCTGCTACCCTCCCTAGCCTGGCTCTTTGAAAGCTCTCCCGCCTCGCCCACCAAAAGCCTGGGTGTCTTCCTGGTCTCCTCTCTCTCACACCCCACGTCAGATCCACCAGCAAATGCCGTCAGCAATTCAAATAAAACAGGCCCACAGCCAGCGGGCCTCTCCTCTGGCCTATCCAAGCGGCCCTGGTGCTTAACCTCAGGATTCAGGCAGGCCCAGCTCACTGCTTCCCCTCTGGCTGCCACGGGATCTGTCCCAGATCCTGGCAACCCCACATGTGTGCAAGTAGAACTGTGTCCCATTGGGTTTTCAATGCAGATTTTATGGACTGCCAGGCCTTTCCTCTGAGGCACCTCTGGGTGGACTTAAGATCTCCAACTGGTCAGAAAACAGCTGGACACATTAATCATTGATGCGACCTTGAGTTGGTGTCCCCTCCAGAGCCAAACCCAACTCACTGCCAGTGAATCTATACTGATGCATAGGGACCCCCACGAGACAGGGTGGAACGGTTCCAGTGGGTTTCTGAAACTGTAACTCTTGCTGAGAGTAGAAAGTCCCCTTTTCTCTCCCAAGGAGTATCTGGTGGTTTCGAACTGCTGATCTTGCAGTGAGCATCCCAACTTGTAAGCACTATGGCACCAGAGTTCCTTTGTGGTGTCTCTGACATGGAGGAGGTGGTTCTACTTGGTCACATGGTGTCGTCATGAGCCGGAAGTCTACTTAATGGCAATTGACCACAATGGCAGCTGGCCCACAGATGCCTCGGCCCCTTCTCCCTCCAGGTGCTGTTCCCAGGGCAGCTGCTGTCCTACTGCATGGCATCCTTTCCAACCTATCACTGCCTCACTCTGTCTTGGCACACAAATGTCACCCTCTCTGAGGTCACCCTGGAACATGACATCCCACCCTCCCTCTCATGCTGCCCGGACCTGGCTTTTCTCCTAAGCAAGTAACCTGGATATAGCTGTTTGCTTGTGAACTGCCTCTCTCTCGGTGCAAGAAGGAAGCTCCAAAGAGCACACAGTGGGGTCTCGTCTCTCCAGTTCACGCTGTAGCTCGGTCTAGAACTGTGCCTGACACACAGTCAGGACTCTGACGCTATTTGCCGAGTGGATGAAGGAGTTCTAATTCTTATAAGCACCCTCTTCCCCAAGGAACCGTTTGATTTCCCTGCTCTTTAGTTTGCCCCTGACTGCATGGACCTGCCGGGGGGCAGGGACCAGAAAGTCAAATGCCGCCAACAGAGCCCAGGGGTCAGTGGGGTTTCCATAGAGACCTCCCCACTCCCCACCAGGCCACCTGAGCCCCCACTGGCAGCACACCCCACCCTGCACAGCTCCTGCCAGGTTGCCACTTGCCCCACCTGTCCACACCCTCCTGTAGCTGCTGGGCCTGCCGGGCCGCCCGCCCTCACTGGGCGCCTCGCGGGGCAGAGGCCGGCAGAATAAAAGGGCTGCTGTCAGCAGCTGCGAGGAGGCTCCTCAAGGTTAGGCCGGCCTTATCAGCGCCGGCGCGAGTTCAGTCACGGAATGATGTTTTCCAAATGTTTGCACAGTATTAGCAGGGTCGGGGACCTAATGTAACTCCTATTGAATATTAACCGGTGGGGAAGAGGCAGAGAGGAGGATGAGCTGGGCTTCCCTGAGGGCCCCTGGGTGGAGGCTGGATGGGGGGTAGGTCCCAGCCCTGGTCCACCACCAACCGCACCTCTTGTACCTCTGACCCCTGACCCTACTTCCTGGGCTGGACTTCAGATGCCAGGATTGAGCCGGGGCCTGGTGGCTGAGGTCCAGGGAGGTGTCCCTAGTCTCTGGTGCTAGAGAAGCCATCTCAGCCTACCGCTGGGCTCACTGACGCCCAGGGCACCTGCTGCCCATTGTGGTGAATGCTTCTCAGGCTGAGACACAGGCCTGGGGCGGGGGTGTGGGGGTGGGGGGGCGCCTGGAGTCCTTTACTGAGGTCAAGAGAAAGTTGAGAAGAGTCTAGACCATAAAATCCCTGATCCCTGTTTCAATCCAGAGAACTGGGTGTTGGCTCTGCCCTGGGGAACCTGTGTTCTGGTCCTGACCCTTCCCATCCCCTCCCCGGACTCAGGCTCCCCTTCTGTGGAGAAAGCCTCCATTTAAGGGATGGTCACACGTTCTTGCCCTCAGAGGCGACTTTGAGTTTCAGTCCCCAAACCCTGCTAAAGGCAGCAAGGAAGAGAACTGGAATCTCCCCCTAATTGTCTGATCAGCGAAGCAACCTCGCTGCCATTGAATTGATTCTGACTCACGGCAGCCCTATAGGACAGGGTAGCACTGCCCTGTGGGGCTTCTGAGACTCTTTATGGGAGTGGGCAGCCTCATCTTGAGAGTGTGCAGTGGCTTGTAACTTCAAACTGCTAACTTTGAAGTTAGCAGCCTAATGTGTAACCACTACACCATAGGCCTCGGTAAAGTCCATGTCTTAGAGACGATTCGGACCCCTGGTGACTCTACTTGTCGGAGCAGGACTGTGCTTCCTGGCGATTTCCACAGACCTCGGACTCAGCAGGCCGGCCTCCTGCATTGTTTATGGAGGGTCTTGAAGAGCTAGCCGCCTGGTTAGCAGCTGCCTGTATTAAGCATTTGGGCCATCCCGGTGCTCTGGAAGACTTGGGTCGAACTGGCCGCCATCACCTTACTGCCCAGAGCTTGACCTTGGCAACAAGTGAAGACTTTGCTACTTCAGCCCCAGGAGGCTGCATGCGGCATGATCTTCAGGTTGGCTCAGCCCCAGAAGCAAGTGTGTGAGATGACTAGCCTGCTCTCACTTGCTCTCAGCCGCTTCCCTGTCCTCCTGGAGTGATGTCACTGCCCTGGTCAGGAGGCAAACAGCTATTTCCAAGGCCAACTTAGGGCTGAATGAACTGGGATTCCACCCACTTCCAGGAGACCTGACACAGTTAGGCTAGCTCCGTGGCAGGTCAGAGAGCAAACATATATCCTTGGTGCTCTTGTTACCTGTACAGGCACTATCTTATAGAGGGCAGAACTGGAGCCCAGAGGGACAGAAACGCCCCCACATTACACATGTGCCAACGAGTCTGCATTTATGTAACAAGGGCCATCTAAATGACTGGGCACCCGCAGGTCCATCCAGGTAGGGAGACGTCTGCTCAGCGTGTCTGGCAACCCATCTCCTCACCTGCCTGCCTCAAGGCCTGATATTTCAATGGGAGGGATTCCTTCTCTTGGACACAAACTCTCAGCATAATACCTCTGGACAATCAGAATTTCTACGTCTTAGACGACTGGACCAATCGAACCACTGACCACAGGCAGAGAAACCTTGGCCCTTAGATCACAGGGTTGAGAACTCCTGAGATCTGGGGGCCATCCATTCCTTCATTGGGGTTGGCAGATCCAGGACTTCCAGCAGGGTTCACCCCCTCACACTGGCACGTTCCAGAGCTGGGACCCAGAAAGTATTTCCAAAGGTGTAGGCAGAGAAAATGGGCTCAGAGGCAGTCAGGGGACAGGAAGACTGCCAGGTGTACTCCCCTCACCTGGGTCCCAGGTGCCTGCTTATAGGGTGTCTGGGGTTTGTGCTTGTCCAGGACTAGGCTTGGCTCGGGTGGCAGAGCTCTAGGTGGCAGTGGAGGCCTGGGCCAGTCCCTGAGCTGGGAGCAAGGAGATCAGCAGGGAGAAGACTTACTCACTCACTGCCATTGAGTCAAGTCGATGCTGACTCACAGTGACCTGATAGGACAGGATAGAAACTGCCCTGTGAGTTTCTGAGACTGTAACTCTTTACCAGAGTAGAAAGCCCTGTCTTTCTCTTGCGGAGCAAGCTGATGATTTCGAACTGCTGACCTTGCGGTTAGCAGCCCAATACCAGTAGGCCACCAGGGCCCCAGAAGGAAACAAGGGGGGTTAGAAAATGAACTCAAATTTCTTTGAGAAGCAGTTGAAAGAGATTTGTCCTAGATAAACTCTGGCTGAAAGCAATTTTCCATATTTCTGGGGCCCGGGGGCCAAGAGATAAGTGTTGTCCAGATAGCTCTGAACTTGAGTCTTAAACTTTCAGGGTTCAAACCTCAGGTCTTCCACTGGTCAGCTGTGGGGCCTTAGGCAAGCTGCTTAACCCGTCTGGACCTCCTTTCCCTCATCCATGAAAGAGAAGGGGGGTATTTGACAGTGGCAGCCACACAGGACCAAGCTGAGACAGGAATGTGCTCACACGGACACCAGCCAGCCAGGGATAGGTAGCAGGAGCGGGGCAAGCTCCAAGGCTCATGTCTCCTTCTTCCCATCACCTAGGATAAGCCTGGAGTCTGGGTCCCGCTTTTCTAGAACGTGCAAACCATTCCCTGGCACAGAAGGATGAGGAGGAAAGGTTTTGGGGGCAGATGTTGCTGGGGCAGGAGATTCAGGACTAGAGTGTCCCTGGTCTCTTACTCCAAACCCGGAGTAAGAGCCTCCCCTTCCACTTCCGGCCTGAGGTGTGACAGTCACTGTGGGAAGGCAGGCAGGGTGGCCTGCCCACTGCTTCCAAGAGGAGCTGAGAGTGGGCGCTTATCTCCCCGAATCTTTCTCAGGACCAAGCCCAGCCCCTCCCTGTGGCCAGATTTCCCAGCCCCACCCTCCTTTCAGCCATTAGCCAGTGGCCCTGGGACCTGTTGCCCAGTCATAAAGTGGTGTCCGCAGTTGTAAATGACTCTCGGGGCGCTGTGGGTGCGGGGAGGGAAGTGGGGTGGTGGGGCGGTCCGGGCTCACCTTCCTTCTTCATGCCAGCCCGGAAGCACTTCTTGAGCCTGCAGTACCGGCACTGGTTCCTCTTGTCTTTGTCCACCACGCACTGCCGGCTAAACCTGGGGAGGGCTCGGGATGGTTGGGTGGAGAAGGGACAGCCTTTCCCCTCCCAGGAAGAAACTAGGACCCTGGCCATCTGATTGATCCCCACCCCCACCCCCAGCCCCTTTCCTCCCACCCTTCCTCCCAGGGGTCCCCCACCTAATGAACCAGGAGTTGGGCAGGCTGTCAACTCCAACCTACTAAAAAAGATGGGGAAACTGAGGTTCAGAGAGGCACCACATGGGCTCCTGGGCCCTTAGCTAGTCAGTGGCAGAGCTGGAGTGAATCCTAGCCTCTGGAAGCCCCGGGGCCCTGCTATTTCCATCACACCTCAAGAAGTCCAGCATCCAGAGAGGGCCTGGTTCAATGAGGTAGTGGCAGTGCAGCGTCACGGCCGGGGAGGAGCCCTGAATGTCAACTCTAATTCCACCTCTGACCTCAGGTACACTCTGAGCCCTTTCCTAGCCGCAGTTTCCTCATCCATAAAATGAGAACCATCTCAGAAACCACCTCTGAGAGGTCTACGCAGGCACCAGCCAGACAGTCAACGCCAAGAGCTTGGCGAGTCTTGTACCTGGGCAGCTGCTATTGCCTGTTGGGGCTGTTGCTCAGAATTGGGGAGCTTTTGCAGGAAGCATGTCTGAGGCCGTAGGGAACCTGGTGGGTAGAAAGCTCTGGGGGTCGGGTTCCCATTTGCCCCAGAAAAGGCCCCCAGATGGAGGAGGACCCCTCACCTTCTGAGGCTCCAGAGGAGGCTCAATCCAAAGCCTCCTGGCTCCTCATGTGCTCTGGTGGGAATCCTAACATGGGGCCACCTGGGCGGATTCCTCATGGTAATGTGTGCAAAGGCTTACACTGTGCTTGGCACACAGTAAGTGCTCAATAAACGGCAGCCCACAGCTCGATGAGCAGAGAATGGGATTCCCTGGCGAGGTGTTCTCTTCTGGACCCTCAAGGCCTAAGAAACTAAGGGGGCCTTGGAAGCCTTGAGGGGGAGATGCCTCTGGGACCCCAGGGGGCATTAGCCCAAGCGCACCCACTTCCCAGCTGGGGAAGTCAAGGCCTGGGGTAAGGTGGGGGACACTTCTCACCTGCAGGAATACATGTGGTTCTTTCTCACGCTTCTCCGGAAGAAGCCCTTGCAGCCGTCACAGCTCGAGGCCCCGTAGTGCTTCCCCGTGGCCCGGTCCCCACAGATGGCACACAGGGCACTGACCCCCAGGCTGCTGGTCGCGTTGAGGTTGGCACTTTCAGACGGGGATGTTTCTGGGGGTGAAGAGAGGGGAGCGTGGACTCAGGAGAGGCCGAGAGCCTCCTCTGGGCTGTGGCCCTTCAGAAGCCAGGGCGACCACTGCAGGGACTTTCCTGGGCTCTGCCATCCCCGTCAGTTGGCCATGTGGAGCCTCCGTTTCACATCCCTAAGCTGGGGTGGGTTCTACCCTGAGTCCACAGGATGGTCTGGGCATGTCTGCTTTCCTCCACGGTGCTGGCCACTGACTGGGGCTCCTCTGGGCAGGAATGAAAATCTGGGCACCTCCTTGGGCACAGGTGACCCCAGGAGACCCCTGATTGACAGGGTGGGAAAGTGGGCCAGGTGTGGGAGGGATCAAGATGTCCCTTCCCCTAGCTTCGCGCCCCCATCTAAGTCCTGCCCTTCATGTCTCACTGAGTGACCTGGGCTGAGTGAGGAGCAGAGGGACCATGCTCTGAGGACAGGTGCTCATTTGCCTGCCTGGGAGGGTCAGGGCCCCGTGTCCGGGTGCTCCTTAAATGTTCCCTGTCAGAAGCGGTAACCCCGAGCCACACTCGGGATGATGCTGCAGAGAAGTTCCTTAATGATCTCCTGTCCCAGGGGTGCTCCAAAACTCCCATCTCTCCACCATGGAGGCAGTTCTGACCCACCGCCACCCTAGGACAGGGTGGCACTGCCCCTGTGGTTTTCTGAGACTGGAACTCTTTCCAGGAGTAGAAAGCCTCGTCTTTCCCCCGTGTCTAGCGGTACTAGGTCAGTAGAGATGTGAGGAGCGGGGGTAAGAGGCAGCATGCCAAACGAGATCTTGAATTGGGTGCCAAGCCTCCTGGTTGCTGGTGCCCATCCTGACGTGAACTTGCCTGTGCCCTGGGCAAGTGCCTTTTGTCCTCAATTCAGATTTCCCTGGGCCTCAGTTTCCATAGCTGTAAAATGGGACCGTTTGACTGCTCTGCTTGTTTCTTTGTTCCCTTTTTAACTTCAGTATCTGAACCCTCTATTAATATTCTTTAATAAGCAAATCTTCCACCAAGGCCTGACCCTTCAAGGAACAGAAAGAAAGCTGTACACCATCTCCCCAGAAAAAACACAGGCATGTTCCCCACATGGTTACACACTAGTTTCCACCGGACTCCCCCGCCCCAAACCCATCGGCAGAGTCCTAAGGAAACAGGAGAGAGGCCCAGATTGTAGCTAAGAGCACCAACTCGGGGGGCCTTATATCCAGGTTCGAATTCCGGCTCCTCCACTTCTTAGCTTGTGGCGGTGGCTGAGTTAGTTCATGTCTCCAACCCGAGATTCCGTGCTTGTCACATGGGCGCACATGGTGCACCGTGACCCCGAGGGCCGTGAGGGGGATGTCGTGAATTGATAGCTATCAGTGTCCATGACAAAAATCACTGCTGCAAAAGAAACCGCTCAGCGCTGAGCCTCCCTGCGGCCAGGCACCAGAGGACGCAGCTGCATCTCTCTCTGGCCTTCGCCGGCTGAAGGTCTCCTGGGACTTCAAGTATGCTCAGGACTGTGGTCCCCTCGCCTGGTGAATTATTCCCAGACTCGGGGGTAATTGTTAGCCATTCTGGTGCCCTTTCTCCCTTAGGCTCACCCCCTCATTCCCACCCCCGGGAGAATTTACTTCCTAACACCCATCCCTGACCTCCAGGGCTGGGGTGGAGTACCCAGTAAGCAAGGGAAGCATGGACTGACTTGTGCTTACTTACTATGGTCAAAAACACACGAAACTGCTCACGACAGATGTGAAATAGTTCACAGATGAGTGAATAAGCACAAGGAAGCCGTGCTTACCTTGCTTATGAGCGCCCCACTCCTGTCAGGAATCACACGTTTGAAAGGAGGCTATGATTCTCTAAGACAGCACCGTGGGGTCAGGAGAGAGGCAGCCCCCAGCCAATGTGGTGAAAAACAGCCCTCCCAACCAGCGAAGCTCGAACCGCTGCACACAGGTGAGTAAGAATCCCGTAAGCGCGCCAGTCTCGGACACCCGCAGGTGTTCTAGTCTGTCCCACAGGGTTGCTGCAGGTTGGCATCCACTTGATGGCAGTGAGCTGGGTTAAGCCCGTCCTCACCTTGTTCACTGGTCAACCGGACACCACCCAGGCTGAGCCGACCCCACAACACTCCACATGCCCAGGGCGAGCTCACCCCACAGGTTTGGGCCATTTGGTCAGAGGCCGACGGAAGATTCTTACACGTCATGCTCCATCCTCCACCTCCAGGGTGGGCACTGATGCTTGAGGGGTGAGCCTTCTGCTGCTGAGCGCAGGAAGAACCGGGGTGCTGGCAGCCTCTCTGGCCAGGCGCCCATTTTAAGGTGGCTTCAGCACCTCGGAGATGGAAGGACCCCCTGCTGTTGCTGCTTCTGAATGGGGGGCAGGGCTGGGGAGGGCTTACCCTTGAAGCCTGGGGGCCACCAGTTCTGAGTATGCACATTGAACACCTCTCCAGTTCTCGGACTCTGAGGACATAGCCCTTCTTACTGACCACCCGCATGGGGGCTGGCACCAGTCCCCCATGGGAAGGACTCAGGGATGTCCTTGTTCAGCCACGGGGTGGGGGTGGGGGGGTAGGTGGCAGGCAACAGGACAATGTATCCTCATTTTATAGATGAGGAAACTGAGGTGGCCCGGAGAGGCAGGAGCAGAGCTCACACAGGTCGAAAGGACCGAGGTCAGCGTTTGACCCACATCTCACTGGCTCCGGGACCAGAAGCGGTCCTGTTTTGGGGACACCCAGGTGCCAGGCTGGACTTGGCCTCTGCTTCAAGCACACAGTTCCTGGGAGCTGGGGACACAGGCTTTGGAGGGGTGGGGGGTGAGGGGCTGGGCCCTGGCCAGGCGTGGGACAGCACACACTGTCCCTGCAGGCTCACACAACACCCTATGTTTACCACGCACAGTGCCCTTGTTTACCATGCCAGCCTGTGACCCTGGGCATTCCTAAAAGCCGGCTGGTCAGCAGGCAGTGGGTGAGGTAGCCCATTTTGTAGGTAGACTAGACAGAAGCCAAGAGAGGGCAGGAGGTGTGCCCAAGGCCACAGTGAGTGGATGCCAGCAGTGGGCAAACACTCTGATGAGCTGGACCACAGCGGTTAGTGCCCGCCACCCCCACCGCCGGCCTGGTCGCTGCTTCCTCTTTCTAGCTGGGCTGAACGCTGCAGAACCAAGCAGCCACGGGTGGACCCCTACTGCTCAGCTCCGAGCCACGGCTGAACTTGGCCCGCGGCGACTGCCTCGCCTGGTGGAGGAGAAGCGGCCACCCCCTCTTTGTGCTGGGTGGGACGCAGAGACCTCTCCAAGGTGCAGAGGCCACCACAACCCGCTCGGAGGCAAGTGGCCACATAGCCAGTGGGAGTCTCGTTTGGGGGAACGGCAATGTCAGGAGCCCACACGTTTTGTCTGCATAGGGTCACGGCATGGACCCCACCCGCTCCCTGCAGTCCAGAAGAGGGACACATGTCATCCGAAGCAGTGACAGAATGCCCGCCAACGGACCTATGTCCAGAAATCACAGGCACGCTGTCCACATCCACGACTCGTGCGTAACACTCAGTTACACACACGCACAGGTGCCCGGACACACACACACACGCACAGACCCGAGCAAGAGACAAATACCTAGGAAATGCCCACGGGATATGGACGGAGGGACACAACCATGCAAATGTCTGCCGGCAGGAACGAGCGTGCCCACAGACCGGGAGATACCCACCCAGGGACGCAGGGCTTGTGTGCATCAAGGGGTCATGCATGCAGCCTGCACTGTGCCGAGTTGAGGGCTCTCAGCAAGTAACCAGGCTGCCCCGGCAAGCTTTGGGGGCCACCCAGAGAAGAGCCCCAAGGACACCTGAAATGCAGCTGTGCCTTCTCCCGCCAAGGCCAGGGTCGGGGCGTACCATTTCATCTCTTTGGATCTAGGTCTTGGGGCTGGAGAAGGGACCGCGTTGGGGTGCGTTATGGGAGCTGGATGCCAAGAGGAAGCTGGCCACCCTGCTGCCCTCAAGCCGCACACCAAGCAGGAAGAGCTCCAAGGGGCTTCCAAGACCTGGAGTGGACTTGCTGGAAATTTGCCCCTGCCTGCCCGCCCGCCCACCGACCCGCCTTCCTCCAGCATGTCCCCGCTCCTGGTATCTGGGCACCCTGGCTTCAACCAGGCAACACTTGAGTTTCCCCCTACAGGGTCAACCAATCTTGTCCATCACTCCTACTCCAGAATGCCCAAGACCCGCTCCGCGCCCGGTCATGGCTGCCCACACCTACCATTGCCCATGGTCAACACTTGCACGTTCTCAAACTCCAGGGTGGTGTAGGCCGGGTCAAGCGCGGCACTGTAGTCGGCCATGTCCATGTCGACCAGCGTTTTAGAGAGGCGCATTCTCCCCTGCCGCCACCTCTCGGTCACCTGCCCAGCCCAGGATGCCCACCCTGAAGGCCCGGGGCCTTGTCTCGACCCCACCTAGGCGCCCTCTCTGCCTTCCTGTGTCTCAAACGTCCTCTGGGAGGCTCTGCCGGGAGCCTGGCCTAGGCTCGCCACAGGGGTGGAGGCTCTGCCGGGGAGGGCTGGGGGGTTAATGGTTAATCTGGTCCCCCCCCCCGGTGGATAGGCTGGGCGGGACCAAAGGGATTCGGCTGTTTGTTGGTTTCTGTCAGACACTGGGGGTGGGGGGGTACTGATTACAACTGTTGAGGCCCTGACTCACTAAGCTTCACTTGGGGAGTCTTCAGGCTTGGCGCTGAGCCTCACCTCACCCTGCTGCCCTCCTTGGGTTTCCAGCGCAGCCTCACCAAGTCGTTGGCACCTGAGTCTGGTTTCTAATGGCTATGCTCAGATATGAACAGCCAACATCCAGCTCCCCACCAGGCTCCCGAGGTGACTCCAGGTCCCAGCCACTTGGTCTTCTCTCCCCAGAGCGGTCACAATGGATGGGGGTCTAGGAGGGCCAGACTCACCTCTTGGTTGCTCCATCTCCCCATGATCACCCTCCCCACCCTCAAAGGTGACTACCAGCATCCACAGCTCCCAAGTTAGGAGCTTCTCGGAGGGGGGTGTGGGGAGGCACCACCTCTTCTACCCGAGTCCTATCCTCCAAATCCCTCATTCCTGCCCACCCCCCTACCCCTACCCCCACCCCCACCCCGCCAGGAGACAGGGCTTACAGGCCCATAGGCCTGGATTTCCTCTCAGGCGCCTGCCTTCTACCATCGTGTGGCTTTGGGTAAATGATTTGCCTCTCTGAGCCTCAGTTTCCTTGGAAGTTGGTTTGAATATTAAATGAGGTGCTGCAGGTCAGGCCCCCAGGGGTGCCTGGCTTCTCTCTCTCTCTCTCTCTCTCTCTCTCTCTCTCTCTCTCTCTCTCTCTCTCGCCTCCTGGGTTCCATCTCTATCTCCTTTCCTTCGCTTCACTGTGGAGCTGGCTTCCAGGCCCCTGGCCTGGGCAGTGTCTCAGCACCTTGGTTCCGAAGGGCCCCTTGGCTTAGTGATCTGCTGATGCCCTCTTGAAACTTTTGCACCAGGGGCCTTGCCGGTTTGCTTTGGACTGGATGCTGCAAATCCTGTGGCCGGGTCGACTCCCTTGGACTCCCACCTTTCCCTCTCCCACCCTCCAGCCCTCATAGTCTGCTAAGAAGGCATTCCTCGGGGCTCTTGGTGCAGCTGGTCAGGGAAGGTCGCCAAGGCAGAAGCCGGAGAGGTTGCCTGGGAGCTTGCCCTCCTCTCCTGGCCAAGAAGGGACATATTCACTCTTGTGAACAAGAGGGCGAGTGTATGGGTAGGTGAGTCAATGAATGAGCAAATGAGTGAGAATGAATTCACGAGTGAGTGGATGGGCAGGTTGGAGAGACTTGGTAACCTCTGTGAGCAAGAGTAGATAAATAAAGAGAAAAATCATGAGTGGGAGGATGGGTGGGTAAATGAATGAATGGATGAAGGAGTGAGAGAACTCATGCATAGGCAGGTTGGAGAGATTTGGTAGCTCCCATGAGAAAGAGCAATAAGAAATAAGGAAAGAGGTGGTTACTGAGTAGGGGGTGCAAGAATGAGCAAGCAAACCACAGACAAGCTGGCATGAGGCGGCATGGTCTTCTCCACACCCTTCCAGGTAAGGGAAACCAGCCTGTCTTGGCCCATTTCATCCCCCCATCCCCCAGCCTCTTCCCCAAAGCTGATAGATAACCAGGGTGGCTTATTTCCTGGAGGGAGGGGGCTGGGGGGCAGGGAGAGCAATTGTTCCGGAGAAGATCAGAGAGGCAGGAGACCTGACTCAGGGACAAACTCCCTCACCCTACGGACTCTGTTTAAATCATGTCTCTTCTCTGAGCCTCAGTGTCCCTCTCTGTAAAACGGGGAGTCAATACAGGCCCAGGTGTGTGTGGAACAAGAGGAGACCTCCCCAGGGAGGGAGGAAGAAGGAAACCCCCTCACTCACACTTTGAGATTAGATAGGGGTCTGAGGAGACTACAAATACTGGCAGGCTCCTGCGGGGCCCGCCCTGGGGCCACCTAATCCTGGCTGCAGCCACCTTGGGGGCAGTGCGGAGCTGGGGCAGGAAGGAAAGGCAAAAATAGGAAGAGCGAAACACAGAGGGAGGTCGGGGGCAGCTCGGGGAGGGGCCCGGATGGCAGACCCCAGGTCCCTGCCACTGGTCTGGCACCTATGGCAGGCCACACACAGCTACTCCCGGCACCATCCGCAGGGCCGGGCTCCCGTTACGGAAAGCCCATCCGTAAGTCAGATGGGTATCAGGAAGAATGCTACGGCTCAGACGCTTGGGGAGAGGCCTATCCCCAGCTAGCAAAGGCCAGGGTGCTTCGTCAAGGCGAGGGTCAGCGAGAACCTGGAACCTCATCCCCAGGAGAAGCGGGGGCACCATAGCGTTAACAAGGAGCCCACGACGGCGAAACGGGAGGGGATGGGGAGGCATTCGGTTCAGGTCTACCTAAGGCTGCCGAGACACAGAGCCGACTAGACACCAATGCACACAAGTACCGACCCACACGCCAGGGCAGCAGCCTGCACCCACGGACCATGGCGTGTACAACTTACCAAGCAGCATGCATGGCCCGCAAGACACACGATGCCCCTCACTGGTCCAAGCCATCCGAGTCCCATCTCACCAGCGAACCCATCCAGTCACCAATTAATCCATTGCTCAGTTTATTCCATCCTCTTGTTGTTGGGGTTTTTTAGGGGAGCATAAGCTGTTCCCCAAAAAACAATCACATTTAGATACACATTCCTCATAGGACCCACCAAATATTAGCACTACTGACTCCGTGAGAGCCCTGGTTATGTGTTGGGCTGCTAACCACAAGGTTGGCCGTTCAAAACCATCGGCAGCTACTTGGGACAAAGGTGAGGCTTATAGCCTCAGGACAACCCCCGTGGCAGTTCTGCCCTGTCCTGTCGGGTGAGGCGTCAGAATGGACTCAGTAGTTGGTTGGTTGGACTGACTGCATGTCCCCAGGTGAGTTATATATTGTTTCGGGGCTTCTGTTTCTTCTGGACAAGAGGCCTCACGGGCAGTTTGTTGTAAGAGTTAAGAGCGTGGCTACTCGGAGGCTCTTCAACGTCCAGCGTCAACGTCCACCACAACAGAACAACAGTGGCAGGGTCGGTTCCGACGCATGGCGATCCATTATGTCCGACCAGCACTGTGCCCCTACAGAGCAGTTAGTCAGTGGCTGGCTGGGGAGGTAGATCGTTCACCACACCTTTTCCCCAAGGTGCCTGCCGGCGAACCCCAACCTTCACCCTCTCGGTTAGCAGCCAACCCCATTCACTGTTCAGTTGGCCCAGCAACGCCTATAAATTTCCCATTGTTGCTCTCAAGTTGGTTCCAACCCATGACAGTCCCGTGGGCAAGAGCGTTCTCAAAGCTGTGACAGTCCAGAAGCAGGTCACGGGCCTGTCTTTCAAGGGGCCACTGGGGGCTGGAACAGCCGCCCTTTCAGCCGGTACTCAAGGGCTGAACCCCCTGCGCCGCTCAGGGACTCCACAGGGTTCTGGTTATTGGCGGGTGCCATCGAGTTGGTGACACCCTGCCTGGTTCAGCCCCATCTTCCCCTCCGTGAGATGATTTGTTTTCTGAGGGGCAGAAAGCACAGACCTGGAAGTCAGACAGAGCGGGCTCACAATCGAGCCCCCTGCCAGCTTCCCACGCTCTGTGCCCTCCTCCCCCAGCCTTGGCTTTGGTGTGGGGGAAATGGGTGGATGCCTTCTCTGTAAGAATGGGGTGGGCACTAGTGGTCAAGTAGAGGAGGACAGAGGATGGTGCTGACGGTTGTCCTGCGCTGTTGGCTCTGCTCAGGAGTGTTCCCGGGGACAGCCACTCAGCGTGGACAATTAAGGCCTTTGGGTCACCAGAGCCTGGCTCAGTCATCTGCAGAGGACAGCGGAGGACCTCAGAGCTCCCGGCCCTGCTCCTCCATGGGAGAGAGAGGGAGGGACGGAAATCTCCAGAGGGGAAGGAGGAATTGCTTTGATCGCCCTGGCCCAGGCAGCCAAAGGGGTGCTGGTGGCACCGTGGGTGATGTGTTGGGTCGCAAACAACTGGGAGGTCAGCGGTTCGAAACCACTAGCCACTCCGGAGCAGGAAGATGAAGCTTTCTGCTCCCGTAAAGATGTCTAGTCTCGGTCTGAAATGGATTGTGTGATGACTGCAAAACTCTTCTTCGTATGGCGGGACGATTCCCTCCTACGACATGGGAGCCATACGCCAATAAAACGATTAAAATAATATTTTAAAAAAGAGATCTTGCCTCTGAGACACACAGGATTCTACTCTATCCTTCAGGGCCTCTCTGAAGAACAGTCTTGATGGCAGTGAGTTTGGACTTTTTTGGCCAGGGGCAGCCGTGGGTGCCAGGGCAGGGCTGCAGCACACCCCGCTGAGAGCAGGAAGCTGCAGCCCCGTGTGGATGGCGGTTAAGGGAGCGGCATGGGGACCATGTCATTTCCCCACCTCAAGTGAGGATGGGGCTAACATTTACAGTGAGAGCTTCCTGTGCCAGGCCTTCCACTTGTTTCATTGGATGTGCCCATGGCCGCAGGGACCACTGGCCCCTTCCCACTGATCATTGCCATGACGTTGACTCTGAATCACGGCACCTCCTCTGGACCGAACTCCAGCTCAGGCTGCCATCCAGTCTGCAGACAGACCTGGGCACCTTAGTGTTTTCTTGGCTGTGACTTTTCCAAACCACATGTCAAGGCCTGCCTTCTGAGGCCCTGGGTGGGTTCGAACCACTGAGCCCATCTTCCCTTCACTGCTGACAAAGGGGGGGGGGTGCAGAGAAGCGATGTCACCTGCCCAAGGCTACATGGGTAGAGACAGGAGGGGCTGCATTTGAACTTGAGTCTGATGTCTGAGTTGAGAGTTCACACCCCTGTGTTGCAGTCTCGCGCCGGGAGAAATGTAGGCTTTGGGCAGCCAGGTGGAGGAGCACAGAGGACAGGGCTGCTTGGTCAGCCCTTCAGAATTCTGAGCTCTTGGCCTTGGGGGTGCTGCCATCATGTGAGTTTAGGGGGGCAGGTGCTCAAGTAAAGGATCCTGTGTCCCTGGGCCAATGGTGAACTCAGAGCCACTGCTCCAGATCCTGGGCCACCCACCCAGGGTTCACCAGGCATCTCCATTTCTCCTGAGAGCTAACCACTAGGCTATCCCTCCACCTCGCTCCACCCCTGGGAGCGGTGCTGGGACAGTTAGGACTTATCAAGACAAAGAACAAAAGTCGTGGGGGAAAGAAGCCAAGAGCCATCTCCATTCTGGGGTAGGGCCCTTCAGCTTTCGCCCCTTTGAAATTTCAAATTCCAGTTTGTGGACAAAGTCCTAACTATCTCACAATATAGGTCCCGACCGCTGACCAAACTCCAGTACGGGCAGCCACCCAGCCTGAGGCTGCCTGAGAAGCTCTCTAAGTCCTCGGGTTGGGGTCCTGGGCCAGCTGGGGTCTGCCAGGCCATCTCTGCAACCCCCCTGTGCCCCCACAGGACCCCCGCACCTCCCAGCCGTGAAGACAGAACTCTCTTTTGGAGCTGGGATCGGATGCTTGCTTGTTCCTACCAACGGCAGACACCAGGTAGGCCCCATGCCCATCCCTGGGTCTCCTGGGTTTCTTCTCTCCTCCACGGATGCCCAGAGTCCCCTCCCCAAGCCGGATGCAGTCCCCCAGGCTCCATTGAATCAGGGCCGCATGAACCCCAGGATTAGAAGGGATGGTTCTGCCGACCTACCCACTGGACGGATGGAGACACTGAGGCCCCAGCAGAGAGGAAGTTACTGAAGACTGAAGCCGAGGCTTGGGACATGGACCCGGGCTTCTCCCTGACCCCACAGCACAGGCCACACAGAGGTGGCGTCTCCTTTTGACAGCCCTGTCCTCTGTGGCGGCCCTCAGGGGTCCTGCCAGCACCTTCGAGGGCTGCAGCTGGTCGCCTGCCTGCTCACTCAGTGACTGGGGTCCCCTGGGAGGAAGATGAGGGGGCCCTGGATGGAAGGCCAGTGGGTTTGGAAGGAAACCACATTCGTATGGTTAACTGATAACCGGGCCCCATCCCCTTGCTCCTCGAGGCTCCTTCTTGCCCCTCAGCACGATGAAGGCGAACTTACCCTGCCTGCTAATCATTGCTGAGCCTGTTGATTTTGCCTTAAAAAATTAACTGGACATGAGTTTGCGGTTTGCCTCACCCCTAACCCTGAAAAGGCCCCCGTGGGCAGGCAGTGATGCAAGAGGCCGCCGGCCTCCACACGCGCAGCCCCTGGCCTCCTCTGTCGCTCTCCAAACGGTAGGTTTTGCTCCAGAGTCAACACTCTGCTTGTTCTCCCTGGCTCCGGGGGCCTGAGCAAATTTGCTGTTGCCAAATCGAGATAAAGGCGGCTGGGCTGGGGGAAGCGCTTCCCAAACACGGATACGCAGTGACAGCTTGGAGCTGGGGATTCTAGAACCCGAAAGCCCCAGCAGGACCCAGCCCTGGGGAGGCAGGGAAGGGGTTCTCAGACGGGTCCTGGGGTTCCCAGGAGTCAGGGGAATGAAGTCATGGGCCTTTGCTCTCACCAGAGGCACGGCACACCTGAGGCTGGCTCAGAGACTGCAGTTGGCTTGAGTTTTCATGTGAAAAATGGAGCCGGCCCCTGCTAAGTACTGTGGCCCACTGGTCCAGGCTCATGTCCTTATTGTACAGTGAGGGAGATGAGCCCAGAGCAGCCAGGGCGAGGGCTGAGTCAGAGGGCCCAGCCAGCCTGTGTCCTGGGGGCCCTGTGAGTAGGCTGTGGACCTGGGCCTGTCCCTCATAGCCAAGCTTTGAACCGGGGACTCCAAGTTACAGCCTGCCTCAGCTCCGTCCGCTCCCAGGGGACCACAGAGAAAGATGCAGAGCCCCGGCTCTGCTCCCAGCGCTGGCCAACCCCTTTCTTTCAACCTCTGTGTCCCCACCCACATGTCGGAAATAATCACCCCTAACTCACAGAATTGTTTCTCGGATGGAGTGGGAGCAAGCACTGCAAACCCCGAGGAAGGGGGAACCTGTCAGAGAAGGAAAACGCAATAAGGTGGAACCTGTCAGAGAAGGAAAACGCAATCATCGCTGCTCACTGAGAGCACAAAGGAGGGTCGTGGGTTACTGGTTGGGCTCCTAACCGCAAGGTCAGCAGTTCAAAAACACCTGCCTCGGAACCCCACAGGGGCAGTTCTACTCTGCCATGTGGGGCGGCCGCTATGAGTCTGAATCAGCTCCACAGCAGTGAGTTTAAAGTGAGAACACAGAGCGACAGAAAACGTGGGAAGGCCTCATCCAGTCAGAGGGGCCGCTTGTGAGACTCAGACAAACCGGACGGCCCTGCTGTGCTCCAGCTGTCCCGTGTCCCTGTGTGTGCAGAGACAGCCGTGCTGGCATTGAGAAAGCAGCTGTAAAGAGCTGTACTTGATAACTCACTTAATTCGCACAACCCACCTATGAGGCAGGCGTCCCCATTTGGCAGATCAACTCACTGAGGCACAGAGTCCTATGCTCACCCCACCTATAAGCCACAAGAAAGCTGGGATTCAGACCAGGGCAGTCTGGCTCCAGGGTCTACCCTGCCTTTCTAGGGCCTGCTGTGTGCTCAGGGAAACTGAGTCAGGGTGATGGTCAAATGACACTCGGGCTGGAGGAGGAGAGGGGCCGAGTTCCTGGGCAGAGGGATGTGCCCAACTGGAACCCGTGGAGGGGCATCCGGGAGGGGTCTAGAAGCTGTACTCATCAGAGAGCAGGGGACTGTGGGCAACGCTGACTGCAGAGCCAGGGGGCAGGGTAGGAAAAGAGGTCAGGGGAGATTTGGGGGAGGAAGTCGGGAGGACTTGGGCCTGTGTGGGCGGGGCTTCCCCTAGTCCACCCCCCCTAGCAGCCCATAACTTGTGACTTCTTCCTCTTTAGGTTCTTGACTTTGTCTGCAGGGGTGGCCTTGGGAGTCCCCCCAGGGGCCTGAGGAATGGAGAGGCCCTGAGTCTCTCAACACCCTTATTCTGAGGGACTCCAAAGATTTTCCTGGATGTCACGAAGGGGCAGTGTCTGGGGGGGTCTTGAGACTCGCGCCCGGGTTGCCGTGCACAGTGGTACAGGTTGCTGGCTGCACAAAGTGGGGTGCGGGTGGGGGTGGGGAATGGGGTAGAAATCCAGCCATTGTCTTGCTGGCTAAGCCAACTGTCGGAGCCTTTTGCATAGCCAGAGGGACATGCAAAGCCTTATTTGCACAAAGCCATCACAGGAGGCATGAGGGTCCCAGCCACTGGGTAACCTTGGACAAAGCTATTTCCCTTCCTGACTGCAGAGGGCAGAGATTTCACCCTGGCAGCGCATTAGAACTGCCTGGGAGCCTTGACAAATACCGACACCCAGGCCCCATCACAGGCTACAGCTATTGGGACCAAGGTGGGTCCTTGGTGGGTGTGGGGACTGACACGCCCCACGTAAGCAATCCTGATGGGCAGCCAAGATGGGGACCTTGTCAAGGGGCTTGCAATTCAGGCTCGCGGTGTAGTGGTTACGCATTGGGTTGTGGTCCCCGTGGTTGGCAGTTCGAAACCACCAGCAACTGGGCTTTCTACTCCTATAAACGGTTATTATGTCAGAAACCCACATGGGGTCGCTGGGAGTCAACACTGAATAGTGGTGAGTTTGTTATGAAGCCCTGGTGGTGGAATGGTTGTGCACTGGGCTGCTAACGGAAAGTTTAGCAGTTCGAAACCACCCACCGCTCCTCAGGAGAAAGATGAGGTTTTCCACTCCAGTAAAGAGTCCCAGTCTCGGGAACTGACAGGGGCAGTTCGACCTTGCCCTATAGGGTCTCTATGAGTTGGAATTGACTCGATGGCAGTGAGTTGACTTTAGAAGTCTTTGATGTGGATCTGAGGACTGCACTTCGCTGGCTGCAAAGTCCGGGAGCCCCCGCCCTCATCTGTGAAATGGGAATGAATAATACCAGCAACTCACTGCTGTCAAGTCTCCTTAGTGAGGGTGACCCCATGTGACAGAGTGGAACTGTGACCCTGCCATCCTCATGGAAGCAGATCCCCAAGTCTTTTCTCCGGCAGAGCGGCTGGTGGGTTTGAACGGCCAACCTTTCGGTTAGTAGAGGAGTATTCAGCCCCGGGCCACTAGGACTGAGAGCCTCCTCCTAAAGTCAGCAGGCAGATTTAAGGAGGTGATGATGGTCTGCGGTGGTGCTTGACATGGTGTCCCCACGACACACAGGGGGCTCTCCATCTGGTACACCCATGATTGACCGCCCTGGTTGGCAAAAGGAGAATGGCCTAGACTAACGGCCCATTCAGACGGAGGATTCGAGCAGATTCTCTGTTCTTTGGAGTCCAGGCCGAGTGCGTGGGTGTCAAGCCTGGCTGACCACCTGTCTGCCGCGTCCCTGAGAAATGTGTGGTATTGATATTGCTCCATAGTTCCTCTCATTTGTTTAAAGACTTTTGGTTTCTTTTCGAACCCGCACTAGCCGCAGGTGGTTCAGAAGTCAAAACCATGCGGGGCGGGGTGTGTGCTGGTTCCCCCCCCCCTCCCTGTCACGGGGACCCCTTCTCGTACCTCCTATCCACCTTCCCAGGCTTCTTCATTCAGACAAGCAACGTATCACAGCATGCACTGTGAGACCGGAATTGGCCCTTTGGGCTGTCAACGTCAGGGACAGTAGTTTGAAACCACCAGCCGCTCCTTGGGAGAAAGATGAGACTTTCGACTCCTGTAAAGAGTGACAGTCTGCGCAGGGGGGTGGGGGTGGGGGTGGGGGTGGAGGTGGGGCGCGGAATAGGGAGCTGATAGCACTGATGACTGCGTAATCCCATTCGATGGGATCGAACAGCAGAACTGTATATGAACGGACATATTGGATCATGCACTATACGGGGGAAAAATACACCGCAAGTTATTATAGGAGAAAAAGGTTCCTGATGGGAAGGGTGGGGGAGGGAGGGGATAAGGTAGGGTGGGGGAGGGAGGGGATAAAGGGAAGCTGACATCCAGGAGTTCAAGAAGGATCGAACATGTTTCAAAACTGATCGTGGTAGCAACTGTACACTGCAGCTTGATGTGATTGAACGATGGGACGCCATGATGGCTGTGAGAGCGCCCAATAAAATGATTCACTAAAAAAATTCTGTCGAACGAAGCCTTATAGTCTGGAAAACCCACCAGGGCAGTGCCACCCTGTCCTTATGAGTCGGCATCGACTCAGTGCCGGTGAAGTTAAACGTGGAAAAGCCGGAACACATGTAAGAAGAGGCTGACACAAACCATGTCCACTGAAAGAGGGGGGGCAGACCCATGGCGGCTGCACCCGGTCCAAGGTGGTCCCCACGCACTGGGCTCTCCCTGGCTTCCACGTCCCTGTCCTCCCCACTTTATGCTGCGTCTGCTTGGCCTCACTACGTTTCCCTAGCAGCTTGAGGGAGCCCGGGGGACGTGTTGACAACCAGCCTTCGCAGGCGAGGTGCCCGAGGCTCAAAGGAGGGAGCCTTGTTTCTCAACTTGTGGGAGCATCTCTGCCTGATGCTTGAGCTCGTGTGCGTCCTGCTGACCCCGAGAGGCTTCAGGAGCCCCCAACCCAGCCAGCGGAGCTTTGACACCTAAATCTCTCTGCCGGGGGTAGGGTGAGGAGGAGCTGTCATGAGTCCCATCATCCCAGGGCCCCCAAAGTCCCAGAGGGGCTGAAGAGGGAGAAAGAAATGCCGATGGTGACCCAGTCAAGGGATGTCCCCTGAGTGGGAGAGCCAGCCAGATGCTGCGGCTGTGTGCTCCTGAGAAGTGGAGCATGTCTTGAGCTCAGCCCCCGTGCCCCAGCCCCTCAGGATTTTCGGGCAGGGGACACGGGGGAGTTGGTGAAGGAGGTGAGGCAGGAAGCAAGGGCAGCCTGACCAGTGGGACCGCTTGGGCCAGTAAGGGCAAAGGGGACCAGTTCAGAAGTCAGAGAGGAGGACTTGGAACTCAGTGAAGCTTTAACTAAACATTTGCAACCCAGGCTACCTCCGGGGTCCCCCGGGATTCTCCACCTGCTTCACTTCACTGACTCTTTGGCGTTGGCGCTCTCTCTCTCTCTCTCTCTCTCTCTCTCTCTCTCTCTCTCTCTCTCTCTCTCTCTCTCTCTCTCTGTGCCTCGGTTTCCCTGAGCTACAAAGTGAAGGGGATCAGACCGCAGGTCTCTCAGCAGGCAGCCTTTTAGGAAGCTTTCAAAACCAAAACCAAACTCACTGCCCCTGAGTCGATGCTGACTCATCGTGACCTTACAGGACAGGGTGGAATTGTCCGTGTGGGTTTCTGAGACTGTGGCTCTTTACAGGACTAGAAAGTCCCATCTTTCTCCTGTGGCACAGCAGGTGGCTTCAAATTGCTGACTTTGTGGCTGGGAGCCCAAGGAGTCACCACTAGGCCACCAGGGCTGACCTTCAGGAAGCTTACAGCTCTCAAAGAGGTCACCACGGGCCCCCCTCACCTTGTGGAGGGAACCTAGGCCCCATCTTGACCCAGAATGTCACCGCCTGTGGAGGCCCTGGCTTTCACGGACGGGGGTTGGGGCACAGGCTCACCACACTGCCCCCACACTTGAGCTCTTCCCCTGGATTCTGGGCCTCTCTCCAGGCAGGTGTGGAGCCAGGACCGTACCTGGTGGGACCCTGGGGAAGCCCGGGCCCCAGTCTGACATCCTCTTCCTGGTGCACAGCGAGCAGGAGCTTCATCCTCAGGGGAGCTGCTGTGGCCCCCCTGGCTCCCAGGACCCTGCCAGGGCTGCAGACAGAGCTAATCGCTTAATACCGGTCACACTGAGATTGCAGGGCTGCTGGAGCAGTCTCCATGGACACTGTGAATCTGCTCAAAACCCATGCAAGGAATTAGCTTCGAGACTTAGCAAGGGGCGCCCAGAGACCCAACCCAAACAGGCATGGGAGACACAGCTACCTGGACCCCCGGATCCTGCCCAGGTCCCCTGATGTCGATGGAGGGCTTGAGGCAACACCACCAGTTCTACCCTCTTCCGTAGAACTGGACAGGAAGCAGGATCCCAGGGAGGGTCCGGTCACCTCTCTGAGCCTCAGTTTCTTCATTCTCCAACAATCCTGAACATTCACGGTTTCTTGAAGAGTGTAGGCTCTAGAGCCCAGCTTTGCTCCCCTAGCCGGTAAGCAACTAAGCCAGGCATTTTGTGCCTCTGAGCCTCAGTTTCCTCACCTGTACAATGGGCACAATAATGCCAGCCTGGCATTTCGATTGTGCCCGGGAGGTAGATAGTGCTGCCCAGGAGATGAGAATAATGTCCTTCTCACCTCCTGCTGATTTGCCCCACCCATACTATGCCCCTCTTCTCCCCTCCCCAGCTCAGAACGCAAAACCAAACACACTGCCTTCAAGGGGTGCTGACTCAGAGCAACCCTTTAGGGCAGGGCAACCCTCACTGCTCGGGTGGCTCCCCCAGACTGTACCTCTTTATGGGAACAGAAGGTCTCACCCTTCTCCCACAGAGCAGATGAGGGTTTCAAATTGCAGACCCTGCGGCTAGCAGCCTAATGTGTAACCCATTACGCTACCAGGGCTCCTCATCAGAAGCCGACATCCTCTCTCTTTGCCTGTCACATGCCTTTGCCCATGCCAGGCCTTCAGCCCAGAACAGCTGTGCCATCTAAGCGGTCTTCCTCCAGGAAGTCCTCCCTAGCTCAGGCTCAGGGTCTTTCTCTTCTGTGTCCCATGGCCCTCAGCCTCCAGCACAGCTTCATCAGCTGGTGGGTACCATCTGCCTCCTGCCTTGGACTGTGGCCTGTTTGCCCGTGTAGTCCCAGGGCCCTGCTGGATGACTAAAGCGGTGACAATGACGGATCACTTGTCATCTAGACATATGACACTTATTCCGCACCTGCCACGGGCACCATCGTGGGCATGGAGGCTACAGCGTGAGCACGAGATACAGGACACCCAGTTAAATTTCAAGTTCAGACAGACATTCTTTACACATGTAAGTATATCCTGGATATTACAAGAGACAGTTGACATGTGACTTTTTGGTTCAGCAGGGCATCTTATACTCATGATGAAGTTTCCATTTTGGGTGGGGGGGTGGGGGAGGCAGGTGCAGGCAGACCCTAAGGGAATTTCAAAGAGCAGTGAAGGGCAGCAAAGACAGTGAACCAGCCGGGGGGGGGGGGGCAGTGCCTGAGGGAAGCCAGGGGACATCTTTGGACATGGTTTCTGACAAGCCGACTTTCCCCTGAAGAGGGACAATTCTAATCTCTAATAAGGCACCTCCCAAGGGCTCAAATAGGAAGTAAATGTTTGGAAAAGAACGATGGCAACATATGTACAAATATGCTTGATACAATGGATGTATGGATTGTTATAAGCTCTGTAAGAGTCCCCAAAAAATGACCTTTTAATGTAAAAAATAACTATCTCCCTAGCCAGCAAAATGAATTAGGCTGAAAGGAATCCCTCATATGTTTGCTTTGCATGATAGGATATAAGCCTGGGTTTGACCTTGCCACACAGGCAGGTTAACTGATGTAATTTCTCTCTCTCTCCTTATCTAAGATTTAAATTTTTGTTGTATCTCATAAAGCCATGATTAACAGTAAAAAAAAGACGCCCCTTCACAAAAGCTCTTTAGGATCTGAAAGGCTCCCGAGGAGGGGCTCCTCCGAGACAGCAAAGGACACAGACAGGGGAGTGGGAGCGTCTCACTTGACAGACTACAATTTTGCAACCTGGCTCTGGGCCTTAGCAAACGCTGCGAACCCGCAGCCCCACCTCTCGGGTCAGCCAATGTCCTCAGCAGGGCAGGAAGCCAGAGGAAGGGGCCAAGGGGGCTGTGCAGAGGAGCGTGGCCACCCGAGGGACTCGGTTGCCCAAGGACGCTGGGCAGCACCGGTGCGGCGCAGCCTGGAGGGCATCCGGGCGGAGGCAGCGCGGCGGCGCGGCAATCTGCGCTTCTCCGGCTCCTCCTGGTGGCTAACGCGGGAACTGCAGACCCCGGCCCCGCCGCTGCAACCCCGCGGGCTCACTCCGCCTCTCCAACACAGCGGGAGGCGTGTTCGCGCGACCGCCAATCGCAGCTCGATGGGTGCCGGCACCGGCCCGGGCTAGTTTCCCTCTAATCACACGCCAGCACCTAGAGCACGGCACCAATCAGAACGCAAGGTTTAAAAACTGGCTCCCAAGGCCCGGGTCGCCTCCGTGGGAGGTTCCAGGCTTTGTGCTGGCTTCATGCGGAAGCCCACGTGTGCAACTCCGGGGCATTTATAAATCTTAAAATGTATCATAGGCCTCTCCCTACCCCACTATAAAAATCAATGCGTGGGTCAGGAGAGTAAAACTGTATGACCTTTGGAATCGGACACACCCAGACCAGGTGCGAACGTTGTAACTGTGAACTGGGGCAATTCACTCCCCTTTCGTCAATCGTTAAGGAAGAATAAGAATAGTATAATGACTTGTTATTTTCCATCATGTTCCTGACCCCCAAAACCCCACCTCCAGTTTTCCAGCCCCCAGAGCTGAGAGTATCCTGTACCCTCTCTCCTAATTCATCAGCAAACCCAGTCCCCCAGTTCTCCCACCTCCAGGAATCTCCAATTATCTTTATGTCTACACGTTGGCCAACTTTGGCTCTGTCACCATCATCTCTCAGCAGCTGCAAGTCTTTCCACTTGTGTGTGGCTCCCTGTGGCCCACTCCCCAGTCTCCAGGCAGGGAGCAGGGTAATCTGGTCCCGCTACACATTAGCTCGGCCCCTCCCCTACGTGAAGCATTCGGTGGCCTCGGGCAGATCATAAAACGCCTATGATTTACACCTCTTACCAGATTTAGGCAGATGACCCAGCCTGGCTGGTGGAAAACTAGGACTTGAAGCACTTGCGGATCGAGACCAAGGACTACCGTCCATGCTGGCCTGCAGTCCGTACGGCGAGCAGTTCAAAACCACCAGTCATTGCACAGGCGAAAGACAGGGCTTTCTACTCCAGTAGGAGTTTCTGTCTCAGAAATCCACAGAGGCAGTCCTACCCTAACCCATACGGTCGCTCTGAGTCAGTGCAGACTCGATGGCAGTGAGTTTGGCTTTGGATTTGGCAGTCTTCACTGTGGAAGGAAACTTGATCTAGAGAAAGTCAAAGCCCTCCTGACTGGGCCAACAGATAATATCACCATCAATGGAGAAAAGGTTGACGTGGTCAAAGATTTCATCTTGCTTGGATCTACAATCAACGCTCATGGAAGCAGCAGTCAAAAGGTTAAAAAAACAAAACCAAAAGACTGCACTACCTTGGGAACATCTTGTACACACTTCCTTGAAGGGCCCAAGACCACAAGTGTCACGTTGAGGATGGAGGTGCATCTGACCCCAGCCATGTATTTTCAGTCACCTTGTATGCATGTGCAAGCTGGGTTATGATGCTGGTAAATACAGAACATACACAGACTGCCAGAAGAACAAACAAATGTGTCTTGGAAAAAGTATAGTTAGAATGCTTCTTGGAAGCTAGGAAGGGGAGACTTGGTCTCTCATACATTGGACACGTTGTCAGGACGGACCAGTGTCTGGAGAAGGGCGTCACGCTTGGTAAAGAAGGGAGCTTAGCCCCAAAGAGGAAGGCTCTCAACAGCAAGCGTGAGGATGGTGTAAGACCAGGCAGGTTCTTTCTGCTGTGCGTAGGATCACCACGAGCCAGAGGCGACGCCATGGCTCCTAACCACACCACATAGGATCAGTTCCAACTCTCCTCTCTCCAGTAAGATGGTCTTTGCCTATTGTAACCACCCCCCCAGGACATATGTTACACCTTAAAATAAAACACGTGACAGAGCTTCACAGATCTTTGTTGGATGGACGACGGAGAAGATTTCTGAAAAGAAATGGTTATCGTGTGTTTGGCGTGCTGGACTCCAGGTGGGGAATGTGGAGAGAGAGTAAAAGGGAAGATTAAAAATGATATGAGCACCCACAGTGAGAAGGATTCCTAACCAGGGTGTTTTGATCTACACTCTTGACGTGTGGGGCTGGACAGTGTTCTGTGGTTGGGGCTGCCCTGGGCCTTGTAGACGGCTTAGCAGTGTCTCTTGCTTCTACCAACCAGATACCAATAATACCCTCCCCCCTAAGTGTGGAGACCCAAAGGTCTGCCGACATGGGCTTCCAAATGTCCCCATAGGGTCAAAATTGCTCTGGTTTGAGAACTCCTATATCAGACCTTCTGCCCATAGGATATCTCCTTCCAGTAATTCAGTGCTTCTCAAATGTCATTGTCCCTAACCATCATCTGGGACCATTACTCAAAGTTAGATGCCCGGGTCCCACCTCCAGGCTCCACAATCAATGGTGAGCCCAGGCATCTCATGCTTAATGAGCTCCCAGGGGCTTCGAGGCAGGGCGGTCTCAGACCCCACTTTGAAAGCTCCCTCAGGAAGCACCCCTGATAACCAAGGACTGTGCAAGGCACCTTACAGACAGGGACCGTATCCTCGAATTTCTTTTTACAGTTGTTCTCACACACTCTGAAAACTGGACCGATAAGCAACACCACGGTAACTGGAGAAAACAGAGATTTCACTTTACTTGGATCCACCACCAGTAGCCATGGAAGAAACAGTCCAGAAATGATGTATTGCACCGGGCAAATCTGCTTTGTAATCTGTGAAAGATCTCTTTAAAGTGTTAAAAACAAAGATGTCACTCTGAGGACTAAGGTATACTTGACTGAGCCGTGGTATGTCTAACTTCTCACGTGCACAGGAAAGCTGGGCAGTGAATGAGGGAGAAGGAGGAGAAGGAGGAGGAAGAGGAGGAGTCCAGTGAAGAACTGGTGCCTTTGACCGATGACCTTCATGAGGAATATTGACCATGCCGTGGACCGCCAGAAGAGTGAGGGACTACAGCCAGAACGCTCCTTAGACATGAGGACGGGGGACTTAATCCCACTCACTTAAAAAACAGTTATGTTGGCACATAACCCACATATCATACAGTTACCAGTTCAATCATATCAAGAAGGGCTGGATAATCAATATTAGGACGTTTTCTTCTTTCTTGTACTCATTGCTAGTAGATCCCCATTTCCCCCCAACCTCTCCTGCCACATTCCCCAGAAACCTTTAATCTAGTTAATAGTTTTACAGATTTACCTATCCTGGATTTCAAATAAAGAAAAGTAACATACGAACAATAACAAAAGCCAAAACCAACAGCAATAATAAAGAAAAGCAGGGAAAGATTTCAATCAAAAAGCCGAAAATACTAAAATCTAGGACCAATGAAAAAAGAGTCCTATCAAACTAAATTCAGCAAATATGTATATATATATATATAATTGTGACTGATTAGATTTATTCCAGAAATGCAAAGATGTTTTAAAATTAGAAAATCTATAATAAGTTAGCAGACTAACCAAAATCAAACTCACTGCCATAGAGTCAATTCTGCCCCATAGGACAGAGTAGAACTGCCCTGGGGTTTTCTGAGGCTGTAACTCTTTATGGGAGTGGAATGCCTCGTCTTTCTCCAGCGACGTGGCTGCTGGTTTCGAACTGCTGATCCTGCAGATAGCAGTGCCACCCATAACCACTGCGCTGCCAGAAGCAACTCATGTGATTATTTTAGCAGATGCATAGAAATCGGTTGAGACAATTGAGACAATTTCCTAGCTTGTTTAGATGATACTTTTAAAAAATCCAATAAAAGTTATCTACCTGGGGGAGTGGGGAATGAGTTGAAACCAAGGGCTCAAGTAGAAAGAAAATGTTTTGAAAATGATGATGGCAACAGATGTACAGATGTGCTGGACACAATGGATGGAGGTAGGATTGTGATAAGAGCTGCATGAGCCCCCCAATAAAATGATTTTTTAAAGAAAAGAAACAGAGTAACAACAACACCACCAAAATTTTATCTACCAAAAAACCTGAAATAGACCATACTTACAGGGGACATGTCCCCTCAAAGTCAGGAATAAGACAAGAATGCCCTTTGTGGCAGAGGGGCTGAGTTAGGTTTTGCTATCTAATCTCTCCTTGCTTTGTATTTAGAACCTCCATTGGACAATGGATTGCCCCCTCAAAAAAAAAAAAACAAAACAAAGCAAAACTTATCTCAAGATTTCCCTGGGTGTAATTCTACCTCACAGATCTGGCTAGACCAGAGCACGTCCACTGGGACAGATAGGAACTGGAAACACAGGGAGTTGTGTGAGCTCCGAATAAAATGATTTTTTAAAAGATTCCATGGGTGCTAAATATGACAGGCCCTGGAGAACAGAATAGAATCGGCCACGTAGTGGGGCGGCTTCCAGAAGTGACTTTGACGCCATTTTCTTCTTGGCCCCTTTGGTCCATCCTGCGGCCTGGGATAGAAGGACGGCTGGAGTGTCGTGGCCATCGCAGGCCACGAGGATGGAGACCGCAAGGCGATGGGGGGCAGGAGCTGGAAGGCACCTGAGTTCCTGAGGCTTCCAGGAAGGCACAGTGCCCCTCCTGGCTTCAAACGACCTCGCTCTGGACTTTCGCAAACGGGACAAGTCCTCTTCCATCTCGCTTAAGCCAGTTATCTGTGTCTCTGGGACACAGAGGCAAACACAGTCCTATTGGACACACTTATCATTACTCTTTCCATTTGACATTTTCCAGGCAATCCCGGCAATGCAGCAAAACCAGAAACAAATACAAGGAGGAATAAAAATGGCTGATACCCAAACCGATAAGCCAAACCCACTGCTATGAAGTCAATTCTGACCCACAGAGGCTGCATCAACAGAGTAGACCTGGCCCAGGCTGGATGCCAGGTTGGAATCCTCGGGGAAACAGACTGCCACTCTTTCTCCTACAGAGCAGTTGGTGAGTTCAGACAGCCGACCTTTTAGTTAGCCGTGAACCTGCGATGAGGGTCATATATATATATATATATATATATATATATATATATATATATATATATATATATATATATATATACACACACACACACACACACCAATATATACACACACATATATATCATACAATATATACACACATATATATCATATAATGTATACACACATATATCTCATACATTGTACACACACATATATTATTAAATTGCTATGTACGAATGTGAGGTCTAATAGGGGAATTCAGAAAGAATGCGGGGTACATTTTCAATATATTAAAGTATATCACAAAAAAGAGCTCCCAATAAAATGACTGATAAATAGATAAATTAAAAAATTAAAAAGTATACCACATATAACATATTAAATGTACACATATAAATATATTCTATATTAAAACAACAGATAATCTATTAAATAAATATATTAAAATTAATAACTAGACATGAACATCTGCTAGTTTGTATATACTAGAATCAATAAATGAGAAAACGCAATTTAAAAACTGTTTATGATAACAAATGATAAGATACCCGGGAATTAATCTAATAAAAATGTTATGGGTGAAATGATAAACTTCCTTGGGAAATGTGAAAGATGACCTAATATAAACGTCAGGAGCCTTGATGACACAGTAGGTCAGGTATGGGGCTGCTTACTGCCAAGTGGGAGGTTCAAACCCACCGAGGCTCCCCAGGAGGAGGAGGAGGCTGCCTGCTCCTGTAAAGAGCTCTCACTCAGCTGATACCAAGGGCCGAGTGGAACGAGGGTGCTTTGGGAGGGATGATGGCAACATGTGTGCAGGCATGCTGGACACGGTGGATGTGTGGATTGTGATAAGAGCTGTAAGAGCCCCCAATAAAATGATTCATCATGAACAAACAAACAAATAAATAAAAGGAAGCACTTAATAATCTTTAACAAAAAAGGGCTCTCACTCACTGCCGAATCGTCTCTACCATATTGGACAGGGTAGAACTGCCCTGTGAGTTCCTGAGACTGTGACTCAGTGGTTCTCAACCTGTGGGTCACAACCCTTTGGGGGGTGGAATGATCCTTTCACAGGGGTCAGCTGATTCGTAACAGTAGCAAACTCACAGTGATGCAGTAGCAACGAACATAATGTGATGGTTGGGGGTCCCCACCCCATGAGGAGCTATATGAGGGGCGCGGCGTCCGGAAGGCTGAGAACCGCCGCTGTAACTGTGTCCCGGAGTAGAAAGCCCTGTCTTTCTCCCGCAGGCCCCTGGAGATTTTGAATTGCCAGCCTTGAGGATTAGATTGCCGCCGGACAGGTAACCCTTAGACCCCCAGTCTCAGAAAGGAGCTGTTCTCTGCCCTGCAGGGTTGCTATGAGTCCTGGTGGGTGTATCAAGGCAGACTTTTACCGTATTCATGGGGGAAGGGAAGTCCGAGAGGACAAAGCCGTTAGCACAGGCCACGGCCAGTCCCAGCACTATGGTCATTGCCAGCTCTGGGCTCCAGGAGAAGGAGGCAAACCTGCCAGGGGCCTGGTTCTGTCCTGCTCAACCTAATTCTGAAACTTACGTATCCACGGGAGCCTCGTATGAAACAGCCACTGCGAGTTTACAAAGACGTGCGACAGTGGATTCAGCTGCAGCGGCTCTGTCCATCACGTAGCTACTAGCCGTGTGTGACTGCCACACCCTGGAGAGGTGGCTCGTTCTGCTGCGATGACCAGGGAAGGTAAAACACAGGCCATCGTTTGAACGCGTGCTTTGAAAAGAAAGATGTTGAGCTCATCCGTCCATTTTAAATGACATTTTCCCCTTTGTTGATGCTGGTACATATGAAACAACAGACTTTAATGATAGATTGAAAATGGATTTTTAAAAGAATACAATCAAATTATACCCCACTCCCACCCACCTCTGAAGTCTTCTTAAAACTAAGCAATGGTTGAGATTAACTAGTTTGGGGGAAAAATAATTCTTCCCTGAGCATGTTTCTCTTTTAAGAACAATCTGTCGAGAATCACAGTGATGACCGCAACTAGAAAGGTTCGATAAGAACCTTCGAGAGCAGTGTTCCCGTTAATGGGGGAAGGACTCTCAGGAAAGGAGACTAAGTGCTACTGCTCAAGAATGCCACCCCCGTCGCTAAGTTGTACATGCACCACGGTAGACGCCGTACATGCACCACGATTGACGCTGTACATGCACCACGATTGACGACGCTGTACATGCACCACGATTGACGCTGTACATGCACCACGATTGGTGCTGTACATGCACCACGATTGACGACGCTGTACAGGCACCACGATTGACGCTCTACAGGCACCACGATTGACGCTTTACATGCACCATGATTGACGCTGTACAGGTACCATAATTGAAGCTGTACAGGTACCACTATTGAATCGGCCTATGCTTGGTTGCGTATATTTCCAACAACAAAACACATTTTATTTTAAAAAGGAATACGAAATATTTCCTCAATTGTTTTATATCAGTTGTATGTTCAAACGGAAATGTTTTAAACTTAAAAAAAAATAAACCAACCAAACCCACCGTCATGAGTCGATTCTGATTCATAGGGTTTTCAAGTCTATAAAGCTTGAAACAGCCTCGTCCGTCTCTGGAGCAGCTAGGGGGTTAGAACCTCCAACTTCAGGATCAGCAGCCCAGCACCTAGCCCACAGCCCCATGTAGGTCTCTTTACATTCTCATAACTAATGTCATGCTTAAATAGACAGCTATAGATCTCAGATTTCTTCATGTCCACATACAAATGGCAAATATTTTGTTCTATATGTTATTACGGGACGTTGTAATAAATGGATCTCATTTTGATAGAATTATTGACGCACTCATTTATTTTAGAATCTTAAAAACGTGGCTACCTGTGGTGGTGGTGGTGGTTAGGCACCATCGAGCGGCTCTGACCTGAGGGGACAGAAGGACGCATGTGCCACCTCGCAGCCTCTGTTGCTCGGCTCTGCAGCCTGTCACGGCAGCCACTGATCAGTTCATCTTACTGAAGCTCTGCCGCTTATCCGGCTGGGACTCGTCTCTCCTGACAACGTGTCTGAAGCACCTGAGACGAACTCTCGCCATCCTGCGTCTAAGGAGCGTCTGGCTGTAGTTCTTCCAAGACAGAGGTGTTTGTCTTTTGGCGGTCCCTGGTGCTCCCAAGCGCATCATCCTTCAGATGCATCGGCTCTTCTTTGATCTTCCTTCCACAGTGTCCAACGTGCCCAGACATGGCAGGTGATGGAAAATACCAGGGCTTGGGTCAGGAGCACCTGATCCTCAAAGTGACATCTTGCTGCTCAACACTTCGACGAGGCTTTGGCGGCAGACCCCATACAGGATCTCTTCTTCGGACAAGGATGAGCGACTGTGCTGGGAACAGTACGGCTCGGGTGCAGGGACGACAAAGAGATAGGCCGACTTGTGGGGAGAGTGTAGCAGCGCCCCTCTTTGAAAGTGTGAAAAAGCAGTATGGCTTTGGCATGGAGCTGGGCCATAAATCAGGAAGACGGAAGAAGAACTGCGACCTTGGATTATGATGCCGAGCCCCTAAGTAGTGAAGCCCAGATGGCTTTATGGGGTTCAAAGCCGCAAGGAACAGAGAATTCCTGCGCCATTTAAGATGGGACCAAGCGCAGAAATAAATGGAAGCATCCAAGTTCATTTTACTAACTTGGCCTCATCCTCATACTTAATTCTGATGAAGATAGCACGATCACAAAGACAATCTCCAGTGTCCCAAGGAGAGGAAGAAGGTGTTGAATGAACCATTGGAAAATAACTAACCGGGGAGCGGGGAGGGAGGGGAAAAAAGAAAAAAAAAGAAGAAAAAAAGAGGACCTGATGCAAAGGGCTTGGGTGGAGAGCGAATGCTTTGAGAATGATTAGGGTGGGGAATGTACAGATGTGCTTTATACAATTGATGTATGTATATGTATGGATTGTGATAAGAGTTGTGTGAGTCCCTAATAAAATGTAAAAAAAGAAAGAAAAAAAAGAATGATGAGGGCAACAAATGGATAAGGGTGCTTTGTTCAACTGATGTATGTATGGATTATAGTAAGAGTTGTATGAGCCCCAATAAAAATATTTATTAATTAAAAAAAAAGAAAATAAGTCTAACCATGGAAGAGAGATCTTCAAGAAGTCCGGGGTGCCTGCCAGAGCTCAGCGCTCGCATGTCAATCCAGCGCAGCGGATCCGAGCGGAGACACGCGGACTCATCCCGAGGGCATCACCGGGACCATGGAGAGCCAATTCACATATGACGATTACCAGAAGACAGCTGAATGGCTTCTGTCCCACACCAAGCACCGACCTCAAGTGGCAGTGATCTGTGGTTCTGGGCTAGGAGGTCTGGCTGAGAAAGTAACTCAGGCCCAGGTCTTTGACTACAGCGAGATTCCCAACTTCCCCCGAAGTATAGTTCCAGGACATGCTGGTCGGCTGGTGTTTGGCTTCCTGAATGGCAGAGCCTGTGTGGTGATGCAGGGCAGATTCCACTTGTACGAAGGCTACCCCCTCTGGAAGGTCACATTCCCAGTGAGGGTTTTCCGGCTTCTGGGTGTGGACACCCTAGTGGTCACCAACGCAGCTGGAGGACTCAACCCCAAGTTTCAAGTTGGTGATATCATGCTGATCCGTGACCATATCAACATGCCTGGTTTCTCTGGCCAGAATCCTCTGATAGGCCCCAATGAGGAGAGGTTTGGAGTTCGTTTCCCTCCCATGTCTGATGCCTATGACCGGGATCTGAGAAAGATTGCTCACAAAACCTGGAAACAAGTGGGGGACAAGCAAGAACTACAGGAAGGCACCTACGTGATGTTGGCGGGCCCTAACTTTGAGACTGTGGCAGAGTCTCGTCTCCTGCAGAAGCTGGGGGCAGATGCTGTTGGCATGAGCACGGTCCCCGAAGTTATAGTAGCACGGCACTGTGGACTTCGAGTCTTTGGCTTCTCCCTCATCACCAACAAGGTGGTCTTGAATTACGAGAGCCTGGAAAAGGCCAATCACGAGGAAGTCCTAGCAGCGGGCAAACAAGCTGCGCAGAAATTGGAACAGTTCGTCTCCCTTCTTATGTCCTGCATCCCTCCCCCTCACAGTGCCAGTTGACCAGCCACTGCCTTATGGAATCCAACTAGCTGCTACCCACTTTGGCCCTCTTGCGGGGTCACCTTCCTTGTCCTTAAGGTCATCGCAGAGAGGAGAGGATTGTTTCCACTTCTCCCACAAGACCCTTCTGGTGCCAGATTCTCTTTAGCTCAGCTGTTTTTCTGAATCCATTTCCATCCCCGATCTTTCCCACACTGGAGTCCACCCCCTAACCCATCTGTGCGTGTGCCCAGGGTCTGACGTGGGCCTTTGAACTTGGCACAGTAACTAGCGCTCACTTTTTGGAGTAATGCTCTCACATTCCTAGGGGCTGGGTTCTGTCATCCCCAAAACACTGGAGACCACACAAGAACCATCCCAGTACCTCTTCTGACTTTTAACATTGTGCTTGAATAATAAAAAGAAGGAAAAATTAAAAAAAAAAAAAAAAGAAGTCCGGGGTGGGGCATTCCATGACCCTTTAGTTCTATTTCCCAAGTATTGTGAAGTCTCTTCCTATGAATTTCGAAAGCAGCGATCATATATTTTAATGGTATTTATGAAAGAACGATTTGGACATTTCAAATAAATTTTAAAAGTGAACAAAGAATTATGATGCTGAAGGGTCTTGACTGAGGCAGACTCCAGAAGCAGGAACATCTCTGTCGTGGAGTTACTGTGGCCAGAATGCTCCTTGGAAGCAAGGATGATGTGACCTCTTTGTACACGTTACCTGGAGGGACCAGCCTCTGGAGCAGGACATCGTCCTCGGGAAAGGAGGGTCAGGAAAAAAGAGGAAAACAAGGGGCTCACACACAGCACCGGTTGTGACAATGGTGACCGCGGCCGAGGACTGGGCAGTGTTTTGTTCTCTTGGGCACAGGGCCACGAGGCGTCAGGGCACCTAGCGACAGCAGAGAAAAGATGTCTTTACTGGACACGTGCTGCTAAGCTGATTGGCTTTGCACGGGAGGAAAAAGTAATGTCATTTCCCACCTCATACAACACACACACACAATCAGTCCCTGTGGGATATGAGAGACAGCACCTCACGTAGGGAGATTTTGCTATGATCTCGGCGGCTGAGACATTCCACAGAGAAGTGACCGAGAGCACAGTTCTTTAAGGAAAGTGATCTTTGGGCAACTCTATTTCAAGCCGAACCAAACGCACTGCTGTGGGGTCAGTCCCAGCCCTCTAGGACAGGTAGGACGGCTCCTGTGGATGTCCGAGACGGTAACTCTTTGTGTGAGTAGATGGCTGTGACGCGGCTGGGGGCTTTGAACCGCAGACCTTGCGCTGAGCGGCCTCATGTGTAATCCACACCACCACCCTGCTCCCCGCCACCCAGAAGGTCTCCTTTCGGAGAGAATGCTTGCGCACAGGCGTAAGAACGGTCTTCATCGTACTTCTAGAATTAGCAAAAACCTGGGAAACCGTCATAGAGAAAACAAAATAAAAAAACATAGGAGAGGGTTTCTGAAAGTCGGTGGGAAAATCCAATGCTCTTTAGGCTCCGTTTTCCCCGCCAACCTTTGTGAAGCCTCCTCACATGCTTGGAGTGTGCACGCAGCATTTTAAATGAATGATGGGCTAGGGCAGGGTGGAGAGGTCCGAAAGGCCTGTGTGGGAGAATAAAGAGCAGCGGAGGCCGAGGAAGGCTGTGGACCTAGCGTACTGGTTCTCTACAAGCCCCACCTGTGCAAAATAATGCTGTCAGGGTCATTAGGTGGCACAGGAGGTCAGATGTCACCTCCTAGTGGCCCCAAGTGACTGAGCAGAACTGCCCCGCAGGGTTTTCCTGGCAGGAGCAGATGGCCAGGCCTTCTGCACGCAGCAGCTGGGTGGATTGCAATTGCCAGCTGGTGCAGAGGCTGAACCAAAGCAAACGCATTGTCTTGGAGGCCATTCCAATGCTCAGGGACCTTATCTGCAAAAAGTCCCCTCCCTCAAATTCCTTCAGACTCTGAGTGACCCTCCAGGACAGGGGAGAGCTGCCCTGGTGGACTTCATGACTGTAGATCTTTACAAGAGCATCGAGCCTCCTTACTCTCCTACAGAGCAGCTAGTGGTTTTGAACCGCCACCCTTGCAGTGTGCAGTCCAATGCATAAGCCATTATGGCACCGGGGGCTCCTCAGAGGGAGTATGTCGTTAACAAGGTAGAGACACACGTAGGAAAAGTATGCAAAACGCAGCTGACAGTGATCGACAACAAATGTTGGACAGGGACTATTTCGAAAAGGATGGCATCAGACGTCTCATCAAAACACAACCAAACAACAAACCAACCCCAAGCATGTGGGAGGATTTAACAAAACTGCCGGGGCCATGCATGAGTGTTTACAGCACTCTTCTCTAGGCTTCCTGCAGGTTCCTCCTGTTTTTAACAAAAGGGAAAGCATCTGCGGGAAAAGAAAACGAGCTACCTTTCTATAGACTGAAATTTGGTAACATAAATTTTTTACAGGATATCATTTACAATGTCAAGGAAATGATTTTGAAAACTACCAAGGAAGAGATGGGAGGGAAGAAAGCATTTCTCAGCACACTGGGGGCCAAGAGTGACTTAGCAGGTGCTTTTGGTACTGTGTGTTTAAGCATTAGGCTGCTAACTTTAAGGTCGGTAGTTCAAACCCACCAGCTGCTCCATGGGAGAAAGATGAGGCAGTCTGCTCCTGTAAGGAGGTACTGTCTCAGGGTGGGGGAAGGAGGCGAAAAAATGAGGAGCTGGTACCCAGGGCTCAAGCAGGGAAAAAATATTTTGAAAATGATGATGGCAACATATGCACGAAAACATATGGGGAATACAATGGATGTATGGATTATTGTAAGAGCTGTAAGAGCTCCCGATAAAATGACTTATATAAAAAAGAAAAGATATGAGGTCCAGTCTCAGAAACCCTAGGGGACAGTCCTCCTCTGTCCTGTAGGGTCACCATGCATTGGCATCAACCGGCGGTCAATGCAGCAGCTGCAATCAGTCTGCAAAGGAGTTGGGTGGTTAGAAAAGGAGGGTCGCGCATCTACAGAGCCTCTGTGGGCGCGCCCAAGGCAAGCAGGGTGTCCCAGGTGTTGGGAAAGCCCCCAGCTTACTTTCATCCGGTGTCCCCCCAGCATCCGTCCCAGAGCTCCCGTTTTCCCGAGTGGCTTTGCTTCAGGAAAGGCTGTCCCTTCCAACGGTCCCACACTGCCATTCTAGTCTGGCCGCTGGTGTCTCACTTACTCCCTGAACTTCCTCTGGGACCCTCAGTTGACTAAGCGACGGATTGGAAAGTCTCTTATGTGCTCCCAGTGTAGCAAGCCCAGGCTGGAGCCCCGCCACAGGATGGTTTGCCACTGCGTTTGCCCACCCCCACGTTATCAATGTATTAGCTGATGAAAGCAGACTCACCATCGAAGACCCACACAAATGCAGAGAAGCAACATAAAAGAACCCAACATACTCCAAGGGCTGCTTGGGGTTCTTTTTCGAGAGGGAGGATGACAGTAGCCTTTATGGAGCACTTTCTGTCTGCAATTCTATTGCATCCTGTGTGGTTGCCAAGAGTGGGACTGGTGGCAGCGGGTTGGGTTTGGGGTCATATGTACACAGGAAGACCTCGTTTGAGTTCACTTCTGTTGCTGCTGTTTCGAAGAGGGCAAAACAGTTTGTTCATTTAAAATAGAAAGAATATATGTAAAAGTCTTAAAAGGCCATCTCAAAGAAAGGATGGGCATATAAACTACCTGGCGCTTTTGAAGTCCTCAATAAATGTTAGACCCTGTAGCGATTATAATCCTAAATCGGGGCTTTCTGAAATGCCTTAGTTGATCTCTCCTTTGAGCTGAAACAAAGAGCAGACTCCGAGGTTGAATGAGTGATGGGTCAAAAGGGAATCTGGTGCCGTGGTGAAGAGCCAGACTGGCTTGGATTCAGCCCCGAGTGGGCAAAACATTTTCACTGCGATCAGATCGCAAGGCTTTCTTTTCCGACTGCTGCAAAGTGAATCTACAAGGGAGCCTTCCTTAAAATTCTAAGACGGACTCTGGGGGCAGGGTGGTGATGTGTTGGGCTGCTAACCACAGGGTCATCAGTTTGAAACCACCAGCTGCTCCACAGGAGAAAGATAAGGCTGTCTACTCCTATCAAGATGGGGGGGGTGCAGAGTGAAGACCCAAAGCCCATGTGTAGGCAACTGGACATCCTCTTACAGAGGGTCACAGGGAGGAGACGAGCCAGTCAGGGTGCAGTATAGCAACGATGAAACATACAACTTTCCTCTTTAATGCTTCCTCCTCACCCACTATCATGATTCTAATTTCACCTCACAAATCCAGCTAGACCAGAGGATGTACACTGGTACAGATAGGAACTGGAAACACAGGGAATCCAGGACAGATGAATCCCTCAGGACCAGTGGGGTGAGTGGCGATACCAGAAGGGTAGAGGGAGGGTCGGATAGAAAGGGGGAACCGATCACAAGGATCTACATATAACCCCCTCCCTGGGGGACGGACACCAGAAAAGTGGGTGAAGGGAGACGTTGGACAGTGTAAGACATGACAAAATAATAATTTATAAATTATCAAGGGTTCATTGGGGGGGGCGGCTGTGAGGAGAGGGGAATTGAGGAGCTGATAATAAGAGCTCAAGTAGAAAGCAAATGTTTTGAGAAGGACGATGGCAACCAGTGTACAAATGTGCTTGACACAATGGATGGATGGATGGATTGTGATAAGAGTTGTACGAGCCCCCAATAAAATGATTAAAAATAAAAGAGTTACACCCTCAGAAACCCCCAGAGGCAGAAGACACCAGGCAGGTTGATTCTTACCCTGGGGTCTTATAGATGAGGAGACTGACAAACCCAGAGGCTGGCAGTTCAAACCCACCAGAGGCACTGTGAAAAGGCGTCGGCAGCTATTTCTACAAACATTACAGCCAAGAAAACCCTCCGGAGCCGTCCTCCTCCGGAACACGTCAGAGGGTCAGAGAGGTAAAGCCACTTACCCAAGGCCACACAATTAGCGTGGCTACGTCTGGGAGCCCTGCTGGAACAGTGGTTCGACATGCAGTAGCTAACCGAAGACTGCTGGTTCAAACCCACCCAGCAGCGTCAGGGGAGAAAGAGCTGGGGTCTGCTGCGTGAAGGCGGTTGTGTAGGCATCAGGGTGATTGTGACTCGTCGACCCCTGTGTGCCAGAGCATCGCTGCCCATGGGGTTTCTGACACCGACGTCTTTACAGGAGCGGGTGGCCAGCCCTTTCTGCTGCAGAGCTTGCAGGTGGATTGGAACCACCAGCCTTTTGGAAAGTAGCCGAGCTCTTAAGCACAGAGCCACCAGGGCGCCTATCCCAGAAGACCACAGCCTACAAAGCCCCCGGGACCAATTCACTCTACCAAAGGGGGCCACCAGGGCGCCTATCCCAGAAGACCACAGCCTACAAAGCCCCAGGGACCAATTCACTCTACCAAAAGGGGCCACCGGGTGTCGAAAATCAACTCGGGCGCCTGATTCTGCCACGCCGCCATCTAAGTGGCTGTCGACTTGATGGCTGAGAGCTTGGGTTCATTTGGGTTTTGTCTGATGGTGGAAGGAGCCCTGGCTGGGGGTACAGTGGTTCGAATCCACCAGCAGCTGCGAGAGAGAAAGATGGGGCCGTGTGCTCCTGTAGAGATGCCCACCCTTGATGTACAACATCTACTGTCCTCCAGGGTCCCCGGGAGTCCCCATCGGCGGGTGGCAACAGGAAGATGTGTAAGGGGTCTTCATCCCAGCCACGGTTCCTCCCGGAACCCCTCTCGGTGCTCTCATCTGCTCAGAGGAGCTGTGGGTGCAGGTCACCACCCAGTCGGCATCCTCGCCAAGACACTGAGATGTGCTCTGCAGACGTGGAGGCCATCAGCACTGCCCCTGCCCCTGCTCCAACCCCCAACCCCCAATGACTGGATGTGGGGTAAATCCAGCAGGCTGGAGACAGGTAGGCGTGTGACTAAAGGTTCAAACTGACTCTGGTTTTAAATGACTCTGATAAAGAAATCACAATGGCTGCCCCGTGGGGATTGGGAAATGTTTGTTCCCAGGTGAAAATTCTAGAAGTAGGCCTAGCTCTGAAGCCTGGGTCCTGCAGACAGACAGGCAGTCAGGCCAGAGAGGTGGGGACACCAGAGATAGTTATGAATAGTGCAGTCTGGAGAGAAGACCCAGGCAGAAACACAAGCCCAAGGCTCCAAAAAACCCATACTCCCTGCCACGGAGTCGATGCCACCTCATGGTGACCCTTTAGAACAGGGTTCAACTGCCCTTGTGAGTTTCTGAGACTGTCACTCTTTATTGGAGAAGAAAGCCTTGACTTTCCCCCAAGGAGCCGCTGGTGGTTTTGAACTGCTGGTCTTGTGGTTAGCAGACCCACGCGTAGCCACTCTGGCACCGGGGCTCCTTCGGGAGGACAGATCTGTTCTGGAATGAGACATGGAGGCAGAGTGAGTTCGTGCCATAGAATCTGAGGGGGTAGGAGCCCTGATGGCAGGGTGGGTTACGAGTTGGACCGCTAGCTGCAAGGTCAACAGTTCCAACTCACCAGCCACTCTGTTGAAGAAAAACTCAGCAGTCCACTTTCATGGAGACTCACAGCCTTGGAAACTCTATTGGGTGGGGGCGGGGGGAGTTCTACTTGTCCTAGAGGGACAGAGGATGAGTCAGAATCGGCTCCGCGGCCATGGGCTTGGTTTTGACGACTCCAGAAACCCTCAAAGTCCTGGCCATCAAGTTGATTCGGACTCCGAGCCGTATAGCATGGCCCCTGTGAGTTCCTAGACTCTTTACCAGAGTAGAAAGCTCCCTCTTTCTCCACCCGAGTGACGGGTGGTTTCAAACTGCTGGCTTTTCAGTAGCAACTCCTCACTTAATCCACCGTGCCACCAAGAAACCTGGGTTTTGAGCCGCTACAGTAATTTTTTTTAAAAAAGTAAACGTATGTAAACAGGAGGCTGTTAGCACAAATAGCGAGTTTCCTTGGCTTGAGAAATCACTGCCATTGAATTAATTCTGACTCATAGTGACTCAAAAGGACGGGTGGAGCTGCCCCGGTGGCCTTCTGAGCCTGCACATTTTTACAGGAGCAGAAAGCTCCAGCTTTCCCCTGCTGAGCAGCGGTGGGTTCAACTGCCGACTTTGTAGCTAACAGCCCAACAGGTAACCCACTCCGCCACCGGATTCCCTGGCCTGAGCCTCCAGGCTTCCCAGACTCAATGCTTTCCATGCTCAGGGAGATCCCAGACACGTGTGGAGCATGGGGCATAAATCCATTTCATGTTTGAGAGAAACCACGGCAAACACGGTGGAGGCTCATTCATGTAACTCCAGTGTGGGGACACTAAGAATTAGTGGCGACTGCGACAAACTGGGGAAAGCATGAAGCAAACCAACCCCCAAAGGGTGGCTGTCGAGTTGGTGGTGGCTATTAGCGACCTTACGGGGCCGACCGGAGCTGCCCAGAGGCTTTCCAAGACTGTAAGCCTCGAAGGACGCCGATGGCTATCACTTCCTCGCCTCGGAGGACCCAGTGGGTTCGAAGCGCTGACCTGGCAGTTAGCGGTCCAGAAAGCCTACCCGACCCAGTCTAAATCAGTGCCCTGTTGCTTCAGAAGGATGAGGCTCACTGCTGTCAGATACTCTAATTTTAAAAACTAAGCTCAAAGTCAAAGTAAAAAAAAAAGATGGGCAACTCAAATTTTATTTTATTTTTTTAAGGCAGTGGGCTGGATTGAAGTCTTCCTGTGCTAAATCTTTGACCACGTCTTCACGCCTGTTGCTGTACCATGCTTTTCCATACACTTCAACCACTGAAGTGTATGATATGTGACTTCAATGTCGATAAGACTCACAAGAAGAAAGGTGAAAAAACCTTAAGACCAGAAAGCCCTCGCCAGCTCACGGCAACCTCCTGGGATGCGGGGGGTGGGGGGACGCCCTGTGGGGGGCACTGTGGGGTTTCCTGAGAGCAGACAGACAGGAGGGAGGGTCGCCTCCCTCGGAGCAGCTGGGGCATCCAACCATCATCCCTTCGGGTTAGCAGCTGAGCACTTTGACCCATGTGCCACCAGGCTCCTTTGCCCGTGTCTGACCGAGGAGCAAGCTGAGGTTCAACTCCCAGCAAAGACAAAGCAGGAGGTCTTCAGGTTCCCACGGCAGCTAACTTCTGCTACTCTAGCTCATCCTCACCATTGATTTTTTTTTTTCCTTCCCAGCTACTGTTTTTTGGGATTTTCCCAGTTCCTTCCTGGGTGGTGTAAATAGTTGATGCAGTCAGCTGGAGGGCTTCCTTCACCCCGAGGCACTGCTGGCGAAAGGCCTGGCATTCTACTGCCCAAACCCCAGCCGTTGAAAACCCTGCGGAGCTGGTCTCCTGGGACGCACGAGTCAGAATGGAACTGACAGCCACCGGGGTGATGTGGTGGCTCTTGTTGAGAAGAGACACAGCAAGATATGCATCACATCGCCAGTCTCTGGACCGGCGCCATGTGGGGACCCCAACTGACCACATCCTTTGAGTTGGGTGGCCACGCTCACTCTCGAAGCCGCTGGTTACACTGAGTTCACTCACCCTGGTGGCTTAGTGGGCTACACAGGAGCTGCGAACCACAAGGTCAGCGGTTCAAACCCATCCATCTCTCAGTGGGAGAAGGATGAGGCTGGCTGCTTCCATAAAGACTGCCTGGACACCACCTGATAGTGACCCCACAAGGTCACTGGGTACAATGCTAAGTTGTCAAGGGAGCATAAGGCTCAGCGAGGCGGAGACACCGTGGGGCTTGGAAAACAGAACAAAATTCACTGTCATCCAGTCAGGTCCAACTCACAGTGCTCCCAGAGACCAGAGTCAAAGGGCCTCTTCGGGTTTCTAAGACTTGAAATCTTCGTGGCAGCTCACAGCCTCATCTTTCTCCCACGGAGCAGCAGGGAGCGTTGAACCACTGACTTTGTGATTAGAAGCTCAGTGCTCAGCCCACCGCACCACCAGGGCTCCTTGCGTGGAGCTTGCGATGGGTGCTAAACCACCAGGCACAGCTCTCTCTTGTCCCACACCCTTCAGCTTCATTGTGGGGGAGAACCTCAGACCACCCAGCCTTTTAGCCTTCACACTGTGGCTGCTTCAAAGGGGAAGTGGCTGCTGGTGGGGGGGCTACTTCTCACACCCTCCACTCCTGTTCCAACCTGAGCACCCCCACCCTACTCCCCATCTCCCTCTAGTGCAGTGGTTCTCAATCTGTGGGTCATGACCCCTTTGGAGGGTTGAACAACCCTTTCACAGGGGTCGCCCGATTTATCACAGTAGCAAAATGACAGTGATGAAGTAACAACGAAAATAATGTTATGGTTTGGGGGTTACCACCACCTGAGGAACTATATGAAAGGGTCATGGCATGAGGAAGGTGGAGAACCACTGCTCCGGAGGCTTGCCTCACGGCCATGTTGGTTTGTTTGTTGGAAGAATGACAACCATGATCTGCTGTCCACCATTTCACTACCTACAGCTGGGGAAACAAGGTCCCAAGAGGGCAGGCACCAGCGGTCCCCCCACAAGCCAGGACTAGAGCTGGGACCAGAACCCGGTTCTCCCTGCTCCTGCGCTGGGCTGGTTCTCACTGAGCCCAAGCATCTGAGGTCACACCCAGGAGGCTGCTTGCTGGGTGTGCCCAGGCCTCCTTCAGTTTCTCTGTGTGTGTGTGTGTGTGTGTGTGTGTGTGTGTGTCCCCACCCTCCCTCACGCCTGTTTGGATAACTTTTTGACCTGTTCTTTCTGCGGCCACCTCAGCTACTTGTTCCAGGGAATCCTGGGGCCTTGGCAGCGTGTCCGCCCAGGCTTGGCCGGTGCCACGGCAGACAGTGATCAAACAGTGACTGTCTGGGTGGAGGGAGGCCTGTTTACCCAGGGTAGGACCCAGGCCGAAGCCTGCAGCTTCCTCCTCAGGCTGTTGCCCCTCCGGCCACGTGGCCCTTCCCGTCTGTAGTTGCCCCACCCCCACCCCCAGGTATTTATGGACCGCCTACTGTAGGGTGGGGGCTCTTCCCCTTGCTGGGGAGACATCGTGGAAGGAGGCAGCCAAGTTCTCCGCTGCACTATTTTGTCCTGGGGGAGAGAGATGACAAACTGAGCAACAGAGGCACGATTTCAGGGGACTGATAAGAGATGTGAAGAATGAGGAGACTGGGCATGGCAGGGGTGGGGTAGCTTTAGATTTGACTGGTTAAGAAAGGACCTTTCTGGGGACGAATCCTTTGTACTAAGACCCAAACTATTAGAGGAAATCAACTATGGGGAGGTGTGGGAAGAAGGATGCTGTTCCTGACTGGGAGACGACCATGTGCACAAGCCCTGAGGCGGATGAGTGTGTCTGACATGAGCTTGAGGGGGACTGGGAACGTGAAGTTCAGGTTGCATCTGCAGTGTGACCAAAAGCCACGGGGCCAAGTCACGGGAGTCCCACAGCAGGGAGATTGAACATGGTCATTCCCAGAAAGTTCCCTCCTAACCTTCATGCTGTCTCCACCCCCCCGCCCCCACTCCCCGGCTCTGGAAGATGATGCTTCCGGTGAGACTTGAGGGGGTTTGAAACCGAGCTTCATTATACTCTTTCCTCCTCTAAGCTACAGGTCCGTGGTTGAAGACAGCAAATGCTTTTACATGGTTTGCAATAAACAACAGGGGTCTCCCACCCGCTCTCACCTGGACCCGCTCTCCGCTGCCCAGAGGCAGTCACCTTCCATTCTCAATGCCTAAGCACCATGAAAAGGAGCCCCCGGGGATGTAGTGGGTTACGTCTTTCACAATTCCAGCAGTTCGAACCCAGCAGCTGCTCTGTGGGAGAAAGATGAGGCTTTCTGTTCTGGTAGAGTGTAGCCTCTGAAACACAAGGGGGCGATTCTACTCTGCTGACAGCTTTGAGTCGGAATCAACTCCATGGTAGTGAGGGAGTGAAGGATCGTAGCTTGGCGATATCTTGGTTATTCTGTTTTGTAGATATGTCTGGACTTCCTGGGAGGAAAGAGCCTATGTAGAACTATACCCAATGAGAAGGGAAATCAATGTGCAGCGTGCTCATTAGCATAGCCACCTTACGCTATTCACAACTGGTAGTGTCTGTTCACAAGCCCTGACGCCACGCTCTTCTCGATTTATCCTCCTGACGACATGAGAAGACTGTTAACACTCCACCCCTCGGTCTGCAGAGCGATCTTGGTGGGAAGCAGGACAGGCATGGTGCACACCGCTTTCAGGGGGGAGCTCGGAGTTCAGAATGACAGGGCAGTGCTCCCCATCCCAGTGCAGTGCAGGGGTCATAAGAAAACCGGGCCTCCGATGAAGCTGGGAGGAGGCCAGCCCTAAAGGGAGACTTCCGGCCTCAGCGTTGGGGTGTGTTCCATTGGCTGGAATGACCCTGCACCCACAGAACGGCCTGGGCTTGAAAGCTAGCCCTGCTGTTGGGGACTGGGTAGTTTAGGAAAGAGAACCTGCCTGAGCTTCTGTTTCCTCTTTTGAGAAATGAGTGTGGTGACAGTAACCCCTTCAGAGGTGTGAGGATCAAAGGAGCTGGCATTTGTACAGGACATGGAATTGTGCCTGACCCATCGGGTGCAGACAGTCTGTGCTTAATGGCTAACCCAACCCAAAACCTGGTGGTTCAAATCCCCCCAGTGGGGCCAGTGGAATAAAGACCTAGCCATCTGCTTCCTTGAAGACAATAGCCCAGAAAACCCCACTGAGTAGTTCTAGTCTGTCACAGAGGGGCCTTGGTGGCTCAGTGGGTAAGCACTAGGCTGTTAATGTAAAGGCTGGTGGTTCAAATCCACCAGCCTCTCCAAGGATGACAGCTGTGGTGGTCTGCTTCCATCTAGATTGACATGGAAGGGTGGTGGGAGATAACGTCCTGTCTGTGGGGCCTACGAGGCCCGTCGAATCATTAATACCAGTCAATGTCACACCTCTCACCAAAGAGAAGCAGCTCTGGCCATCACGGGGGCTGTTGCTGTCACGTGCCATTGAGTCTGCTCGACATGTACCAGAGAACCAGACACTGCTCAGCCCTTCACCGTCCAAGCACCTGTTCTGAATGTTTCAGCTCCTTGTCCCCCTGTGTCATCCCTCCTATCAAGGGCCCTCCTCTTTTATGCTGCCCTTATCCTTTACCAAGCAGCCCTGGTGGCCCAGTGGTTCTGCTCTGGGCGGCTCACTGCCAGGTCAGCAGTTTGAAATCAGCAGCAGCCTCTCTGTGGGAGAAAGACGGGTTTTCGATTTCCATAAAGAGATACAGTCTCAGAAACTCACAGGGGCAATTCTACCTTGTTCTATAGGGTCACGATGAACTGGCAGTGAGTTTGGCCTTCTCTATTATATGGCAGTAAGTTAGATCTTTTATACTTTACCAAGCTTATCTTTCTCTAGGAGCCGGTCTCTGCTGACAACATGTTCGAAGACAAGACAAGAGGAAGTTTCACCATCCTGGCCTCGAAGGAGCATTCTGGCTGCAGTCCTTCCAAGATAGATTTGCTTGTTCTTTTGTCAATCCCTGGTACTTTCAGTATTCTTTGCCAACACCATAACCCAGACCTATCAATTCTTCTTCAGTCTTCCTTATTTGAGGTCCAATTTTCACATGCATCTGAGGCCATGGGAAATACCAGTCCTCAAAGCAACATCCTTGTTTTTCAACACTTTTGAGAGGTCTTGTGCAGCAGACTGACTGAATGTAATACACCTTTACACCTCTTGACTGCTGCTTCCATGTGCATTGATTTGTGGATCCACTTAAGACAAAATCCTTGACAACTTCAACCTTATCTCAGTTTATCATGATGTTACCTATTAGTCCAGTCGTGAGGAGTTTGGTCTTCATGACATTGAGTGGTCATCCACAGTGAAGGCCGTAACCCTTGATCTTCATCAGCAAGGGCTTCAAATCCTCCTCACTTTCAGCCAGCAAGGTTGTGTCACGTGCATATCTCAGGTTGTTGATAAGCCTTCCTCCCATCCTGATGACACCTTCTTCTTCATCTAATCCAGTTTTTCTGATTATTTGCCCAGCACACACGCTGAATAAGTATGGTGAGAGGCAACAACCCTGACACAGACCTTTCTCGATTTGAAACCAGGCAATGTTCCCTTGCTCTGGTCCTACAACTACCGCTCGATCCACTTTCAAGTTCAGTGTGAGCACCATGATGTGCTCTGGAATTCTCATTCTTCTCAGGGCTCTTCGTCGTTTGATATGGCCCACACAGTCGAATGCCTCGACATAACCAATAAAACACACGCACGTTTCTTTCCGCTATCTTCTGCTTTCACACAAGACCAATCTGACATCAGCAATGATAACCCTTATTCCACATCTTCTGAATCTGGCTTGAACTCTGGCTGCTCCCTGTCAGTGGACTAGTGCAAAGGTTGTTGAATGATGTTCAGCAAAACTTTACTTGCGTGTGATATCAATGGTATTGTTCTATAAGTTGAGCATTGAGTCACCTTTCTTTGCAGTGGGTCTAAATATGGTCTTTTCTAGTCGATTGGCCAAGTAGGTGTCTGCCAAACTTTCTGGCACCGATGAGTAAGCGCTTCCAGTGCTTTATCAGCTTGTTGAAACGTTTGACTTGGTCTTTTGTCAAGTCCTGCAGCCTCGTTCTTGACTCATGCTTTCAGAGCAGCCAGCAGGGGCTTCTTCCCCTGGTGCCATTGGTCCTTGCTCATCTGCTCCCTCCAGAAAGGATGGAACGGAACGTTGACCAGTTTGTTTTTTTTTTGGTACAGTGACTCTGTCTATTTTCACATCTGATATTTCCTGCGTCATTCGATACTTTGCCTGAAGAATAGTTTAATATTGCAACTCAAAGCTTGCATTCTTTTGATTTAAGACATGGTAAGCATGCGCTTCCTTTTTGGTTTGCTAACTCTACGTCTTTGCACCCTGCCTTGTAATATGTTATCTTCTCGAGCTGTCCTTTGCTATGTTCTGTTCGGCTCTTTGACGTCATTTCTCTCAGTTGTCTCACTATTTTATGATGTGGACCAAGTTTCGGAGTCTTTTCTGACATCTGCTTTGATCTTTTTTTCCCCTTTCCGGTCTTTTTAACGACCTTGTGCTTTCTTCATGAATGGTGCTCTTGATGTCCTCCCACAGCTCATCAGGTCTTCTGTCGTTAGTGTTCAGTGCAGGAAACCTGTTCTTTAGATGTTCTCAAACATGCAAGTGGGATCTACTCACTTATTTTGGCTCGTGTGGACTTGGTTTAATTTTCCTTAGCTTCAACTTGAACTTACACACGAGCAATTGCTCTGTTCCACCGTGAGCTTCTAACTGCTGATATTGAGCTTCTCCATCCTCTGTCGTCCATTTGAATTCTGTGTGTTCCATCTGGAGACGTCCAGGGGTATAGGCACCCTTTGTGTTGTTGGGGGGAAAAGGTATTTGTGATTAAGTCTTTATTCTTGCAAAATTCATTTGTGCAATCTCCAGTTTTGTCTCGGTCACCAGGACCATATTTTCCAACTGCGGCTCCTTCCTCTTTGTTTCCAACTTTTGCTTTCTAGTTGCTAATAATTATCAAGCATCTTGATCACATGTTTGATCCGTTTCAGATGGAAGGCATCGGTAGAATTCTTCAAGTTCTTCATCACTAGCTTTAGTGCTTGTGCATACATTTGAATAAGAGTGATACTGATTGGATTCCCTTGACTTCAGAAGATTTAATCCTATCACAGACAGCATTGTGCCTCAAGAGAGATCTTGAAATGTCCTTTTTTATGGCATTCCTCTTGGCATAGTAAACCATATGATTTTTCTGATTCAAAACGGCCAATGCCTGTCTATTTCAGCTCACTAAAACCTAGAGAATCCACCTTTATGCATTCCATTCCATTTTAGACACTTCCAGTTTTCCTAGATTCACACTTTGTACGAATCCAAGTTGCAATTATTAGTAGATTTTGGCACCTGTTGGTCCCCCTCTCAATTTGAGCTGCATCCCATCAGCAAACTTACATCAAGTAGCATCCTTAGGGCCAACTCTACTTGGAGAAGGCGGCTCTTCCTCACCACAGTCTGAGCCCTCTCTAACCGAAGGACCTCTTCTTCTGCACCGTCCTGACTACATCCTGCTTCTCGTCATTGCTGTCGTTAGATGCCATCGAGTCAGCTCCGACCCCTGGTGACCCTCCGCACAACAGGGCGTGTCCCCATGCCACCCTCACAACGGTTCCTGTGCCTAGCCCATGGCGGCTGTGGGACTTCACTGTGGGAAGCCCTCTCGTGGAGGGCCTGCCTCTTTTTCACTGCCCCTGCACTTTACCAACATGATGCCCTTCTCCAGGGACTGGTCTCTCCTGAGAATATGTCCAAACTATGTGAGACGAAGTCTTGCCATTCTTGCCTCTAAGGAGCTCTCTGGCCTTACTTCTTCCAAGACAGACTGGCTTGTTCTTTTAGCGGTCTATGGGACTTTCAATAGTCTTATCTAGCACCTCAATAATGTATCTATTCTTCTATGGTCTTCCTTATTCAATAGTCAACTTTTCACATGGATGTGATGCAATGGGAAAGACCAGGACTTGGGTCAGGTGCCCCTTAGTCCTCAAAGTAACATTCATTCTACGTGTCTGACAATTTTCTATGCTGTAGCAAGGTTTTCAGTGGTCCATTCCTCTGACGTGGACAGCCTAGTCCTTCTTCATTGTCTGGTCTTAGTCTGGAAGCTCTGCGGAAGCCTGTTCGCTTTGGGGGACCCTGCTAGCGTTTGAAATGCCAGTGACAGAGCTTCCAGCTTCACAGCAACACACAAGCCACCACGCCCCAACTAAGGGAAAGGCAAGTAGTAAAACCATCACTTTAGGGAGGAGTTAATTAAACGTTGACCAGGATAGCCCAAGGATGATGTCATCAATATCCAAATGGCCCCTGGCCAAAAGAGGTCCCACTCCTCATTGACCGCACAGGAAACCCCATGGGGAGTGCTCGTTGGTCCCACAGGGTCAGTCGCTGTGAATTGGAAGGACTGGACAGCAAGGGCATCCTGTAACACGGAGCTGCCACGAGTCAGAATCCACGCGGCGGCAACCAACAACATGTCACACAAACACACACACACATGAAAGCATCAGACCTAGAAAATAAATGAACTCGGACTCAGATCTGGGCCGTCTGATGTCATGTTTAGTCTGTTTCCTGGAAGCCAGCACTTGTCTTTCGCTTCATGATTTTTACCACATCTGCCTACTCCCTGTCATTGCTTATGATACGCCTTCCATCTGGTTAAGTTCAAAAGACCAAGTCGTGAAGCGAAAGTTGGTATTATGAAAGAAAAAAAAAGAAAAAGGAAGAGGACCGCATAACTGCCCAATGGACATCATTAAACAACTGCCGAATCTCATCATCACGGAACTCTCAAGCCACTGAGAATCCTAGCCCAGCCAGCCTAACCTATCCCCTTAGCTACCACAGCCTGTGCAATCCCTGCCTCACACCTTGCCATCGGTGACTTCCAGATGCCTATCACACATGCACAAACCCGCCAGGCAGTAAATCGTTATCATAGCTAGATAACCGATGAAACTGCCATCAGGTCCTCTCTGACTTATTGGGATGCTGTAGGACAGCGTAGAACTGCTCCCCGGGCGTCCTGAGCCTGTGGCTCTTTGTGGGAAGAGGTGGCCTTAGCTCCCTCCCACGGGCACCTGATGGGAGTCAAAGCTGACCTTGCAGTGAGCAGCCCCATGCACAATCCACTACACTCCTGTAGGGAGGAGTAAGAGCAGTGCGTATTTTTCTTTCTTTTGAAGACATACATACTTAAAAAAAAAGAAATTGTACATTGCTATTTCAATGTGCCAGTCAGAGATGTCTTAATACACAGTAAAATGCATTCCAGAAATCTAAGAAAATATTTGTCCATGTACTACCTAAAAGAGGCTCCTGTACTCTGTGGGTACGCCTAATGAAAGGGACACTCATTTTAGTTTGGCAAAGGACAGTTGGGGACACGCTGACTTTTAAACCGTGACGCTTTTAAGTCGCCCTAAGAAATGCCATTTGCATTAGAGATATTACCGGCAGGGCCAGTGAGGAGTGAGGCTAAAAGACAGCCTTAGAGTCCGACTACCGGGGTCCAACCTTAGCATCGCCTCCTGCCTATCCCATGTCTCCTTGAGAGCTTGTCGTGACCTCTCTCTGCATCCACAGCCTCATCTGTAAATGGGTGACCTTATAACAATATCTACTTCCTAAGTACTGTAAATCTTTCTGCTATCACAACCCCAAATACATGTCCATGAACATAGAAATGTAAGCACACATCAATAGACACTGACATAGAACAACACACACACACACACCTTACTCTTACTGCAGAGAGTACACTGGTGTCTCTGTTCTATTTCGTTGTCTTACGGTGGCCACCTTGGTGCTTTCGTCCATGAATATCACGTACATCTTATGCACAAACACTAGCATTCCGTGAAAGACAGTTTAAAGAAATCCATCTTGGGTACAAAGAAGAGGCAAGAAATGAAAACATCGGAGAGAAATGGGGAGCTCATAACGATGAATCCAAGAATGAAGAAAAAGTTCTAAAACCGATTGTGGTAATGATTGTACAACTCTTCTTGATGTGACTGGGCTATTGAGTTGTGTGATGTAAAAATTAGATGCCAATAAAATGGTTTCAAAATAATAAAATATGGGAGTGAGGGGGGGGGAATGAGGAGCAGATACCCAGGGCTCAAGTAGAAAGCAAATGTTTTGAGAATGACGAGGACAACAAATGTACAAACGTGCTTGACACATGGATGGTTGTATGCATAGTGATAAGAGTTGTATGAGCCCCCAATAAAATGATTTAAAGAAAAGAATAGATGCAGCAAAAAAATTTAACATCCACGTTTAGGAGAAGAAAAAAAGAGAAATGAAAACAAAATAAACTAGTGGATTATGTGAAGAGCAAATGTGCTGAAGGGCTTCTATCCAGACTGTGTGTATTGTCTGCTTGCAGTTCTAGGCTCTCTACAGCTTAGGTGGTTCTACCCTGCCCAGGAGGGTCTCTGTGAGTTAGAATGGACTCAATGGCAGTGACTTTGAAAGACTTTGGAGTCCTCAAAACCAAACCCACCGCTGTGGCGTCGATTCTGACTCCTGGCGAGCCGACAGGACAGAGCTGGGCTCCCCTGTCGGTTCCCAAGGCTGTGAGTCTTTAGGAAAAGACGTCTGCCACATCTTCCTGGAGACTGCCAATGGCCGCCCGCTCAGTGAGCAGCTGGGCGCTTAACCACGGTGCCACCAGGGCTCCGAACGTGGCTACTGGGCCATTTAACCTCACGTATGTGATCTAGAGTGCCGACTGGACACCAGGGCGCCATTTGTCTGCTTGGCAACAAAAGGATGCTTTTTCAAAAGATCCTGTTCAGTGTCTTCAAACCGCGGTTGGTGAACTATGAGCCTGGGCCAAAGCTTGCCCATGTTTTTTTTTCTTATAAATAACATTTAATGGAAACACAGCCATGCTTATTGGTCTGTTTATGATCTAAAATTGATTTGGGGCTAAAGCAGCAGGGCTAAGAAAGTACGACAAAGTCTGTCTGGCCTTTCGTAGGGACCCGGGCTGGGTGGGGGGATTCTGACCCCTGTAGTCAAGTGACCATTCAAAACCCTGAAACAGGGGTGAAGGCTTATTCTATTTATCGTTATTTTCTTCTAAGTCCGGTGGATTTTAATGACTCCACTTTCCCCGACAGTTTGCTTTGAAGGAGTTCAAACCTACTACCAGAGTCCAGTGAACCGGGAAGGAGTTCTTTGCCTGGGCGCCCAGTCGGCGGCCTTCAGTCACATTTGCTCTGTGGCTGTGGGTCGGCCTCTCCACTTAGACACGTCGTGTGGAAACAGGCGTGCCCGGGGCAACTGAGTGTGCACTTTCACTATCCATAGTTGGCTTGGGCCTCTGGGCTCTAAATGAGAAAGAGAATCTAAAGGAACAGAGCACCGTGCTTGCCTAAGTCAACCTGAAAACCCCCATTCTGCTCGAATTTCATTTGAATAGTCACCTGCTTGCCAGGAGTCAGAGCTGACTTGGCAATGAGGACCTGCAGCCTTCCTGGGAAACAACAGCCCAGTTTGGGACCACATATCCCAGAAGTCTTTGCATCTGGCCGGGCCACGTGACTAGTCCTCACCAATGGCTGCCCCCGGCTCCAGTGAATACAGTGTAACAGCCTAGGACCCCAGCAGACACAGGGCTTCTCCGAAAAGGAGGCAGAAACCGGGCAGAAGGACCTGCCTGCAGTCACAAATAGCCCCTCAGTTCAGAGTCATCTCCCAGAGCTCTGGTCAGGGCAGTCCTGTCCCTCCATCTGCGTGCCTCTCGACTGGCCCTCTCCTGTGCAGGAGCCAAGAGACCCAGCTCCACGAAACGGGCCCCCCACAAAGACCTCCAGACATCTCAGGGCATCTCACATCTGGGAGCTAAGCCTGGCTCTGGTTTCCAGACAGGCAGTTGTATCGTGGATCAGCTGCACTCACGGCCTATCTTCATGCCACTTGCTCCACAACAGCTGGCAGAACCCCCTGTACATTCATTCCCTGGAGCACACCCCCAAATCCACTGCCCCCCAATCAACCCTATACAGGGCTTCTGAGACTCTTAATCTTTATGAGAGCAGACAAAGCAAAACAAAACTAACCTAAAACCACACTGGACGCCATCACATCGACACTGACTTGCAGACAGACCCCTGTAGGACAGTGCGGGGCTGCCTCTGTGGGATTCCGGCGCTGTGTCTCACGGGAGCAGCCAGCGTTCTCTTTCGCCCATGACTCTAGCAGTGAATTTGAAGCACCCACTTTGCCGTTAGCAGAGCAATGGCTAGCCCATAGCGCTCCCAGGGCTCATTCCCATGCACACAGTAGGTACTCACTTGACAGAGGTAATGATGCTCATTAAAACTGGCATAGCGCATCCTATGTGCCTGATGTTCAGCGCTTTACAGGTACTCCCCAACCACGCCCATTGGCATCTAGTTGATTCAGACTCAGCAGCCCCATGGGACAAAGGGGAACTAACTGCCCACAGACAGTGGCATCAATGGGGGTGACTGCGGGTGGGGTGCACATAATACAGGGTGACACTGTCAGATGGGGCGGTGACACGGAAACGCCTGTTTATAAAATGTTTGTGCAGTATTTCAGCAGAAACGTATTCTTATTAATAGAAACATCCTTGTAGTTAGTCATGACCACAAAAGATATTTTCCTAAACTCAGTGTACGCATATCAATCCACCTACAAGACTATGACGCTGACTTACCGCATATACTTGAATATAAGCTGACCCGAGTATAAGCTGAGGTAACTAATTATTACCTGGGAAACCAGAAAAACTGATTGACTCGAGTATAAGCCTAGGATGGGAAATGCAGGATGTGAATTAACAGAGACCAGAGGGGAGAGACGGAGCGCAGCCACAGACACATCCTTGCCAGTTCAGCTGCAGACGTAAGTGAATCACTATGGGTGCTTCTGTGTATTGGAGCCGTCCACATCATAGGACGGCTCTGATTGGATAGAGGTGAGTAAACAAACATTCAAAGCCCTGCAGTGTCAGCAGGCCTTTGAATGAACAGCGGAAAAACAGCAATCACCCGCGAGATGTTATACCTCGCTGGGGTACCAGTGACCCGTGTATAAGCCGAACCCGTTTTTTTCAGCACATTTTTGTGCTGAAAAACTCAGCTTATACACGAGTATATACGGTACTTTGTGACAGCCAGAGCTGTCACTCTTACCCAGTGACAAGGGCGCTTCCAGTCATGTGGTTTTGTCCCCACTCGCCACAAGAGCATGCTGTTATTCTTGTTGTTACTGGTGTTTTTAGAGTCTCTGGTCTTGTTAGATTTTCTAGTGTATTGGTTACAATCCATGGTAGCTAGCACCTGCAAACCTCAATAGCTTTTTTTTTTTTGAGAATGAAGTAGTAATTGAAAGAAAATAAAATGCTCAGTTATTAATGATGCTGTAACTAAGAATGTTGTCTTTTGATGCAGAAAAATTTTACAAACCAGTTTTGTTGTTCGTCTTCATATAATCTAAGCAATAGTACATTTAAGCAATTTTCAATGACATCACATATTACTCGGTGCTTAAAACAGAGAATAAACACAACCAAGGGTTCTGAATGGCTAAGTACAGAAGGTGGTCCACGGTTGGGGCACGGGGGCACTGTGTGACATCTTGAGTCACCACCTGGGTGACATCTACTCTGATGATGCCACAGCTGATAGAATTTCTTGGGCCAAGGGATTCTAATCCAAGTCTGGTGAGCTCTGACCCAAGGCCAGTGGATCCTAGCCCATGACCAGTGAGGTCTAACCCAAGGTTGGTGAGTTCTAAGCCAAGACCGGTGGGCTTTACCCCAGTGCTGAAGCGTTTGAACACAGCCTTTCCCTGAGAGTCAAGCACTTAGCCACAGTCCCAGAAGCCCTATGAAGTCAACAGTATCGTTATTACCCACAATGTACAGAGGAACAAATGGAGGCATTGAAAACGAAGCCATTTTCCCAAGTCCACTCCTTCAGGTAGTAGGCCCCAGAGTTGGAATTGGACGTCTGATCCCGGAGTTTGAGCTACTAACCAGTATGTGACCCTCTGTCAGATGCTATTTTTCAAGAGTTATGCGTTTAACTGGAAAAGTGAAGGCTTAGTGTCGGTTTTAATGCTCTGTTTGCTGTGTGGTCACGACAGACGTCCTTAGCCGCGCCACACTTCAATCTCCCTCTTGATAAGTGGGGATCCGATGGGAAAGGATTAAATGGAGGAAAGCAGGTCAAATCACCATTGTCCTGGTGGTGAACCTGAGTCTCTTTCTTTCTCGGCCCCGCAGGGCCTTTTCTATGCCAGAGGCCTGAGAGCAGTCCCCGGACAAGGACATCATGCTAGGTCAATCAGAGGGGCAGAGGGAGAAAAAGAGGGTCTCAGGGAGGTGGATCGGCACTGTGGCTGCAACAATCCCCTCCAACAGAAGACCAGTTATGAGAGCGGCTGGTGTTCCGTTCTGCTGTGCTTTGGGTTGTCATGTGTCAGAGCCGGCTTGGTGGCACCTAACAACTCTACTTATTAAAAGTGACTAAGACGCTCAAAAATAAAATCAATAGATAAATAAGTGGGAGCAAACCCCCTGTACGTAAATATCTCCTACTGTTTCTAGGGACTATAAGTCACTCTCACAACAATCAGAAAAGGTCTCAAACACACTGCGGTTAAGCCCATTCTGACTCACCGTGCCCAGAGGGCAGGGTAGAACTGCCCCTGTGGGTTTCTGAGACTGTCACTCTTTACAGAAGTCGAAAGCCTCCTCGTTCTCCTCTGGAGCTGGCTGGTGGTTTCAAACTGATGACCTTGCAGCCCACCTCATCACCAGTATGCCACCAGGGCTCCCCGGGTCAGGGAGAAGGAAAATCAATTTGGGGCGTGGCCCTTGAAGTGCTGCCCAGGTAAAGCCCTCTTCCTCCTCCTCCTGTCTCCTGGCTGATTCCTGCCGAACCTTCAGGTTTTGGCTTGCATACCTTCTTCTGTCTGGGAAGATGTCCCTGACCACCCCCCCCCCACACACACACACCTAAGTCTCTGCATGTCCCTACATTGTCCTATTGTCCTCATGCCTTTGACCGCCTGCGGGTCTGTATACCCCATCAGACTAGGTGCTCTGTCTGCTCCAAGGCCAGGTTTCATGCTCCCAGCTTCCCATAGGACCTGGGGGATGCCAACAAATATTTTCTGGAAGATGAACAATGAGCATAAGAAACTTCCAGGTCAGATAAACCCCTCAGGAACAGAAAAGGGAGGAGCAATCCCAGGAGAGTAGGGAAAAGGGGAGGAAGGGGTCCAGATCGCAATGACTGATGCATAAACCCCAACCCACCACAACCCCAGGGGGGTGAACAACAGAAACGTGGGTGAAAGGAGACAGCCATCAGTGTATCAAGGGTCATGAGGGGGGAAGGGGGAAAGGGAGGCAAAAAGAGGAGCTGATACCCAGGGCTCAACTAGGAAGTAAACGTTTGGGAAAGGATGATGGCAACAGATGTACAAATATGCTTGATACAATTGATGTATGGATTGTTATAAGAGCTGTAAGAGCCCCAATAAAATGATTTTTAAACGAACAGAAACTTCCTGGGGGCGGCGGGGAGAGGCGGGAACCCCTTTGGATATCCATTGCTGCCGGCACAAAGCACGCTATGAGGAACTTTAATAAAATCGCTGGTCCTTAGGACTCGTCCGGGGACTTCTGATCTGCCAGGTCTGGAGTAGAACCCTCAGATTACAGGTTTTAAATGTTCTACATCAACTAGAGATGTAGCTACTGGTCTGTCCTCATCCAAAGAAAAAGCAGCGACCCCAAACGCAAGGAAACAATCATACAAAGGACGACCATGTTTCGTGCGAACTCTGCACACTGTGGTTTCTTTTCTCTCTTCCAACTGCATCTCACAGCTCTCGAGCCACTTCTGATCACAGCGACCCTCTAGGGCAGAGTGGAAGTGACCCTCTAGGGCAGAGTGGAAGTGACCCTCTAGGGCAGAGTGGAAGTGACCCTCTAGGGCAGAGTGGAAGTGACCCTCTAGGGCAGAGTGGAAGTGACCCTCTAGGGCAGAGTGGAAGTGACCCTCTAGGGCAGAGTGGAAGTGACCCTCTAGGGCAGAGTGGAAGTGACCCTCTAGGGCAGAGTCGCCCCTTTAGGGCAGAGTGGAAGTGACCCTCTAGGGCAGAGTCAAACTGCTTTTATAGGTTTCCACAACTGTCCGTCTTGACAGGAGCACAAAGCCTCATCTTTCTCCCTCAGAGGAGCTGGTGGTTTCAAACTGCTGACCTTGCCTTTAGCAGCTCAACGCACAACCCACAATGCCACCCGGGCTCCTCATCGCTGCATGACACATGCATGATATGTCAGTTTGTCTGTTTGCTGCAAACCTTGCACCCGCCTCAGTCTCGCATGTTTCACGTGTGTGCATGCATTAATTATGTAGGCACGTTACTTGCCAAAGCATGAACATGACCCCTGCGAATCTCTGCCAGCCTGAGCTACGATGAACCAGCTACCACTATTGACCTCTCTGATGGGGATCACAGGATACCGTCCTGGATGGAGTGGGAGACAAAGGTCAGACAGAACTCCAAACCATAAACAAGGCCAGACTGACGAGTCTGAAGGAGACGGGTGGAAGTCCCAGATTATGGCCCTGAGACACCCTTCACACTTGGAAATCCCTAGGGATCATCTTTCAGCCTCTAACGTGAGCAGGAACACCCAGGAGGAGCATGCTCCTCAGAGTAGTCAGCCTAGACAAGACCCGAAGGGCAGCCTTTCCCCGCAAACAAAGTTCAGAAGGCAGAGAGAGACAGGGAAGAACAAGCGGAAATAGGACCACCCCCACCTACCCCCCGGATGAAGTGGGAAGCGTGCCCATATATGGAGGGGGTTGCAATGTCACAAAACAAAATGTGCACAAATTAATGAACATGCAAGGAGTGTGTTCTGCAAACTTTCACCCCAATCCCAATCAAATCTTCACATATACAAAAATAGGTTTAAGAAAACTTTGTACATAGACAACCAGGTTTGTGGACCGTACAATCACAGGGGCTGCAGATTGAACTGAGCTAGAGTGGGGAGCAAGGGCATGGGAAGATGATGTGGAGAGGGGAGAAGAGGAAAAGGGGGCCGATATTTTGAGAATCATCATATTTGATTATGAACACAGTCCTATAGCTGTCCAATACCCGGGACCTCGTCCATGAGCTGTTAGGTTGGCTCCTATGCCCAGGAGAGCTGGCCCACAACAAAGGAAGACAGAAGAAGGAGTGATGCATGTGAGCCATCGTGATGGGCAAGAATAGCAGCAGGCCATGCAATGGCCAAAGAACAAACAAATCAGCCCTGGAAGAAATGCAACTAAAACACTCCTCAGAAGCAAGGGTGGCAAGACATTGGCTCCCCTGCTTTGGACACGTCATCAGGAAAGGACATCACATTTCATAGAGGGTTCATGAGAAGCAGAGGAAACCTCAATGAGCAAGATCAACACAACACCAATGAGCAAGATCAACACAACACCAATGAGCAAGATCAACACAACACCAATGAGCTGGATCAACACAACACCAATGAGCTGGATTAACACAACACCAGTGAGCTGGATTAACACACACCAATGAGCTGGATTAACACACACCAATGAGCAAGATCAACACAACACCAATGAGCTGGATTAACACACACCAATGAGCGGGATCAACACAACACCGATGAGCAAGATCAACACAACACCAATGAGCAAGATCAACACAACACCAATGAGCTGGATTAACACAACCCTTATATTAACACGAAGCCCTCAATGGGATGGATTAGCACAACACCCTCCGTGAGATAGATTAATACACCAATATGTGGATTAGCACCACACACAGGTAGATTAACACAACAGCCACCACAATGGACTCACGCACCCATCGGTCATGAAGATGGCACAGGTGTGAACAATGGAACCCTCTGTGAAGGCCGCGAGGAGTTGGTGGTGACTCAATGGCTGCTAACTACTCCAACTTCATCCCATTCAAGACCCACTGGTCCCGAGCCAGCAGCAGGCGGCACTTTTCAGTTGGTGGTGAGCATTCTCCTTCCTTGGCGCATGGATCCCTCCTGACAACCGAAGGTCACTCGGTACTCACTCTGTGGCAGACGCCGGCTAGAGCAGGCACGTATGAATCCATTTCTTCACACACGACACTGGTGTGATGTTGTTGCCGTTTTGTAGATGAGGAGACAGCAAGTACAGCACCCTTGGATTCGCTGCCTTTACTGGGCCTGAATGTCAGCCTATCGAGAGCAGGGGCTGAGGCCCACACCTGGCTTTCATGTTGGCCCATCAAGTAGTTTCTAATGTTTAACTCAACAACAATTCAACTCCCTGCCATCAAGTCAATTCTGACTCATTGGTGCAACCCGTTAGGATAGCGGTTTTGAACCTGTGGGTCTCGACCCCTTTGAGGGTTGAATGACCCTTTCACAGGGGTCACCTAAGACCATAGGAAAACACATTCCCATGGTCTTAGGAACTGAGACACCACTCCTCTATCTGTCTCCAGGTGGGTCCGCTCACATGCAGATACACCCACATATGAGTACCCGGTGTGAAGACTGTTACCCAGGCTACACCCTGCTTCAAGACAACATTTCATTTATTTGTCATTAGAAATAAATATTTCACAACATATAATTACATATTGGTTTTGTGATTAATCACTGTTTTAATTATGTTCAATTTGTAACAATGAAAACACATCCTGCATATCAGATATTTACATGATGATTCATAATAGTAGCAACAAAAATAATTTCATGGTTGGAGGGGTCACCACAACATGAGGAACTGTATTAAAGGGTCGCAGCATTAGGAAGTTTGAGAACCACTGCTTTAGGATAAGGTTCCTGAGGCTGTAACTCTTTACGGGAATAGAAAGCCTCATCTTTCCCCTGAGGGGCAGCTGGTGGTTTCGAACACTTGACTGTGCAGTTAGCAATCCAGAGCATAACCCACTTTTACGCACATTTAAGATCAGGATGTTTCATATGCAAATCTGCATTTACTGCTTCTCTTGAGTATCATAACCACTAGTAATGTGGGATCCTTGCTCCCTTGTTATTTAGGAGCCCTGTAACATAGTGGTTGTGCACTGGGCTGCTAACCACAAGGTCAGCAGTTTGAAGCCATCAGCCATCTCTATGGGAGAAGATTTCAACTTTCTACTCCCATAGAGAGTTACAGCCCCCAGGGAGACAAACTACAGAAATGTTGGTGAAGGGAGACAGCAGACGGTGTAAGATATGAAAATAAAAATAATTTATAATTTTTCAAGAGTTCATGAAAGAGGGATGGGGCAGGGAGAGGGGAAAAAAGAGGAGCTGATACCAAAGGCTCAAGTAGAAAGAAAATGTTTTGAAAATGATGAAGGCAACAAATGTGCATGACACAATGGATGGATGGATGGATTGCGATAAGAGCTGTATGAGCCCCCAATAAAATCATGTATTGAAAAATAAATAAATAAAAGAGTTTCAGCCTCAGAAACTCACAGAGGCAGCTCTACTCTGTTCTGTCAGAGTACTATGAGTCTGCATCGGCTCCATGTCAGTGAGTTTGGTTGTTGTTGTATTGTGTTGTTGTTTTGTGTATGTATGTGTGGCATAATTTGCTATGCATTGTGCTGCTAACCATAAGGTCAGTGGTTCAAACCCACCAGCTGCTCTGCAGAAGATAGGTTGTTTATTCTTATCGAAATGTAAAGTTTTGCTTAAGTGGAGAGCAAATGTTTTGAAAATGATGAGGGCAATGAATGTGCTTTACACAACTGATGTGTGTATGGATTGTGATAAGAATTGTATGGGCCCCCAATAAAATGATTTTAAAAATGTAAAGTTTCAGACACCCTGTCCTATAGGCTCCCTACAAGTTGGAATCGACTCGCAAGCTGTGAGTTTTCATTCCTTCGTGGACACAATTAACAGAAGGTCACTGACAGTTTCTCCTTGAGGTGAGGGAAAGGTTCTCTCACTTTCCCACAGGCTCCACCCTTCCCCGTGTCTCTGGCATTGAACTTGGCTGTCAGGTGACTTGTATAGGGGGGCTTGCATACTGGTTGTTCCTATAGAGAGGAATGTCCTTGAGGCCATGTTCTCGCACACGTCAGACTGAAGAGGGTGTTGTCTGTGGTACCGATGAGTAATCCCTCCTTCTTATGAACACAGGGACCAATCAGGATTCTTCAACGCCACTGCCTGAGCCCTGTTGCTGATTTCCTTTGTAAGCCTATTGACCAGATGTTCCCCTTCAGCCAATCCGGGCCAAGAGCCCTATCTCCCCAATCTTGATTTCCCTGCAGGCAAACAGCTGGTTGGCTGGAAGAGAAAGTTGCTGAAAGAATGACGTGGCCCCACTCCCTTTGGCTGCTGTGAGGACTCACTGGGTAGGACACCTCTTTGGAGTCCCTCGATCACTAGGTAAACGGAGGCAACCGTGGCAATGACAGTGACGGTGGAGAGTCAAGACAAGGACTGCCTGTGTGCGGGGGTGGGGGGGGGTGTGGGAGCTGCGGGGTTCATGAGCGGATTTCCACTCTGAACACCACGATGCCACGCCCTCTCTCTCCAACCAAGACTCAGCTTCCTCAGCCCTTTCCCAAAGTGTGACCTCCTCCTTTGAAGTCTGCGTCTGTTTTCCTCTAGTTCAGTGCTTCTCAACCTTCCTAATGGCACAATCCTTTCATGCAGTTCCTCATGTGGTGGTGACCACCCCCAACCATGAAATTATTTTTGTTGCTACTCCATCACTGTCATTTTGTTACTGTTAGGAAATGGGTGATCCCTGTGAAAGGGTCGTTTGACCCCCAAAGGTGTCACGACCCACAGGTTGAGAACGGCTGCCCTAGTTGATTCCAACAGAAAGCGGCCCTGTAAGCCAGAGGAGCGCTCCCCATGGGTCTCCCAAGACTGTAATCTTTAAGGACTGCCTAGTCTGTCTCAGAGTGGCTGGCTGGTGGGTCCCAATCACTGAGAGCTAAAACCCACTGCTGCCGAGTTCACTCCGATTCATAGCCATTTCCAACTCAAAGGGTTTCCAAGGCTGTGCATCTTTGTGGAAGCTGACAGCCTCATCTCTCTCTGGCAGAGAGGCAGGTGGGTTTGAACTGCCAACCTTGCAGTTAACGTCCGAACACCTAACCCATAGCGCCAGGAGGGCTTCTATTGACACCTTAGAAGATGGCGAAACAGTGGTAAATCCAGAATTCGAACCCGGACTTCTTTCATCTAGAAATCAGGGTCTGTTAGCTACTATCACAGAGATGTGCACACTTGGTCCCACCTTTCTCTGCCCAGACCTGCCCATGACCTGGTCCCGAATGCCAGCACCAGCTGAGTTGTGCCAGGGCTAGAGTAAGTTGATGATAATGATGCTCGTATACAATCCTGAGCCTTGGGGAGAGTTATCAATCATCTCAGATAGCTGTTGTGAGAAGTAGATGAGGTCATAGGTTTAGAGCATCGATCCATCCCTGCATCCAACCATTCCCATCAACGTCTGCGGTATGCTAGCTAGGTGGTGCGCACTGCGTAGAGACTGGGATGAAGCGATATAAGGACATCCCACAAATGAGTAGTGATGGAAGCAGTGAGGAGCTGCCAGTTATATCATGTAGTGCGTCCCTTTGGAGGGACCCTGTTGACCCGAAGCCTTAGGCTTAGATTGTCCCTCCAGGAACTAAATGTCAGATTCCTTTGAGGAAAAGGAGTCTCCTCTGCCCACAGGTTCAGCCACGTCTTACAACCAAGTCTTCGCCATGGATTAAGTAACTGGACCTTAACCACCAGGTCAGCACCTCTAAACCACCAGCTGCTCTAGCAGACTAAGATGAGGCTTTCTGCTCCCATGAGAAGACACAGTCTCCCAAACCCATGGGGACAGTTCTACCCTGTAGGCATGGACTCAAAAGCAGTGAGTGTGTGCGCGAGTCCATGACACACGGAGCCCGCTAGGTGTCCAGGCGGCCCCCAGCGTATGACAATGTTCCATGACTTTGTCATTATTCAGTGCTGACATAGGCAAATACATTTTTCATGACTATCGCCTTTTTTATCTATATCATTATAAATCCCACTTTATTTGTCAGCATCGGTGTTACTCACACAAAGTCGGAGTGGGAATGGCCTTTGGGCGCATGCTCCGTTCACTTGAAGTGAGCAGGTGCAGGTGAGCAGTGCACAACTTTGTAACGCCGATGACTCTGGACACCAAGAGGGGCTTCACTGGAGGCCAAGGCATCCTGACCAGGACATCCTAACCCAGAGCATCTGAGAACAATGACATCAGCAAGTTGTGTGTAGCCACGCGGTCGTATGTAAGATGTACAGTATCTGTATTTTCCTCCCCGCCGTTGGTGAGATGGGCCCCGTGGTTGTCTCCACTTCACAGATGAGGAAATAGGTTCTGAGAGGGCCAGTGACTTGCTCAGAACCACACAGCAAGTGTAGAGAAGGGTCCTCAGGCTATTCACGTGAATGTTAACACAAAGTGGCCTTATAGGGAAGGGTAGAACTGTCCCCCCAACCCCCAAATTTCCAAGAGTCTCTTTAGGAGGGTGGAAAGCCCAGTCTTTCTCCCAAGGAGAGGCTGGTAGATTTGAACTGCTGACCTTTTAGATTTCCGACACATAACCACTACTCCATCAGGCCTCTCTGTCACAGATACCAAGGGCTTCCAACATGTTCATGGAGGATAAAATTGAATTAAAAGATAATGGAATCAGGGGAAAGAGAGAGTGGAGCACATCCTGGCCCACCAATCATTGAGGATGATAGCCCCGTTTAGAGCAGCCAATGCACTGAGAGGACCATATGGCTGGCCCCATTCTGAGACAGGACATCCCTCACTGACCCATAGCCCTAGAGGGAGCAACACTGGAGACACAGTGTGGAAATTGCACCCAATCTGACCCCATCACACTAAGGGTGTGAAACAAAACAGCAAGGGGAGCAGAGCAAGGAAGTCCCATGAGAATAAATACCAAAAATAGGCTTTGGGGCCAGGGTGTGGCACCCCATCAGACTTAACTGGAAAACACTTCTAAAGGTCAACAAACAGACTTTGAACTATTTACAGGCTCTTCTTTTATTTTGCCATTGGTTCTTTTGTTGTTGATGTTTTGTTTTGTTGCTTTGTTTCGCAAGCAAGATATTATTAGCTCTGCAGGTCTATCTAGATGCGACAGGTAAGATAGACAATCTGGAAGAGAAAACAACGGGATCAGTGTTTCTTGGGGGACATGGGAGAGGAGGAGGTGGGGAAAGGAAGTGGTGTTAACAAACCCAGGGACAAGGGGACAACAAGTGATCCAAAATCGGTGGCGAGAAGGGTGTGGGAGGCCTGTCAGGGTTTCATCAAGGGCAATGTAACTGAGAGAAATTACTGAAACCCAAATGAAGGCTGAGCATGATAGTGGGATAAGAAGTCAAAGGAAATAGAGGAAAGAGCTAGGAGGCAAAGGGCATTTACAGAGGTCTAAATACAGGCATGTACATATGTAAATATATTTATATATGAGTATGGGGAAATAGATATAGGTGCATATATTTATAGGTTTAGTATTAAGGTCGCAGATGGACATTGGGCCTCCACTCAAGTACTCCCTCAATGCAAGAACACTTTGTTCTAGTAAACTGGCATTCCATGATGCTCACCTTCCTAACACGATCACTGAAGACAAAGCAGGTGCATGAGCAAATGTGGTGAAGAAAGCAATGGTGCTCAGCTATCAAAAGAGATAGCATCTGGGGTCTTAAAGGCTTGAAGATAAACATGCGGCCATCTAGCTCAGAAGCAACAAAGCCCACATGGAAGAAGCACACCAGCCTGTGCGATCATGATTTGTCAAAGGGATCAGGTATCTGAACAAAAAATCATATCATTGTGAATGAGGGGGAGTGTGGAGTGGAGACCCAAAGCCCATCTGTAGGCAATTGGACACCCCCTTATGGAAGAGTTGTGGGGAGGAGACAAGCCAGTCAGGGTGCAGTGTAGCAGCAATGAAACATACAACTTTCCTCTAGGTCCTAAATACTTCCTCCCCCTGCCTACTATCCTGATTCCAATTCTACCTTACAAATCTGGGAAGACCAGAGGATGTACATTGGTACAGATAGGAACTGGAAACACAGGGAATCTAGGACAGATAATCCCTTCAGGACCAGTGGTGAGAGTGGTGATACTGGGAGGGTGGAGGGAGGATGGGTTGGAAAGGGGGAACCGATTACAGGGATCTACATATAACCTCCTCCTCCCTGGGGGATGGACAACAGAAAAGTGGGTGAAGGGAGACGTTAGACAGTATATGATATGACAAAATAATAATTTATAAATTATCAACTGTTCATGAGGGAGGGAGGAGCAGGGAGGGAGGGGGAAAATGAGGTGCTGATGCCAGCGGCTTATGCGAAGAGCAGGTGTTTTGAGAATGATGAGGGTAACGAATGTACAAATGTGCTTTATACAATTAATGTATGTATGGATTGTGATAAGAGTTGTATGAGCCCCCAATAAAATTATTATCAAAAGAAAAAAGAAAGTACTATGAACTGCCAGAAGAACAAACAAACAAACAAAAGATATAGCGTCTAAGGTCTTAAAGACTTGAAGGTAAACAAGTGGCCATCTAGCTCAGAAGCAACAAAGCCCACATGGAAGAAGCACACCAGCCTGTGCGATCATGAGATGTCGAAGGGATTAGGTAACAGGCATCATCAGAACAAAAAAAAAAATAAATCATTGTGAATGAGGGAGAGTGTGGATTGGGGACCCAAGACCCATCTGTAGGCAACTAGACATCCCCTTATAGAAGGGTCTTGGGGAGGAGATGAGCCAGTCAGGGTAGCAAAGATGAAACATACAACTTTTCTCTAGTTCCTAAATGCTTCCTCCCTACCCACCCCCACCTACTATCCTGATTCCAATTCTACCTTACAAATCCGGCTAGACCAGAAGATGGACACTGGTACAGATAGGAACTGGAAACACAGGGAATCCAGGGCAGATGATCCCTTCAGGACCAGAGGTGAAAGTGGTGATACTAGGAGGGTGGAGGGAGAGTGGGTTGGAAAGGGGGAACCGATTACAAGGATCTACATATAACCTCCTCCTCCCTGGGGGATGGACAACAGAAAAGTGGGTGAAGGGAGATGCTGGACAGTGTAAGATATGACAAAATAATAAAAATTTATAAATTATCAAGGGTTCATGAGGGAGGGGTCAGTGGGAAGGAAGGGGAAAAAATGAGCTGATACCAAGGGCTCGAGTAGAAAGCAAATATTTTGAGAATGTTGATGGCAACAAATGTACAATGTGCTTGACACAATGGATGGATGGATTTGATAAGAGTTGTATGAGCCCCCAATAAAATGATTAAAAACAACAACAAAACCAGGATAGGGCTTTGCCTTTATAGACCCTCCAAAGTGCTGTTCAGGGGCTTTGGGGCTTTAAGCGATGCTAGCCCTCCTAGAGCTGACATGAAAGGGACAGAGATTTGACAATGTAGCCGAGGTGAAGATAAAAACAAGGGAAGTGCTGTCAGCCATCCAAATAGATGAGTTTGGAAAATGTTCCCAAGAATGGACTCACAGACTTGACAAGTGTATTAAGGAAATGTAATGGAAAATAAGGTTGTTTTGTAAAAGAATTTAAATACATAGCTTTGGGGGTGGGGAAGATAATGGAATCTCTTTGGACTCATTTTCAATTTGTTCTAGTTTTTTATATTTTCTGCTTTGTTTTTGATTGAAGTTTCCTCTATTTTACGATGTTATTGTTGTTTTTATCGATGTTTTTCTGCATATGAAGTCCAGGAGAGAGATTGTAACCAGATTGATGGTTCCTTGAGGATATAGCAGGGAAAGTTGGGGGAAATTAACTATCAACTAACTAAAAAAAACACAATAATTTTTTTAAAAAACTAACTGAGGTGGACAGGAAGGCAAGGACAAAAGAGGAGCTGATACCAAGGGTTCAAGTTAAAGAAAATGTTTTGAAAATGATGATGGTAACATATGTACAAGTGTTCTTGATACAATTGATGTACGGATTGTTACAAGAGCTGTAAGAGTCCCCAATATAACAATTTATATATTTAAAAAAGAACTAATTCACTCTCAAATGAACTACTTTGAGCTATTGTAAGATGATAGAACTATGGAACTGTATGGCTTTGTGAAGTATATGCCAATGGAACTGTTCAATAATTTAAAAAAGATAATGGAATTTTTACCATGAACTTTTTAGAAATTCAAAAAAGCCCAACTCACTGCCATCCAGTTGATTCCGATCCATATCGACCTTATAGGACAGAGAAGAACTGCCCCCGTGAGTTCCCCCAAGACCTTAAATCTTTACGGGAGCAGACAGCTTCATCTTTCTCCCGTGGAAGGTTTAGAAGCCCCTTTTAACTTCCCCTGCTTGAGGGCGGATCAATTTGAGGAAACCCCTTGGGCCAGCATCAGGAGACCAGATTTCTCTCCGTGGTCCTCTGCCCTGGGTAATGGTGACAGAATGAGGTGCCATTTGTTAAGTCCCCACAGTGAGCCCAGTGTTTCAGTCCTGCTCTCTTACAGCCTTCTGCAGGACCCAAAGACAGGTCCTTGGAATCAGGGATGGGGAGACTTCATCTCACGGACCTAGGACAGGGGATCAGATGGCGCCCAGAGAAGGACAGCATGCTTGGTAAAGTAGAGGGGCAGCAGAGAAGGAAGACCAGTGACACAGATGGGGCAGTAATGGGCTGGAATGTAACAATTGTGAGGCCGGCTCAGGACAGAGCCTCGTTTCCTTCGGTTGTTCCTGGGGTCACTACCAAGAACAGTCTCCACTTCCCAAAGAAGAAAACGGAGGCATATGCGCGCTGACGTATTTCCCCAAAGCCACAGGACAAGAGCAGAGAGCTACTAGCTTACAGTGGCCAACATCAGGGTGTGTGGCTCATTCCGTTTTATAAAACAAACATAAAGCCAAAAAAACAACACACTGTCATCGAGTCGGTACCTATCCATAGCCACCCTATAGGACAGGTTTGCCCCTGTGAGTTTCCAAGACTGTAACTGCTTCCAGGAGTAGAAAGCCCCGTTTCTCTCCCTTGCAGCTGGCTGGTGGTTTAGAACTTCGGACCTTGCAGATGGCAGCCCAACCCAGAACCCCTCGCCCACCAGGGCTCCAAAGAGTGAACATCATTTTTTTTTCAAAAACCCCAACAAGGCAATCGAGGAACCAGTGAAAACGTAAAACAAACAAAACCACTTGTGCATCGCCCTGTTCAGAAACATTAAAACTGCCAGTGTCTCCGTGTCCTGCTGCTAGTGTTGAGTGCAAGCATACGTGTGGGGAACACACATGCATTCGTAGCTGGTCGGCCTGGATGTCCTGCGTTGCCCACACTGCTCCCTCTCCCTTGTCCTCTGGGACACTCGCCCCTCGGCATACAGATTTGCATCGCGGCCCATCATAATGCCCCACACATTACTTTCCATGTGCATTGGGGTTGCCTCTCATTTGGGGGCCACCCCAGACAGTGGAGCCCCAGCTGTCCACTGCCACTCTCCTCGCCATGTACATAAGCTTCACCCATCGATCACACATGGATTGGTCTCATGTTCTGATGCCCCATGCAAGGCGTTGCGTTTTATGCTTATCTCTGATGAGTCCTGGTGGCGCTGTGGGTTAGGCATTAGGACAATAACCACCAGGTCAGTGGTTCAAACCCACCAGCTGCTCCTCAGGAGAAAGGTGATACAATCAGCACCTGTAAAGATTCGCAGTCTCAGAAATCTAATTTAGGGTCACCGGAGTCAGAACTGACAACGGTAGTGGGGTTGGTTTGGGGCCAAAGCGCCTCAAAAGGAGTGCTGGTAGAACAGCGGTTAAGCGTTGGCTGATCTCAGCATGGTTGGTAGTTCAAAGCTACCAGCTCTTTCGAAGATGGGCGGGGTGGGGGTGGCATGTAAATCTTTAGGATGAAGATTGACAGCCCTGGACACCCTCAGGAGCAGTTCCACTCTGTCCTATAGGGTCATGATAGGTCGGAACCAACGTAATGGAGGGTGTTTAATGGCCCTTGGAAGGAGCTCTGTCAGGGAAGCGGCTCAAGGGCTCATCTGCTAAGTGAAAAGATTGGTGGCTCAGACCCGCCAGCCACTCTTCAGGAGAACCAAACCAAACTCCACCTTCCCGCCATCAACTCACAGACGCCCCATTGGACAGGCTAGAACGGCCCCTGTCATTTTCTGAGACTGTGACACTTTACAGGAGTCCAAAGCCCCATCTTGCTCCCACAGAGGGTGGGCGGGTTTGACCTGTGTCCATAAAGACTACGTACAGACTTGGAAACCCTCTGGGGTGGTCCATTGACTCAATAGTGGGTCCGCTTTAACTTTAGGAATTGGCCCTCTGGAGTTATGAAAGGATCAGACTTTCCCAGGTCATTCATACAGGTTGAGTCACATTCACAGCTAGGAATCTAGAACCATTTAAATGATCCAGGCCCCGCCAGGCTCCCCTCCGGGGCTCCGGTTTGACCCGGCAGCAAAGCGAAGATGATGCTTCCAGCTCCCCCCACCCTGCTGTGGAATTTTGGAACAATTCCTGGGATGCATCCTATCTCCCCAGGCAGACTCCTGAATGAGCCCAGCCCCTTTCCCATGGCTGCCCCAGGCTCTTGCTGCCCCTCCCAGAACTCCTTGCACAGAAATACAGCCAGACCTGGATTTCGGGGCTTTAGAAAGCACGTCACCTGCGACTTCCTGCTGACTTACCGGAGCCCTGAGAGGGTCCTCGGGCCCAACCGAAACACATGAAGGGTCCGACCCACACCTTTCAAACTTGACCGTGGTCCCACCCTGCCCCACCTCCCTCCAGCCCTCGCAGCTGTTCGCACTCACCATAGGGGCTGTCCACGGGTGCCCCGAGGGGCACGTTCACACTGACCATGGCCAAGCGCACCTCTGGAGACCCACAGGGGCTGGAGGAGCTGCTTCACACCCAGCAGCGGCCGTGGGCCCACCGGGAGCCAGGCCACCAGGAAGGCAGTGAGCACAACCAGCTGCCACCGCCCGGTTATCTTATTGATTCTTCTAATCGCCCAAGGTGGGTGGATATGTTAAAGAGTAACCAGTCACTTAGGGAACCTGTGGCTGGGGACTGTCGCTGTTACTATGACAACGTCGACCTAGCCAGACCCGAGGTCCACTGGGGGGCCCCCAGTCCTGCGACCTGGTGTGTGGGGGGGTACCTGGAGTCAGATGTGGGAGACCCAGGCCCCCCAGTGCGAGAGGGAAGGGTGGGACCAGGAGAAGGGTGGAGGTGATAGTCCAACCAGGGTTGGGTTTTATGGCTCCAAACGGTGGGTGGGGCCTGATGTGGGCGGAGCAGGGAGGCAGGGCAGGGAAAGAAGGTGGATGGAGGAGGACACTTGCTGAGTACCGCCGGGATGCTGGGGGCTGCTCCCAGCCCTGGCCAATTTTTGAATTCAACCTTGAGCATTTGGAATGGCCATTCCGATCTAACAGATGAGGAAACTGAAGCACAGATGGAATGGCTTGCCTAGAGGCTCACAGCGTGTACATAGAGGCCTTGGGATTTCAGCTCACTGTCTCCCTCACCTCATCTCATAAATGTTGATTTTTCTCCCCTTCTTGTGCTCAGTCTGGCTTGAAAGCGTTTCTGGATGGTGCCATTGGCTAGCCCTTGGCTGCCAGGTGAAAAAGGATGGAGACTTGAACCCACCCATGAGCATCTAGAAGACTCTGGGGCCTTAACCTCGGTGGGGGCGGGGGGGCAGAAAATCAGCCACTGACATAGATTGAAAGTTTATGTTCTACATCCTAGGTTGGAGAATAATACCTTAAAGGAAAAGGCATTGCGAATGGCTAAGAGAAAACCATTGGTCTCTGCTCACGTGGAGCGAAAAAGAAGCAAAGAAACCTCAGCCTCCGGGAAGAAACAACTCCGCTAAGACAGATCAACGATGCAAACTAACGCCTCCTCCCCTGAGACCAGGAGAACGAGATGGTGCCCGCCGCTGAGGACACACAGGTGAATTCAAATTCTCTAGAAGTCCAGGCTCGAGGAGCTGATGCCAAGGACTCAAGAAGAAAGCACATGTTTTGAGAATGATGATGGCAACAAATGCACAAATGTGCTCGGCACAATGGATGTATGGATTGTGATAAGAGTTGTACAAGCCCCCAATAAAATGATTAAATTTAAAAAAAAGTTCAGGCTCACTGGATGCGGCATGAGTTGGGGGGGTAACCAGCCCCCCACCACTAATCACGGGTTCAGTAAGCACAATCTTATGGTTGAGATATATAGATATATTACATTAAATTCATCGAGAGCATGAGCTAGAAGAGATATTGCAATAATGGGGTCAGACACCTTTCTTTTTCTTTTTTTTAAAAACATTTTATTAGGGGCTCATACAACTCTTATCACAATCCATACATATACATACATCAATTGTATAAAGCACATCTGTACATTCTTTGCCCTAATCATTTTCTTCTTTTTTGTTTTTACGTTTTATTAGGGGCTCATGGTAGCATCGCTCACCTCAGCCCCACTTGGTGGTCCACGTGGAGAGAGGGAAAAGGGAAGAAGGACAAGGGCAAAGGGAAACTGGGTAGAGGGAGCTGAGGAGAGGGGGAGGGAGAGATCAGCAAGAGAGGCTTCTATTGCTAACTCAGACTTATATACCTTTGGGGGAAGTGCAAGCCCACTAATTACAGGTAAAGACACGTCACAGGAAGGGGTTGCACTATGTTACACAGTAGTGAGAGGGGGGTGATCTAGGGAGATCCACGCTATAGGAAAGGAGGGATTGGGGTACACATGTGGCAAGATGGGCGGATCCTAGAGTCAGGATGGCAGCTGGATCTCCATCAGAACCATTAGCAGTAGGGTGTAAACCCCACCTACAGGAACCAAGCTAATGGTTGCAAGCTTCAGGGAGAAATAGTCCACTGTCCCAGTAGCAGGAAGTGGGGCCACCCCTGTGGTGGGGGGAGACAGCAGTCTGGCAGCAACTGCCTACAGGGAAGATGTCTGTAAGCATCTGACCTCCCCCCACAACTGGCCCCTTGGAGGCCAGAGGTCTCCCTGAGATTATTGCCCTGAAGAGCCCCTTTGAATCTTAAACCAAAAGGACCCTCGGAGGTCACCCGGTAGTTAAATAACAGACTGGCCCCTGAAATGAGGACTATTGCCTGTGAGTAAGGCACGCCTTTAAAAATCCATCCACATGAAACCAAATGGTCCCCAGGTCTTCCAGAGGAAAGAGGAAGGGAGTTCATGGGACTGCTGATACATTGTGACAAATAGCATAACTGGCCTGTGAGTCACCTGTGTAGTAAGTGGGGAACTTAGCTTGCTGTGTAAGCCTTTCCTGAAAACACAATAAGGTATTATTTTAGGGTGGGGTGGGGAGACCCACCTTGGAAAACCCTATGGAACATAATCCAACTCTTACCGAGACCCAGCAGCAACTGGAAGGGCAGGCGTCTATGAGGATGACCTGTGTTTGCCTCCTTTTCCTCACGAGGCTGCATCTCACGCTGTGCACACACCACAATGTGTTTCGTCGCCCGAGGAAGGGCAGTCAGGTCGTCCCCAATGTGGGGCTATGAGGAATTCAGCAGCTGTCAGCGTCAAGTTCAGGCCTTGGTGTGGACATCCTTTTGTTTCTTCGCATTTGATGCCTAATGTGGCCGCACGGTTGATATGGCAGGTGTGTGTTTAATCTATGTTGAAACGCTAAGCTGTTTTCCGAAGTGGTTGCACTGATTTGGGGGTGGGTTTGCATTCTCCCAGGGTGATGTAGGGGAGTCCTCCCTGGATGGTCCCCCCTCTGCTGCTCCATTGTCGCTGCCAGTCTTTGGAAGGAACCGCTCTAGTGGGGTGATTTCTCCCTGGGCTTCCTTTAGTTTGTTCGTAGCTCCTTGGGTAACTGGGGAGAAAAAAGACTGTGCTCATCTGTTAAATGTAAAAATGAGGCGAACGATATTTAATGACAATTAGCCTCTCTCCCGCCTTGATTCGGTTCCCAATCTCTCGCTCCCCGCTTTGGAAACAGATCTGTGCATCCCTTTTCAGGGATCGCACACACATGTAGCACGCAGAGCATCGGCGCACAGGCGTCTGTCGTGGGTGGGTGGACCCGTGCGGTCAGTACAGCAGCGCTCATTCACAGAGACTCCACGTGTCACAGGAGAGCTGCTGGCCCTGCACCCTCCTCACCAGCCCTGGCATGGTGTAGCTGCCGTGCCAGTCTGTCTCCCCAAGGGTCTCCTTCCCATTTGACGGCTCTCCACTGCACCACACATGTTGTCCTCTCCCAGGGGCTGACCTCTTCTGGGGACCGTGCCAAAGCAAGCAAGTTGGGAAGTGTTCCCATGTGATAAGTAAGGTTTCCACTGGCTAATTTTTGGAAGATCTCCAGGCCTGTATTTCTAGTTGGTCTTAGTCTGGAAGCTCCGGTGAAACCTGCTAAGTACCATGGGTGACGGTGACCCTGATGGTATTTGAAAATTTTAAAATCTCTAAAATAAAATTTAAAAATCACTGCCATGGAGACAATGCTGATTCACAGGGACACCCTGTGGGTTTCTGAGACAGTAACTGTCTAGGAAATAGAAAGCCCAGTCTGTCTCCCATGAAGCTGCTGATGGTTTCGAACTGCTGACCATGTGGATCACGGCGCAATGTACAACCACAACACCACCAGGACTCCTGATATTTTAAATACTGGGAGCTGATTGCAAACCGCCTGTATAATACAGCACACTGGCAGATGGAGGGGTGGTGGTGGCATAGAGAGATTCGGCATTGGTTAAAAACACGTTGGCAAATTGTCGTCCCGCCCCCTTAATATCTAAGAGCTGTTGACACACTCAGGAGAAAGATGAGAGGCCTAATCCAAACTGCAGGCACCCTGACCAGTTTCTGCGCTTTGTTGAGAAGCTTCTCCCTGAAGGAGCCTGTCTTCCTGGACGTTCATTTCAGGCTCTGTGTACGTCTACGCCCCTGCTCGCCCATTCGACTTCACTCTCGTAAAGCATGATGTTCATTGTCTCTTTAGGAGAGAGGATATTCAGCTCAGAGGTTGGCAAACTTCTCCTCTAAAGGGACAGACGGTCAACGTTTTAGGCTTTCCGGAGCCGCAATGCCAACTCCCCATTGTGCTGTGACCGTGGCTGCAGACCACAAGTGAATGAATGAGCAAGGCTATGTTCCAATAAAACTTTATTGACAAAAACAGACGGCTGGATTTGGGGCCAAGGTCATGTTTGCCCACCTCTGGTCTATGTCAGTTGCCCTGGTGGTGCAGTGGTTACGTGCCGGGCTGCTGTGAGCCATGAGGTCAGCAGTTAGAATCCAGCAGTCACTCTCTCCTCCTGTGAACAGTCACAGTCTCAGAAACACACAGGGGCCATGTTGTCTGGCCTGTAGGGTCGCCATGGGTCAGCATCCACTCGATGGCAGTGAGTTTGGTTTGGGGTCTTTTGGTCTATGTCATGACTGCTGGGACCCGTGTACCTTTTTCACAGCTCTGCCTGGAGCCCAGCTTCTCTGCTGAGAGCTTTTAAGATATTCACTTCTCAGCGGCTTCAGGAGATGGATGCTGTCCGTCTCCCCATTTACATGCGAGGAGGCCCACAGTAACCAAGGACACACAGCCACTTATCATATATACTCGAATATAAGCCGATCCGAGTATAAGCCGAGGTACCTAATTATTACCCGAGAAACCAGAAAAACTGGTTGACTGGAGTATAAGCCTAGGGTGGAAAATGCAGAAGCTATTGGTGAGTTTCAATAATCAAAACAAATGAAAATAAAATTACTCAAAGTTGAGACATCAGTGGGGTAATGTATTTAAATATTTATTTTAAATAAAAAAAACATAAATAAGAGGACAAGTCATTTAACATTAGTAAACCAGCACAGTATGTGGAAAATAGGTTCAACAAAAACAGTGAGGTATCAACAATGATACCTTAAGAGTACTATTCCCTGAGCTCAGTCAGCAACCAAGCTAAATGTAAAGAGTTAAAATCCTTCAAAACTGGATTCCTCATCATCATCCGTATCCCAATGCAGAGCTTCAGCCGGTGTGAGGTCATCATAGATGCTGTCCTCACTGAGATCACCGTCATCACCATCACTGCTGTCATTTTCATACAAAGCGCAGTCTTCACTGCCATCCATAGCATTGCTAATACTACATTTCTGGAAGGCACGTCGCACCATGTCTTCTGGAATGTCTTCCCATGCATCTTGAACCCACTTTGCTATTAACTCTATGTCAGACTTCATGAGATTTCCTCCTTTTGTTAGTCGGGCTTGACCAGATGACATCCATTCATGCCACATCCTTCGCACACGGTCTTTAAAAGGCTTATTCAAAGATACACGTCATAGGACGGCTCTGATTGGTTAGATGTGAGTAAACAAGCATTCGAAGCCCTGCAGTGTCAGCGGGCCTTTGAATGAACAATGGAGAAACGGCAATCACCCACGAGATAACAGGCTCTCATCCCGTTACCTGGGGGTGGGGGGGGCATGCAGTGAAATGTTACATCTCGCTGGGGTACCACTGGCTCCAAAGTGCTCCAACAATCCTCTCGATTGTTGAACGAATGAGTGACATATTGGAGCTTAAACTCTGAGTAGCCGCTTAGCAGAAGGCTGTAGACAAACAGAGAAAGCCCAAAACTCCTTTGCAGACTCTGCCTGTGGATTAGGCTGCCGTTGAATTCCTTCTGACTATTAACCAGGCTTGTGAACAGCTTTGCCCTTAGGCAGTGCTTTGGAAAGCGGATTACTCTCCTCCACCCCCCCCCTCCACACACACACACACACACACACACACACGCAGTCTCCCTTGGGGGCTTGCCTGGGTGTGTCTTCAGTCACATCAGGAGTCCTGCCTTGACTACCTTGGTGGGAAGATCCTGGACCAATCTTGTGAGCTCTTGCCAGATGTCTGTGTCCCTGCCATGGTCCAGTGCCCACGTTTAGTCCCGCCTGTAACTGTGATGCACTGATCTGCCACCAGTCATGCTTTTGTGACCGTTTCCCCTACCCTGCCAGGTCCTAGTTTAAGTCTTGGTGCCCTCTAACCTTCTGGACACTATTGCTGTTGCTGCTAGTCGGCTCCGACCCACAGCGACCCTGTACACCAGCCTCACCATTGTCCCTCTGCCTGAGCCCATTGATGCGGCCACTGTGTCCGTCCATCTCGTTGAGGGCCTGCCTCGTTTTTGCTGCCCCTCCACTCTACCAAACATGATGTCCTTCCCTGGGGACTGGTCTCTCCTGACAGTGAGTCTAAAGTCGGTGAGACCAAGTCTTGCCATCTTTGCCGCTAAGGAGCACTCTGGCCGTGCTTCTTCCCACGGAGATCAGTTTGTCCTTTCAGCAGTCCATGGTGCGTGCAAGATTCCCCCCCAGCACCCCAATTCAAATGCATCGATTCTTCTATGACCATCCTTATTCACGACCCAACTTTCACATCGTACGATGCAGGGAGAATCATACCGTGGCCTGGGTCAGATGCCACTCTTATGACCTTAAATGGTCTCCCCCACCCTGGATCATGTGTCTTTGTCTTGTCTTTTCCCGTTTTAGACTTAATAAATGTTCTCTTTAGATGATATTTGAGACTTGGGGTCTCCTTTGTACCTCAAACAGTGATCCCATGAGACGGGGGCAAGAAGCAGGCGCTAGACAACGATGCAGTGCCGCACAGGTTGGCTGCACCTGCTCACAGAGGAGGAACCCCACTTCTAGCCCAGAGTCCCCCCTTCAGCTGGTACCTGTTCACTGGAACAAGATGCAACTTAAACCAAGACACTAGACACCACGCCCTCCCCTCCATCATCACCCCCCACCAGCTCTGCCGCGTCACAGACAGGGCACAGGCTGTCTGGCCTGTTTCTTTCCTTGGTTGGGGTTTATGGGAGAGAGGAACCCAAGGGCGTTCCTGGGATTCCCACTCGACGCTGGCCCTTTTTTGCTTCATGTGTTTCCACCTTTATCCTGTCCCCGAGCCACCTGGCAGGAGCGTGGAGGGGTGAAACCTTTGGGCTTTGAGTCAAAGCAGATCCAAGCCCAGCTTCCCCCTCCTCCTGGTCCATTGACAATTGTTTAACTCTTCTTTGTACGTCTGTACAACGGGGACGGACATGGTGCTTATTTAGGATGGCCGAGAATTCACTGAGCTTCAGAGTGCAAGGTGCTGGGCCGAGGGGAGGGGTGGGGCAGGGTGTACAGGAAGAATGCCTGGGCTGTAAAGAGATCACAGGCCTTGGAATCAGATGAAACCGAACCTCAACCAAGTCTCCGTTCCTTATTAGCCCGGCGGCTCCATGCCTGTCATGTAGGCGGTAAATCACAGGCCATTTACAATCCCAGGGCATTTTGAGAAACTGACATCTGGCCGAGCATGAAACCCAGATCTCCCAGAAGCTACACAGCAACGTAAACAAGGCGAACACACGACCACTGTTATTTTGCCACCCAGTGCAGGACGTTCTAATAACCACCTTGCTGTAGGACCGAAGGACAGAGGTCTTTGCCTCTCTCTGTAAAGTGGAGACGTGAAGGGAATCGCCTGGACACGTGCACTGATCTCTTCGGTGTGTGGAACTGCAGTCGGACAGAAGTGCCATCGACCCCCTTCGCTGTGACTCCCTACAAGGTCTTCCTCCTAGATTGTTCGCCCTGATTCCATCTGCCCCCACCCAGTTTCCTCCCCCGGGGGCTGAAAGAAACCCGGAAAAGGTAAGGAAGCAACACAGCCTTGTCTATCTCTCAACAGGCTTTATTGAGGGTGGGACGGCAGGCAGAGGCCTGGGCCGGGTGGAGACAGCCATCCAGGACAATGTAGGGACTTGGCAGGATCCTTGTAACTCTCTCCAGGTAGGTGGGGCAGGGGTGGGGGTGTGGGGGGGTGGAAGGGGCTGCTGAAGGGCAAGGTCTGCAGGAGGAGCTTTCTCTATCTCCGGAGACAAAAGGACTTCTGTGTGTTCTGCTCTCTGGGTGGGGCAGGGTAGGGAAGCGGAGAGAAGAATCGAATTGGTTTATGGGAGTGAGAAGGGGAGAGAGCTATCAGAGACTAAGAGGAAACCCAGAGAAGCGGGTGCAGTAAGTAGAAAGGTTGAGCGAGCATGATGGAGAAGGCAGGGACCCGGGAAGAAAACTTTTGTCTGGGCTTCTGGATATTGAGGTGTCTCCTTTCTTGAGCCCGCTGCTCGGAGCCACCCCCCACCCCCCCAAGCCATGCAGCCCCCTCATTGAGCTTGGTGTAAACAGGGGTTCCGGGGAAAGAGGAGGCTCTCTACCCCCATAAGGGGCGACAAGTCTCAGAAACCCACAGGGGCAATTCTACTTGCCCTGCGGGGCTCACCCTGAGCCCCAGTGAGCTTCGTTTCCCAGGGATACCACCCCCTGGAGGCCACTGGAACGATCTTTAAACCAAACTCCAAATGTACTGCCAGTGATTAGGTTCCAACTCATAGCGACCCAATAGGACAGGGTAGAACTTCCCCTGTGAGGTTCCGAGACTGTAACTCTTTAAGGGAGTAGAGAGCCCATCTTTCTCAGAGGAGTGGCTCTATGCCACCAGGGGTCCTGGATTGGCCCAAGGGGACTACAGAAGCAGATATTTATGCTTTATCCTGCATTATAGGCTATAATATGAATGTTTTTCATCGGGATGGCGGGTGCTGTGTGTTTTTTTATCTTTTCTGAAAAGGAGCAATAGGCCAAATCTATTGGGGAATCTAACGGAGGAAAGGAGAGCCAGGAGGCCTGGACTTTTTGTGGGAAACGGAGCTAGATGGGAGAGCCTAACTTGTGTCCTTTGGAAACAGGACTTCCTGGGCCACATTTGGGGGGCGTGACTCTGGGAGGTTCAGGCCCAGCTGGAGGTCAGGCCAGGGAGCATTCAGAACCACAGAAGCCTGTTGGACTTGAAGCCAGACGAGCACATGTTGCTATGGCAGCTGCCACGGTAACTAGGGGGGCAGGCGGAGCACGGCCTCCCCGTCTTGTAGGGCGCTTCCCCGATCCAGTTGCCTCTGGAAGAGAAAAGATCCCAGCAGGTGTGCAGGGGGGTGGGGACAGGGGACAGTTACAATATGACAATATGAGCAACCTTCACACAGGCTGCGGTCTCCACATCTCACACTGCCACCGACTGACTGTGTGACCTTGGGCCGGCCACTTCTGCAGGCCTCAGTTTCTCTATCTGTAAAACTGAGACTAGACATCCTCCCGCCCCCCACCCCTGCCACACAGGGATAACATCATGGATGGGTGCGCCTAGCAAGGGCGACGACCTGCCATCGGGTGGATTCCCACTCATGATTCCCTGGCCTTCTGGAGTGGAACTGCAGTCGTGGGCTTTTCAAGCCGTGTGACCTTTTCTGGGAAGCAGGTGACCAGGACTTTCTTCTAAAGCCCTCTTGATGAGTTTCAACGGCCAACCCTTTCACTGCATAGTTTAATGCTAAACTAGTTGCCCCACCCGGGGATTCTGCACTTAGCACCCTGCTGGCAATTATCTGTCGACTTGTAGCCCTGGTTTCTCCCCCTTCTGCTCACTGGGTAGGTGGTGGGAGGGTCAGAGACTAAACCACTTTATTTGCTAGCCTCGATTTCAGCTTCTGAATAGAAGAAATAGTGGCTGTGAATATTCGGTGAAATGCCTGATTTCAATAAACAGTTTGTCAGTTACAGGAGGAGTCATTAGATGGTGAGTCTAGTTCAGTTTCGAGGGGCCATCAAAGTTTGTCCTAAGCACTGTAGCTCAATTCTTCAACAGCCTTGCCCAACCCCATCCTACCTGCTGCAGAATCCATCTTCCCAAAGAAGACCGCCCTTGTCACATCCCTCTCCTGCTCAGGAACATTCAGCGCCTTCCCCACGGTGTGTGCCAGAGTGTTGGCAACAGCGAAGGGTAGGGTGAGTATACTGCACATCGGACGGGACCTTCCACTCCCCTTTGCCCGCGTTTCTAAGGGACATCCGCCTTTCTAAGGGACATCTACTTGAGGAACTCTCCTAGCCTCTTCCCAACCTGCAGCTGGGAGATTCTAGAAGGAGCAGAGCATGCTCAGTTCTATCTTCCTTTCTCCTCTTTGGGCTCAGCCTGCCTGCAAGAGGTCCGGGCATCCTGCACGTCTCTGCCTTGCAGTGAGCCTGCCAGAAGGAGCTGGCTCTGCCCTTGGGACAGGAAGCCTGCTGTCTAGGGTTTTCTGTCGCCGGATCAAACTCACAGACACTGAGTCCATTCTGCTGCGCAGGGCAGGACGGAACCACCTCTCTGTGTTCCCAGACTGTCATTCTCTAGGAGGCCGAAGAGGCCTCACCTTTCTTCCGAGGAGCAGCTGGTGAATGGACACTGCTGACCTTGCCGGTAGCAGTCCAAGGGTCACCCACTCACCCCCAGGGCGCCTTGGTGCTGTGTGGTTGCTGGACTGTGCTGTTAGGTGCTGTCCAGTCAGTGTGACTCCAAGCCACCCACGCACGACAAGACACAGCCCAGTCCCTTGCCAACTTCCCAGTTGTCATTGCTGAAGCCACTGTGTCCATCGATCTTGTTGAGAACCTTTGCACTGTCCCTCTATTTTACCAAGCACGACATCCCTCTCCAGACACTGGTCTCTCCTGACAACGCGTCCAAAGTGCGCCGAGAGACCGAGCCATCCTTGCCTGCTGGAGACGTTCGCAAGTCCCTTTGGCTGCTGGACTGAAGCTCTGTTCTCTGCATGGGGCTCATCAGTGAGGCTGCCTCGCACCCTGCCGGGCCCTTCTCTCTCCAGGTTGATTCTGAAATGTGAGTAAAGACGAAGCACCCTCCCTCTGAAACGACCCAGTCCTGTGGAGTGGGTTTTACGGAGCGCGGAGGGAGGCGCGATGCTGCGGAAGCACATTAGCTCACTGCTGTGGGGTCGAGCCCCACTCATGACCGCCCCGGAGGACAGGGTAAGATGGCCCGGGGACTTTCCGAGGCTGTAACTCTTAACGGGAGTAGAAAGCCCCATCTTTCTCCACGTTGGGGAAGTTAATAGATGGCGTGTACTTGTGTACTTGCGCTGCATGTACATCTTTGCCATCTGCTTATTGAGTTGCTCAGTGTGGGTGTGTGTGTCTCTCTCCATTGCCCCTGCCCGTTCCACCTCGCCACCCACCCCTCGGGGCCCCTTACTTAATGGCGTAGTGGCAGACCAGGTACACCGCCTGATGCCAAGTGCTGCCCCAGACGCTGATGCTGCCGCAGGTGTGGATGGCACAACCCAGCCGGTTGGAGGAGGCCCACACCATCTGAGGGAAGACAGAGATGATGGGGACATGATGAGATAGGGCCCCCGTCCTTGGGCTGGGTGGCTCCTGGCCATCTTGTCCCCAGGATGAGGGGGCTGGAGGCATCGTATAGTTTGACCCACAGGGGTACCTGGGTGTAGTGGGAGCAGACAGGGCCGCTGCAGTGCCAAGGACAGTGTGGGTTACAGTCCCTTGCTGGAAACACGTAATGCTGCTTCTCCTCGGACCACGACTTCACGAGATCCACCACCGAGCGGTACCTGGGTGGCGGGGAAGATGGGAGGAGCTGGGTGGGAGGGTAGAGAAGTCACACTGCCACCAACTTGCTTGACACCCCTCATTTCCTCCCGTTACCGTGGCGCTTGTTTCTGCTTCAGATAACGCTCTGAAGGTGGTTGGAGAGCGTGCATGAAGATGCTCACCTGTACTGGCACCTGCTCCACACGCAGAACACTGACTGCCTGGTCACGAGGCAGGCACTCACACAGGGAGCTGGTATTTCTAAGGGAAGGCTCCCTGGGCCACCTGCCCAGCTTCTGAGATGTGAGGTGGGGAGCAGGCAGGCACTTGTGCCTTGCAGCAGGGAAGGCCATGTGGTGGGGGGACCTGGGGACTGTTTCGGTCAGACTCGCGCGTGGCAGGAAACAGGCACATGCCACACCAAAGGAGTGCTAAGGGAGAAAGAATCTACGTGGAATCACACTCCTAACTTAAAACACACCTGGTTCTTTTCACCTCCAACCTCTCAGGGGACTGATGGCGATGGGGAAGGGTGAGGTGGAGCCTGGCAGGAAAGGTACTGGTCAGGGGAGGGGAACTTCCGGGAAGGCTGAATGGCTGGAGGGCTCTGAGGGCCCATTCATGGTTCCCCCCAATGCTGGCGTGGGCCTGACCAGCCAGTAAAATGCAGACAGGACACAGAGCTTCCATTGAACGCAATTTAAAGGGCTGGCGTGGAGTCAGTGTGGGCCTACGGCAGAGGGGGGTAGAGGGGAAGGCTGTTCTTTTTCTAGTACCCTCACTTGGTGAAATAAAAATAGGCAAGCTTGGCACAACCCTATAAAGGCCTTTTTGAGATGCTACTGAGCTCTGAAATCCACACGTCTGGAAAGAACTGACCCAGGACAACACCTCCTATTGGCAGGTGGGGCCACCGAGGCCCAGAAAGTGGAAATCACTTCCCAAGGCCACACCATCTGAACTCAGGTCCCCTGGAGAGCCAGGCAGCAGGAAGAGGTCATGCCAAGTGTGGGTGTCACCATCCTCAGGTTTGGCTGCGACCCCCTGGGCCCTGATGCATCTGTTCAAATCTCCCACCCAAACTGTCCGCCCCCCACTGATTTTCCATGGCCTCATTCTGCTATGCGCCCTTTCAAATCATCCTATATTATCTGAAACTCTCCATGTGCTTGTCTCTCCATCCACCATCTCGTCTGTCTGTCTCCCCAACTAGCCACACCTACCGGTCAGTTTCTCGCGTGGTGGTGGCTGAGGGCAGCCGTGACGCTGGAAGCTATATCACTGGGACTTCAAATCCCACAGGGTCACCCGGGGTGGCTAAGACAGATTGGGAAGAGAGGCCTGGGGGTCTAGTTCCCCAAAATTAACCCGGGGAAGCCCTGTGGGTTACAGCAACATGCCATCCGATGGAATGCTAAACAGAGAGGGCGGGGCTGCTCAGGAGCTCCAGCATGGGGCTCGAACCCAACGTGCAGCTGGTGCAGGATCAGGTAACAGGGCCTTCTGTTGTCCATCAGGTCATCCTGGGCAGGAATTGACTGGATGGCAATGAAGGAGGACAATGCCTAACTGGACTGCAGGCTCCACGTAGCCAGGCCCGGTCACCACTCTATCCTGGTGCCTGGCTCAGAGACGGCACCAAGCAAAGGGAGGGGCCGAGAAACACTCACCGGCCAGAGTGGATGGCGAGGTTCTGGCCCACGTATCTCATCAGCTGCGAGGGCCCGTGGGCCCAGATGCACTGGGTGGCCCAGGCTTCAGCGGATCTGGCCAGCCTCTCGTCCCAGACCTGGGGAAAGAAAGGTTGCTGAAGTCTCCAGGCTCACAGCTCACCTGTGCCCAGGACGCTCCTTCCCCCAGCTCCTTGGGCCCCACAACAGATGCACTTGACATGTTGGAAACCCGAGGCTCAGAGGAGATGTAGGTCTTCAAGGTCAACGGCACATGCACGCCAGAACCAAGACTCACCCTGAGCGTCTGGCTCCGGCCTCAGTGTTCTGCTTCCCTCGTGGGTCCTTAGGACCAGAGGGGCAGGGGGAGGGGGGAAGCAGGAGAGGGGAACAGGGAGGGGAGGTCTCTACTCTGAACCCCAAACCAAACTCAAACCCATTGCCAAAGTCAATGCCGACTCCTAGCAAGCCTAAGGTCAGGGTAGAACTGCCCCTGTGGATTTCTGAGATTGTCACTCATTACGGGCGTACAAAGCTCATCTTTCTCCCACAGAGCAGCTGGTGGCTTCAAACAGCTGATCTTTTGGATTGCAGTTCCGCCTGTAAGCACTGTGCCCCCAAGCCTCCTGGGCCAGCAGACACACACGCACACACACACTCACTCCCTCTCCCACACACCACACAGATATTTTGAAGTCAGCATGCCTTCTCTTCTGCACCCTGCAGTTTGGTGATAATTCCACATCGGTGCATAGGCTTCAACAGCAGCACAGGTTCCCAATGAACGCATGCGCCCAGTTTTATCAAACAGGGTGCTTTGCCACAGAGAAAGCCAGATCCCTGCCACTTCTGCCTTCCTCTGATTTGGGGAGAGATTATCCACTCCACTCTCAAATAATGAACTATATTTCTAGGTGTTCCTCAACTCATAGTCTAACACAGAAACGAGAGATTCGGGGAATAATTAGTCCTCTCGCCCGGGAAGGGACCGCAAGGAAGAGCCCAGAGTGGTGTGAGAAGGTGGAGCGGGGGACTCGTGCTCCCAGGGGCTGGGAGGGACATCAAGGGATGTCCATAAGATCCTTGCTCCTTGGACAGAAATTAGCTAGTGGAAAAGATACTAAGGCCCCCAAAAGGGGCCCAGACATCCCCCAAGGACTGCTCAAACCAGAGGATGCCTCCTCTGCCCATCACAGTTGCACCCACTGACCCTCCCAGTGGCCCTGGGGAGACGGCTAGCTCTCTGTCCCTGTGATGGCTTCTCTGAGCCACCCTGCATACGGGAATTAAGCAATGCCTACTGCAGCGAGTGCCACACACATACAATGGGTACTCGGTCTTTTAGTCACTTGATTACAAAATAAAAGGGAGAGCAGAGCTGGGAGCCACGAATGGAGCCTTGGTGTGGTGGTTGTATGTGGGTCTGCTAACCCAAGGTTGGCAGTTCGAAACCCACCAGCCACTCCACAGGAGAAACACAGGGCATTTTGCTCCCATGAAGGGTTAGTCTTAGAAATCCACAGGGGCAGTTCACCTTGTCCTGTAGGGGCTCTGTGAGTCAGCATCGCCTCAGTGACAGTGAGGTTTTGTCTATGTGCCAGCCCTTTGGTGATTAATGAAAGTGTTCATGAAGGACTACATAACTCCCTTCTTCTCTAGCTAGCTGAAAGGTTGCCTGTTCAATCCACCCACAGGCACTTTAAAAGGCCTGATGCGCTACTTCTGGCGGGGGGGGAGCAGAAAAAATAAGTCCCTCGGTGAAAACCTTCTGGACACAGACTAGTCCGATGCCCATGGGGCCCAGGAGTTGGAAGACTGGTGGTTAGTGCTTTGCCCAGCTCCAGTGGCTGCCTCCTGGCTTCTAGTGTGTGAGTGAGGTGTCACCGACTCACGCGGGCCGGAGCAGAGCTGTGGGCCTGGGGTCTCCAAGGCTATGACCTCTTGAGAGCAGACCAACTGGCCCTCGAGTGGACACAAACCACTGACCTCTCCGCAGAACTCAAGTGCTTAAGGATGAACCCAATCCAGGCACTTCTGCTCCTACCCTGACCCCAGCAGCCCTGATGGTGCACTGCTTAGGCGCTCAGCTGCTAACTGAAAGGTCAGCCGTTTGAATCTAAGAGCTGGAGGAAAGGCCTGTCAATCTACTCCTGTAAAGATTCAAAGCAAACAAACAAAACTCCAAACTCCCTGCCATCGAGTCCAGTGACTCACAGGGACCCTATGGGACAGGGCAGAACTGCCCCCTGTGGGTTTCCCAGGTTGTCACTCTTTACCGGAGTAGAAAGTCTCCTCTGTCTCCAGAGGAGCAGTTGGTGGTTTCGAATTGTTGACCTTGCAGTTAGCAACCCAATGTGTAACCCACTGCTCCACCAGGGCTCCTCAGTCCATAAAGATTACAGCTGAGGAGGAACAGACAGACAGACAAACAAACAAAACCCACAGGCTGTTCTGCTCTGTCCTTCAGGGATGCAACGAGCTGGCAGCTCTATGGCAATGGAGGGGGGAGTCCTCTCCCTCCCCCATCACCCTATTACTACTCGAAATAAAATAACATCTATTTAATGTGTATGTATGTATGCATAGTGATCTATCTGTGCTGCTGTTGCTGCCATTAGTTAGTTGTCTATTATTGTCCTCGCACCGCGTCCCGTGAGGGAAACTCTGTGTAGACATTACTGGAACAGTGAGTAGACGCCTGTACAGGAATCCCTAGGCTATGGAGCAGCATGCATGTACCCTGGGGGCCGTGGGGGCAGTGCGATATCATTGCCTAAAGGAGGCTCCACTGTCCCCGCTGGTTGGAGACAATGGTCGTGGTGAGGCCTAGGAGGCGGTCTGAGATGAAGGGAAGGCTCCCCCATCCATAGCTGGTCTCACTGGCTTCCAAGAACTGCAGTGTGGCATCCCAGCTTCCCTTGCTCCTGGGCTGTTGGCTTGTGTCAACCTGCCTCCCCAGACACCTGTCCTCCCCACCTCCAAGCCCAGCCCCTGAGACCCAGAGAGAATGGTCATGGCGTCCGAGAAAGTCAGACAAGAGATAGTAGCAAAGAAATCAACAGCCACCCCTTGGTTCGCATCCCCACAGGACCCAAGTGGGTGTCCAAGGGCTTTGAGCAAGATAATGTGCTGGTGACGACTTCAAGTTTGAGAAGCAGACAGGTCAGGTTGGGAGCTGGGCTGGGAAACCTTGGGAAAGTGAATTCTAGTCTCAATTTCTTTATTTGGAAAAAGGGGGTAATAAGACCCACCTTGTGTTGCAACACAGGGAATCCAGGATAGATAAACCCTTCAGGGCCAACAAGGAGAGTAGAGATAGCAGGAAGTTAGGGGAGGATGTGGGGAGAAAGGGGGAATCGATCACAAGGATCAATCTAGATTAGGACCCCCTCCCAGGGGGACGAATAATGGAAAGGTGGGTGAGTGGCGATGCAGGACAATGTACGATATGAAAAAAATAATCTATAACTTATCAAGGGTTCGTGAAGGAGGGCGGGGGAGGGAGGTGGAAGAAATGGGGAGCTGATATCAGGGGTTCAAGTGGGAAGAGAGTGCTTTGAGAACAATGATGGCACATGTGTAAATGTGCTTGACACACGGGAGGAATGTATGGATGGTGATAAGAGAGGTAAGAGTCCCCAATAAAAGTATTTTTTAAAAAAAGACCCACCTTGAGGGATGAGGAGTACCGGGAAAAGCAGGCGGAGGGGGGCACAGGACTCACCATGTACTCCATGTTGGCGGCAGGTGGATACACGTTGGCTCGGATGTGGTTGTGATAATCCAACAGGGCACTCATGTCCTGGGCAGAGATGTGGCGCTTCCGGCGGTACCTGGGCACCCCCAGGCCAGTCAGGACCCTCATGGCTGTAGCCTGGGGCCGGGCCAGTGCCAGGGTGGCGTTGGGCATCACCAAGGCGTCCGCTCCGTGGCCTGTCCAGAAGAGCAGGGCTGCCAGACACATGACGCTGGGCAGCAGGGGCATCTCTGGTTGGGATACAGGACTGCACACTCCTGCCTCGAGCAGTCACAGCCGGCTGCCTGGAGGGGACGGCATAAGGCACAAAACCCGGTGCCCTCCTCCAGCATCGCCCACCCAGAGGACACCACCCCTGGGGACTCGGTAAAAACCTGACTCTGCTCTGGTCCAGGTGCCCCACGTGTCCCACCCCAGCAGACGGAGTGGATCAGCGGTGGAAGGGAATGGCCAGACAGCGGTTCGGCCACACCATGCCCTGGGTGAGAGAGTGGCTACCACTTCAAAGCCGGGGCTGGTCCCACAGCCCAGGGGCAGACAGGCTGCGCCCTCTTCACCCCGACCTGCTCCAACTGGGCTCAGCTGAGGTCCGCCCAGGGGCAGGGGCCCAACTGTCCCCAAGGCAGGTTACAAAGCCCTCTTGTCTTGAGTTGCTCCGGGATGGAGAGAGAACAAACGAGAGAGATGACTGTGGATGAAGAGCAGGAGACGAAAGGGACATCAGGAAAAAGAGATGCTGAGATAAGGACCGGCAGAGAATGAGAGAGGGAACAGGAAGGGGAAAGTGAGGGAGAGAAACAGAGAGACGCGACAAAGGGCGGAAAGATGCACAAGACAGAAGAGGGAGCGTGAGAGCCGAGGGGTACGGAGAGGCAGGAGGGATCTGGCAGCAGGCTCCCCGGAGGCACCTACCCACAACTGGCAGTCTGAGTGGGCAGCTGGAGGTGGCGAGGAGGCAGATGCCTTGCCTACCCGTCAGCACCGCGGCTTTAATGGTCCCCTGAGAGCTGATGGCATCTGACGTCCCCATGGCCCCCTCCCCTTCCAGCCAGGCCAGACTTAGACAGAGAAGCTCCGCCTGCCAAGTTATGGGCTTTGCTCTCCCGCCCTCTGCACAGCTCAGGCTTCCACCTGGGATGTGCAGGGCAGGGGCAGGGCAGGGATGTGGCACGGGGCCATGGACTCCAGGAGGAAAGGGCCACCTCCAAGGGAGCAGTCAGATTCAGGGCAGCCCCTCCAACTCGAAGACCCCACCTGGAGCCCAGCGAGCATTCTGCTTCCCCCACAGAATGTGTAGGCAGCTCATCGGGCCCCATCTAACTGCACCTCCTGTATGCCGGGTCACTGCATGGCCCACATGAGCCCCTGGGAAGCAGATGCTAGTATACCCCAGTTCACAGAGAAACAAACTGAGTCCCAGAGAAAAGGAAGAGGCCGGCAGGTCTACCACAGAGGCAGCACTCAGATCAGGGTCCTGCTGGGAGCTGAGACCCACTGCCCTCTGGCCCATTCCAACCCACAGAGCGACTCTAGCTGGCTGCATCGAACTGCTCCATAGGGTTTCCTGAAGCTGTGCATCTTTAGGGGAGCAATCGGACAGCTTCAGTTTAACCCGCAGGGTCACCAGGGCCCCTTGCTTGGCAAGAAGGACCCCACATTCGCAACCCCAACCTAGTATTGATGCATACATTAAACTCCATGTCCGTGAGTCTGTTCTGACTCATAGTGACCCTATCGGACAGAGTAGAACAACCCCTGTGGTTTTCCAAGACTGTAATTCTTTATGGGAGTAGAAAGCCTCATCTTTCTCCCGGGGAGTGGCTGGTGGGTTCAAACTGCTGACCTTGGGGTTAGCAGTACAGCACGTGACCGACTATGCCCTCAGGTGTATAGGAGTGGAGGAGGTCTGGAAGCATGTTCACTAATAGCAGTTTAGCCTAGGGAGCTTGGCTCAGATCCCCATTATTCCACTCACTAACTGGGAGTCCCCAGGCAAGTCACAGCATTGTTGTAAGGATGAAGAGAGGGGACATTGGTGGAGCATGCAGCACAGAGCCCAGCAGACAATACGTACTCTGGAAGTGGGTGTGTGTGCGTGCCCAGGGGTATTGCATGTGTGCAAGTGCAGGAGTGTGTTCATGCATGTGTGCGCAGGTGCTGTTCCAGCCATGGGCTCAGTTGCTGTCCTGGTGGGTTGTATGAAGGATTTTTCTCTGTAATTCCTCACTGCTTCTTCTACCTCCGAGAAACCTGCAGAACCCGGCCTCCAATGCCACGCTGAGCCCAGACCTGGCAGGAATGTGGCACAGGGGGGTGGGAATGGGGGTGGCTTGGTGTTGGAATTGAGCTACTAAGCTGGGTCCTCCCCAGACACATGGAATTCCTTCCCCGGGCAGTCACCCACCCCAGCCCTCCCCCCTCCCCCCCGAGGCCCAGACGGTGCCAGCTGCCAAAGCACACACCTTCCTGGCTGCCGGGAGAGCAACTTCCGAGCCTAGGCGGCTGGCAGCTGGATGCTGGAGAATGGGGTGAATCAAGAGGACAAAGAGGAAATGGGGGTTAGGATGAAGGGGTGGGGAGAGGCAGATGGGCGCGGGGCCTGTAGCCCTTGTCCTCTATAGGGATAACCAACCACACATGGAAGGACATCTCTGCCTTGAGTGGGCTGGGTGTCTTTGGACAAGTCCCCATCCCTTTTACAGGGAAGTGGGGGAGTGGTCCTCGGCCTAACAAGACCAGCTCTGCTGCCCAGCAGAGGCAGGGACACACTCAGTAAACGAGGAGAGCCAACCACCACCCCTGCCCCCCTGTCTAAGGGCCCCGTGCGTGGTTCCGATGCCCACAGCTCCCATTGCACTGATGAGAAGACCGAGGCGCACAGAGACCTAAGCTTGTTTGTGAAGTAATGAACCCCTCCCCCACACATGTCCACTATACTCATTCACACACACACACACACACACATACACATACACACGTGCACACACACAAGACATCCTCTTTCCCCCACAAGCCACATGCTTTGTCAGTGTACCCCACAAGTGCCCTGACATAAGGATGTATTTACACAAAAATATTCTTTACACATGTGTATGAGGAAGGAGTCTGAGTGCACCATGGGTTAAGTATTGGCCTGCTGACTGCAAAGAGCCGGCAGTTCAAACCTACCAACCTCTCCGTGGGAGACAGAGGAGGCCGTCTGCTCCTGTGAAGCCTGACCGTGTCTGGGACACCCCACAGAACAGTGCTTGGGTGAGAATCCACCCCAGGGCAGTGGTGGGTAAAGCATCCAGTAAGTGGTACAGAGGAGTTCTGGGGGCACAGCAATTAAGCAAAAGGCCAGCAAGTTCGAGCCCACCAGGGGCCCTGCAGGAGAAAAACGGGCAATCTGCTTTTGTACTGCACTCGTCTTGGAAACCCTGTGGGGCCGTTCTGCTCAGTCCCGCAGGGGCACTGCAAGTCAGAATTGGCTCATGGGCAGTGGGCTTGTGCTCTGATGGTGCACAGGATTAAGGGCCACTAACAGAAAGGCTGGTGGCTCGATTTCATGCAGAGGTGGCACGGGAGGAGAGCCTGGGGAGCCGCTTCCAACAGGTCGCAGCCATTGAAGACCTCGGGAACAGCGTTGTCCGCCAGAGCTCCCAGGGTGCCACAGAGCCAGGCAGCAGCGGGCACAGGGTGAGACGGCCTCGGAGAAGTCCCAGGGACCCCAGGGAGACCACGAGAGGCTGCACTTGATGGGTCTGCCTTGGTTTTCTGGTCTTGCCAGCTTTCTGCCTTGGTCAGGGCGGTCTAACGGCTTTTTTATTTATCACTCTCTAGTCTTGAAAAATAATTGAGTTCCCTTCTCTGACAGGTTTCACCATACACCCCCACTTCCGGCTCTCGCAGGTCTCACAGGGCCATGAGCGTCAGGCTGTGACGGGGTGTGGGGGCATTTCAGGGGCGCACAAGAAGGCCTGCCTGGCTTAAGTCTTGACCTGGCAGGTGGGTCCAATGGGCCACTTTACAAGAAGTCATTCAAAAGTCTCCAACCCACTGCCACCAAGTCCGTTGAGACTCGTAGCAACGCTGTGGGACCGAGGAGGACTTCTGTGGGGTTCAGAGGCTGTCGATCTTCACAGGAGCAGACGGCTGGGGCTTCGAACTGCTGACCTTGCGGTTGACAGCCCATTGGGTCACCTGCTACACCATCAGCAACTCATTAGGTCCCCCCTTTGGTTTATGCGACTCCCCTTTGAAATAGGTAGAGTGGTGGTTTCTACCGGGGTGGCTGCTCTCCATTGCCTCCTTACCTGTGCAGGCGGCTCGTCCTCTGCACGTTGGATGCTGAGGACACCAAGGTTCACAGAGGGAGGCAGTCTGCATGGAGTCACACAGCAAATCTGTCTGGGAGCCAGGAGTCAGCACCTGTGGTCTGGTGTGTCTCCACAGCACAGTGGTGGACAGCCTGACCAGTGACGGTCCCTGCCAGAGCAAGGGGGCAGGGAGGCGGGGGAGGTGAAGAAGCCTCACCACAGATTCAGGACACAGAGTACTCTGGGTCCGGCTGGTTGGGCCACCTCTTGGGCAGATCACCCAGACAGTCCTGTAGTGGTGTGTGAGTCTGGGTAGACTAGAGAAACAAATTCACAGACACTCATATATGTATAAGAGAGAGCTTTATATAAAAGAGCAATTGTATATTGAGAAAACATCCCAGCCCAGTCCAGATCAAGTCCATCAGTCCAATATTAGCCCATATATCCCATACTAGTCCGTTAATTCCTCTTTAGACTCACGCAGCACATGCAATGATGCCTAATGCAGGAAGATCACAGGCCAGTGGGTAGAAGGTCTTGTGGATCCAGTGGTGGCGGAAGCATCTCAACGCTGGCTCGAGTCTCCAGGTGTCTCAGTGTGTCTCCTCCAGCTCTCTGAGTATCTCAACAGCAGGAAAGGGAAGGCAGAGAGATTAGGTCTGGCCTCCAGTCTGCTATTTATCTCCGTGGCACCTCCACATGAGCTCATTAAGCTGCGACCTGATTGACAGGCTAGACTCCACCCCTTCGCTCAAGTTGACAGGAGGTGAGGTAACTGCCTCAAGCGGTTAAGGACTGGAGCAGTGGGGTCAGCTCGTTCTAGGGCAGGCCACAGGCCTCTCTGAACTTCATTTCCCTTTTCCATCAAATGGGAACCCCAGACTCTTCCTTATCCCACGTCTAGGAGAAATCCAGCAAGGGGACATGGAAAGTGCTTAAAAGAAAGCCAAGGCCACTATTAATGCCCCATGTTGTTGACAGCATTCACCCATTCAGTGACGTCTGCAGGTACAATGTGATGACACTGTGGCCATCCGCACTGTCTCTCCTGACTGTTCCCCCCGTGAACAAGCACAACCTCACTGGCCCCAACTCTTCTCTGTGTTCTTTCCAGCGAAAGCAAGGCCAGTTGGTGTCAGCTATTAAGCTTCTCAAACAGAAACGCGGTTTCGTAAGGCTTCTAAAACTTTTCCTACATGAGACCCCTTGCCGCCTGAGGGACGTGCAGCACGGCGAGCTCTTGCCGCAAACACGTTTGATTTTGAATTAATTTTTCTTTTCTTTTTTTATGTATGATGCCTTTATTTAGACCTCTATAAGTGCCTTTTTAAAAAAAACATTTTATTAGGGGCTCATACAACTCTTATCACAATCCATACATATACATACATCAACTGTATAAAGTACATCTGCACATTCCCTGCCCCAATCATTCTCAAAGCATTTGCTCTCTACTTAAGCCCTTTGCATCAGGTCCTCTTTTTTTCCCCCTCCCTCCCCGCTCCCCCCTCCCTCATGTGCCCTTGGTAATTTATAGATTGTTATTTTGTCATATCTTTCCCTATCAGGAGTCTCCCTTCCCCCCCTTCTCTGCCATCCATCTCCCAGGGAGGAGGTCACATGTGGATCCTTGTAATCAGTTCCCCCTTTCCAACCCACTCACCCTCCACTCTCCCAGCATCGCCCCTCACACCCTTGGTCCTGAAGGTATCATCCACCCTGGATTCCCTGTGAATTAATTTTTCATTCAGGACACCTTTGGCTTTGAATTCATTTTTGGTCATTAAGGGTTCAGACTCCTTTCACCATGGCCTTTCACCTTCCTGACCCACAGTTTAGGCAGCTCTGTGTGACAGCCCAGGCAGGGTAGAGGGGTGGAAGCCGGACCTTCACTACTCCAGAGGGGAGGCTGGAAAAGGTGCTTTGAGCATATGATACTTAAGTCTGGCTGGGACCATACGGTAGACTTCTAGAAACCCACCCAGTTGGACACTGAACACTGCCTATAAGCGACACCTCTATTTTAAAAACTTTGGACAAGTTATCAGGAGAAACCAGTCCCTGGAGAAGGACAAGGCGCTTGGGAAAGTCGAGAGGAAGCAAAAAGGAGAAAGACCTTCACTGAGAGGGATGAACGCAGCGGCTGGAACAATGGGCTCCGACACAAGGATCATTGTGAGGCCGGCACAGGACACGGCAGTATTTCGTTCTGTTGTGTATCAGCTCTCTGTGCATCAGAACCGTCTCCACAGCACCACCGAACAACGACAAGAGCTCTAGGTGATGTTTAAATCTTCATGTAGCAATCAGGCTGGGAGGGTGGGGGAGGAAGGGGAGGAAGGGAGGGAGGGAGGGGGGAAAAGAGGAGCTGATGTCAAGGGATCCAGTAGAAAGACGAGGTTTAGGAAATGTTGATGGCAACATATGGACAGAATGCTTAATACAACGGAATGATGGATTGTCATAAGATTTTTTAAGAAAAAAAAAAGATTTTTTAAGAGCCCCCTACAACAAAATGATGAACAAATAATAAAATAAAATTGCCGTGTCAATTTTAAAAGCGCTTCTTCAACAAGTATACTGGTAACATCTTACATAAGAAAAACACACACCAACAGAAAGATCCTATTCTTGTCTCCCTAACACACACTTCCTACCCAACACCCATAAAACCCCTTCCGAATGTACCTGTTAAACCCCCGACACACACACATACTGTACACACAGCAGCCAAACACCCCAACCCCAGCACAAACAGACGTCACCCTCTGCTAGATAGACAAACCTACACTCCCACTCAACCCCAAGCACACCCATCTTCAAATATAGAAGCTTCTGCGCACTGGGAACACGGAAGCACGCCCTGCCTGCACACACACAAACAGAGACAAACCAAACACAGGGTTGGCTGGACGAGAGGACCGGGGGCTGTGCACAGTCGCCAGGGGCGGGTTCTTGAGTCAGACAGGCGTGGATAGGGGTCTTGGCCCCCACCCCTTCTTCCCCATAGGATCCAGGGCAAGACACCTCTTCTCTTGGAGCCTTGGTTTCCTCGTGTGCAAAGTGGGGCCCCAAAGACTTTTTGTAATGAGATGAAGGCCATGAGCGGATACGCCCTTTGAAAGAAGGAGCTGCGTGTGTTTGTGTCCACAGCCATATCTTATTATATCAAAACAAACACAAGTGGAATTATGGAGTCGAATCTGACGCAGCCCGTGTGTCAGAGAGCAGAAGGGGTGCCACAGGGCTGTATTGGCTGTCATCTATGGAAACCGATCGGCAGGCCTTTCTTCCTCGCTCTGCCAGGCAGGTTGGGATCATTAGGGGTCAAGTGCAATCTCTGCCACCCAGGAACCTGTATCATTTTTGCTTAGCTGTCCTGTCCATTAGTGCTGACTCCTGGCCTGCGGCCTGCCAAGGTCAGCATTTCGAAACCACCAGTCCCTCCTCAGCAGAAAGAGGGGACTTTCTACTCCCGTGAAGGGTTACAGTCTCAGAAACCCACGGGGGAAGTGCTACCCGTCCTGTAGGGTCACTAGGAGCTGGCCTTGACTCGAGTCCTGTCCATTCTCTTCAGATCTGTGGCAGGCAGGGCCATCCCAATCAAAATGTCCACGAGGATTCCGGAGGCTGCTGGCAAGCTGGTCCTACCATTCCAAGGGGAGAAGGATGCAGCCCGAAGGTTTGGGAGCCACTTCATGGGCCCCTGTGCTGGTCATGGCGCTGCATCGTCACTCCCCAGGCGATCCTGCCCCCTGGACTCCTACAGGTGCAGAGTCGATCTGCCCATGGGGGATTTCAAAGCAGATCCCCAGGGCTGTCTCCCAAGGCACTCCTGGGTGGGTTTGGCCAGTGGCCCAGTGATTCACTGTTTGCCGTCTGTGGCTGACTAAGCACAGAAAGAACAAGGAGAGGAAGGTAGCGAGGGAAGGAACGCTGGGGCCTGGGGGTGGCTGGGGGCTAAGAGCAGCCCAGTGAGAGATCACCAGGGTCAAACTCTCTGAGGCTGGAGGGCACTGGGCTCCTGGGACGAACTAGAAGAGGGTAGATGAGGGTGCACCTCCACCACCCGTCTGTCCGTCTGTCTGACTGTGCCCTGTGACGCTGGAAACGATGCCATTTCAAAAGGCATTCCGGTCCCCTGTGGTGGACAGATTTCAGAAGCGCTTCCAGATGAAGGCCGACTGGGGAGAAGGGCTTGTGGACCTACTTCTGAAAAGGTGGCTCTCCTGTGTCCTCGTGTCCAGCCCTGGTGGCGTAATGATAACTCATTGGGTTGCTAACGAGGAGGTCAACAGTTTGAAACTACCAGGTGGTCCGTGCGAGAAAGATAAGGCTTTCTACTCGGATGAAAATTTACCGTCTTGGAAACCCACAGGGGCAGTTCTACCCTGTCCTCTGGCAGGGAGTTGGGTTTGGGCTTTGGGTTCACTGAGGTCACTGACCTCTAAAGCCTCCACCATCCACCTCAGCGCTGTCTCCTCCAAGCAGCACTTCTCTCGAAGGTCAAAACCGAGTAGTGTCCTACAGCGTGCTGGCAGGTGCGTCCCCTAGGTTGGAAGGTAACAGGGGACTCGCTGGCCATCCGAGGACGGTGAGAGTGGGGCAGCCTTTGCTCTGTTGTACACAGGCTACAATCAAAGACAGCTGACGAGATGGGGGACCTGGGGTATAAGTGAATGCAAGAGGTGGGGGACAGGCCTTGGTGCCACGTCCAGTCCCTGAGCTCTCGGGTGGGAGTGGGTGGAAGCAGACCTGGTAAAGGAAAGGAAAGGGGGCACCTTCATCCTGGTTCAATTTCTTGGAGCTGATTCCAATGGACCCCACAATTCTGAAACTAGGGGTGGGTCATAATCCTACCCCCACCCCTCCCTCGGCAGCGATTCTGCGCTGGGACTTTCAGAGGCGGAGCCAGGGAGCCCCTTACTCTCCAGAGCAGGGGTTCTCAAGCTTCCTAATGCCTGATCCTCTCATACAGTGCCTCATGTGGTGGTGACGCCCCAACCATAACATTATTTTCGTTGCTACTTCATCACTGTCATTTTGCTACTGTTATGAATCGGGCGAGTCCTGTGAAAGGGTCGTTTGATCCCCAAAGGGGTCGCGACCCATAGGTTGAGAACTGCTGCTCCAGAGGTTCAGAGGGGGGTGGTGGCCCCCACTCCTTCTCCAAAATGAGGGGAGAAGCTGGGGGAGGGCCTGGTTGGCAGTGCGGCCTGGGGCTTCTTCAGAGGCTGAGCCTCCTCCCCCCTTGGGGTACCCGAGCTAGGGGGGCTTAGTGCCGCTTGGGCTCGAAGTCCTGCCCTGGAGGCTGGCGGCCCAGAGCTGCCAGCTGCGAGGCCAGGTGTGGCCGCGGAATTTGCTGCGTCGCTGGCCCGCGCAGCTGGAGCGGAAAAGCGCCCGCGTCAGCGCCCACCGCCTCGCCACCGCAGACGCCCACATTCCTGCGCAGGGCCAGGACTCCGGACCCCGCAGCGACACCCCGGCGGGTGCGAGGGGCCAGGAGAGCCGAGCTGGACTTCCCTTTCTGTCTGATGGGGACGACGTGACGCTCTGCCGTGCCTGCGACAAGGAGAGTCTATATTTCAGAGGGTACCATTGGTCTGCTGTGGGCGAAGTCGGCGCTCACCCTCGGGTGGGCACCCACGGTGACCTGCCCATTTCTAATTTAGGAAGCGGAGAGGGTAGGGGGCTTGCCCAGCGTCTCAGCCCAAACTCAGTCCCCTTGCAGATTCTGATTCCGGGCAGAGTGGAACTGTCCCCACGGGGTTGGCAGGGCGGCTGCCCTCTTTAAGGCCAGGGACCTGGTGGTACAATGGTTGGAGCTGATGGATCCCTGGCCCGTGGGACCCACCAGCCCTCCAAGGGAGAACCAAGTGGCACCCAGACTTGGCAGAGATCAGGCAGGTCCACTCTGCCCTAAGGGGTCGCTGTGGGCTGAAAGGACTCATTAGCAGCGGGCTTCGTTTTGTTTGGGACAATTTTTCAGGACTGTCCCAAGAGCTGGGTTCCCCCACGAACCCCTGGTGAACAGTGGTGAGCCCGCCGAACTGACATACACGTGGCCGCCAAGCCCCGACTTGGTGCCCTGAGCCAGGGAAGCCGGTGAGGAATTGGAGGAATTGTATGAAAGGATGGAGGCATGAGGGAGGTTGAGAACCGCTGCTTTCAGTCGCTGTGGTTGTTTGTCTTTGTGAGTCATGGAAGCAGAGAGCTCACTGCATACACAGAGGACAGAGTATCCAATGTGTGTTAAGAGGTTTAAAGCCAACACGCAAATGCCGTGTAGGCACACCTCCTTCCAGAGGGAACTCGTCTCGGGTCAAGAACCAAACCATTGCCTGGACACCCTAAAGCCTCTGATCCTGATGTCTTCCCCTCATCCCCTCGAGGTGCCAGCTTTCCTTGCTTAGTTTTTCCTGGTCTCGGGGCTCCTTGCAGACAACCAGAGCCTCCTCCGCCCCAGGCTCAGCCTGGGAGGGTCTGGGATCTGCTGGACACGGTGGTCAGAGGAAGGAGAAACAGAGCACTTGGGGCTCTTGGACGTGGCTTGGGTGCTGGGCAGTGAGTCCCTGCAGCTATTGTCTCGGTGTCTACAAATGAACACAGCCAGCTACCAGCCTCCACCATAACCCTGCTGACCCGGTGCCCAGATAGACCCAGATGCTAGGCAGCTTGGGCCTGTGGGTGTTGTGGACCCATCTCCTGGATGTAAGGAACCTCCACCCACTCAGCCAGTCAGCCAGCAGCAGCTTGACTGGGCTGCCTCATCCCCGAGAGTGCCCAGTCATCCCTCTGGTGTTCCCATGGGGGAGGCGTGGAGGAGAAGGGCTCAGGAGGAAAGAGTTGGAGGGAGTGTATGTTGGGGGTGGGGTGGGGGGAGTTGAATATTGCTACTTGCTGGTCGGGAACCCCTGGGAAAAAGGGCCAGTTGCCAGGAGTAAGGACTGGGCACCCGATCTGCCTCCCCAAGGTGAATTATTTCCCAAACACCAGCCAACACAAGAGAACATGCCGGCTGCTCTTCCTGGAATGAACCTGCGCCTCTGTAGTCCCAGGCAACCTTTGGCCATCCTGCAGACCCTCGGCTCAGCTAGAAACCATCTCTTCCAACCATGCTTTCCCGGATTCTCCCAGGCTGGCTGGGGTCCTCTCTGCAGGTCCCCTAATCACCTTCCCTTACCCCCCTCCCATTGTTCAGCCTGCCATCTTTCAGGCTCTAGGGACCAGAAGCCCCCTTTCACAGAAATCTCTGTCTTGAGAACACCTGAAGGTCCAAACGTCACGATGACTTTGTAGCTGTTATTTTATGCGACCTCCCCTCTGTGTCTATAAAGAAGCAGTTTCTGTTGAAAAAGAAATTCCTTCAGATCAGCTTATTAGTCATGATTTAACAACCGAAAATGCCAAAGTAGGTGCCAGACACTGGGTATTTTGTTATTGTTTTTTAATCATTTTATTTGGGGGCTCCTACAACTCTTATCACAATCCATCCATCCATCCATCCATTGCGTCAAGCACATTTGTACATTTGTTGCCATCATCGTTCTCAAAACATTTGCTTTCTACTTGAGCCCTTGGTATCAGCTCCTCATTTTAGACACTGGTTTTTCAGTTTGTTTGTTTTATTTGTTTCTATGTGTTTTTAAAATGTTATTATTAATAAATCATTTTATTGGGGGATCTTACAGCTCTTATAACAATCCATACATCAATTGTATCAAACACATTTGTACATATGTTGCCATCATCATTTTCCAAACATTTTCTGCTTTAGCCCTTGGTATCAGCTCTTCTTTTTTTCCCTCCCTCCCCTACCCTCCCACCTTTGTGGGCCCCTGAAAAATGATAAATTATTATTATTATTATTATATCTGCCACCATCTGCTGTCTCCCTTCACCCACGTTTCCATTGTTTGTCCCCTGGGAGAGTGTTATACATCTATCATTATAGTCAGTTCCCCATTTCTCCCCCTTCTCCCCCGACTTTCCCCCTACTCTCATGGTATCTCTACTCCCATTACTGTTCCTGAGAGGTTTATCTGTCATGGATTCTGTGTGTTAGGAGCTCTTATCTGTACCAGTGTACATGCCCCAGTCTAGCCAGATTTGTAAGGTAGACCTGGGGTCATGATAGTAGGGGGTGGGCGGGAGGAAGCATTAAATAACTAGAGGAAAGTTATGTATTCTGTGGGTGCTGTGCTGCACCCTGCTGGCTCATTCTTTCCTTGGGACCCTTCTGTGAGGGGGTGTCCAATTGTCTACAGCTGGGCTTTGGGTCTCCACTCCGACCCTCATATTTGTTTGTCTTGGGTCTTCTGATGCCTGTACCTGATCCCGTTGACACCTCATGATCACACAGGCTGGTGTGCTTTGTTGCTTTACTGCTAGTTGGCTGCTTTTTTTTTACTTCAAACCTTTAATACCCCAGACACTATATATATTTTTAATCATTTTATTGGGGGGCTTGTACAACTCTTATCACAATCCGTACATCCATCCATTGTGTCAAGCACATTTGTGCATTTGTTGCCATCATCATTCTCAAAACACTTTCTTTTAACTTGAGGTCTTGGTATCAACTCATTTTCTACTCCCTCCCTCATGAATAATTGATAATTTATATATTTTTTCATTTCTTACACTGACTGATGTCTCCCTTCACCCATTTTTCTGTTGTCCATCCCCCTGGAAGGGGGTTATAGGTAGATCATGATGATCAATTCCCCCCTATCTCCACCCCCCACCTTCCCCTTATCCTCCTCGTATGGCTTCTCTCAATATTGGTTCTACAGGGGTTATCTGTCTTGGATCCCAATACTATATCTTTCAATAGCTGGGCACCATCAGCTTTCTTCACCACCTTTGCTTATGTACCCATTTTGATTTCAACGATTGTGTCAGGAAGGTGGGCATCACAGAATGCCAGGTTATTAGAACAGAGTGTTCTTGTGTTGTGAGTACTTGAGGAAATCCAATGCCCATCTGCTACCTTAATACTTAACATTTAAATATATGTACATAGACCTATATCTCTATCATTATATATTAATACCTTTACAAATGTGCATGCCTATATTTGTACCTCTATAAATAGCTTTTGCCTTCTAGTTGTCAGCTGAGAGCAAGTACTGAGAGTCGAATGAAGGTTGAACATGATAGTGGGACAGGAGTGAAGGAAAAAGAAGCAGATACGGTTCTTGACACTTGTAATGTGTTAGTGAACAAACCAGGCTATGTCCCCGGCCCCTGGAGCAGCTATTCCAGCAGGGGAGACAGCCAAATCACAAGAAGTGTTCGAGTCTGTTTAAAATCACCTCCGACATAAAAAGTCATACACCGTCTAATCCCACTTATATGAAACTCTTAGAATAGACAATAAAACAAGCAAGTGCATCTAGAGAAGTTCGTTAGTGCTTACTAGTGGCCAGGGTGGAGGGAGCAGGGAAAGAAGAGTAATTACTGAAGGGGGACCAAGTTTCTGTTTAGGGAACAAAAACATTTGAAACTAAATAGTGGGAGTGGTTACATACCCATGGTGAACGTCATTAAGGTCACCGAATTATATGCTTAGAAATGGTTAAAATCGCATATACATGCACATATATAAAATCTCTCCCCATTCATTGCCATCATGTCAGTTCTGAATCATAGTGACTCTGTGTGGTGGGGTAGAACTGCCCCTTTGCTTTTCCAAGGCTGTACATTTTAATGAGAGCAGAAAGCCTCATCTTTCTCCTGGGGAGTGGCTAGTGGTTTCAAACTGCTGACCCTGCAGCTAGCAACCCAATATATGTAATCCACTGTACATCAGGGCTCCTTCAGAGAAAATAAATACTCGTAAACCCACTGCCATAGCAATCTGAGGTAGAGTTTATAGGCTCAGAGTCTCGTCTTTCTCCCACAGAGTGGTTGGTGAGTTTAAACCAGAGACTTTGAGGTCAGCAGTACAAAGCCTAGCCCACAGGGCTACCAAGTCAGCTCTCTCTCTCTCTCTCTCTCTCGCTCTCCCTCCATATGAATGCACCATAAAACAAAGTAGGGGGCTTTGCTGATACTCCTATTACATAACAACCTCTGACTGCTTGCATTCTAACCCAACGATCCAGGCCGGTGCACTTTCAAACTGACCGTGGTCATTTCAAGGTACACTTCTCTCTTCAATGGAAGCAAACACCCGTACTCATTGGTATTCCGCCCAATAGAATCCCTCTAATCCCTGATGAATCAGCGACATTAGACTGCAAGGTGGTGGTGAAGAACCAAATCATCTACAGGCCTTTCCCGCTTTCCGAAAATAGTCATCCTGTGAAACATGTGTTAAGTCCAAATGCTGTAAAGCAACGGAACCATCACTGCTCATTAAATTTACATCCCAGAGGCCCTCATTATTTACAGCTCATTATTTACATCCCAGAGGCCCTCTCTCCAAAGAACCTCCAAATAAGTCATGCCAAATAACACATAAAACCTAAAATACACTAAGCAAGGAGAGGATTCACGTCAGTGTTCAAAACCATGGCAACCTGATGGCTGGATGCTGGGTGTAGTTCTGGGGGCGCCACTCCGTCACCAACCGCTCTGGGACTGTTTTCAGGGCCCCCTGCAGAACAAGCACTGAACATTCGCCTCTCGCTTGTTTTGAAAACATGAAGATCCTCTTCAGACTTCTTTTGGTGGTGAGACTAAGGGTTCCTGTGGGTCCTTCATAAAAGGGAGAGGAGGTGAACCTCTGAAAAGCACAGGACATCCAGTTCCGTAGTGTAACACTGTGTGTGTGTGTGTGTGTGTGTGTGTGCATTTGTGCGGGCACGCGCAGTGTGCGAGTGGGTGGTTTCTCTAGTCGTGTCCAGCTTGGGCAGAGCACACACAAGCTTAGCCTCAGATGATGTCCAGACAGACGGCCATTCCACACACACAAAATAGTGATTTTTGTTTCAAAAAAGCTCACGCTGCCCTCAAAGACAAAAAGACAACTGCAAGTAGCTTGCAGCAACTCTGAAACGAGGAGTGCTTTATTTACCGAAGGCAGGTGCACTTCAGAAGAGGTGTGACCGTCTCCAAACCCTTCAACGACAACAAAAAGATGCCTGATGGGATGTCGAGGTTGCCCATGAAGTGATATTCTGAATTTGGTCAGAGAAGCCTACTTTGTTTGAGCGACCACGTTTTGGGTTAGAATCCTCGGTTTCTGTAGCATCTACAAAGTCCATTCATCTGTGGAAACGGGCTCTAAGAAACCTCAGGTCTAACATTCTGAACAAAACGTGTGAGATGAATATTCAGAAATGCCAGCATGTATTTAATCTTTTCTCCTTAGGAATACCTGCAAACTGTATTTGTAATGAAGACAACTCACATGTGTCCGTGTTATGGGTGATGAAATCCTGACTTCATTGCTCATTCTTCATTTAGTAGTTTGACTATTTCTATTACACGAAATTCACTTGCTCTTTGGTTACTCGGTGGCTCCTGGCAGATAGGAGAGGAGGGGGGACGATTGGATTCTTTGTCTTTATTTGCCAGTTTTCAAAAGAATGAGTTGGCTTCTCCACAGGTTGCCAACTGATAAACCCGTAGACTGAAACATCTTGGTTGTGTTTTCATCTGCAGCAGGTGCAATTTTTATTTATGCTTACGTGGTTCCATCTCCGACCTTTCTATTGAGTCCCATGACCTTCTGAAATGGCCTTGGCTCTCTTTGATCCCTTCTGACGTTGCTTTCTGGGTTGCTGAGCCATCTCAGGATCATCTTAGATATTTTCTACCTCCAACCTGGGAAACTGCTTTTAAAGGAGGTAAATCCACGGTTATTTGGGAAACTCGGTTATGCAAACCAGTTTAAGTGCCAACATCTAGTCCAGTAGGACGTAGGTGACAAGTGTTGGCTGGATGAATAAATTCATGACTATCGCCTCTCTAACTTCTACGTTCCCTTGAGGTCAAGGATCAGACACATCCGCCTCGTGCCCCCCCCATCCATCTTTATGGCTCCCACGGTCATCCTTGTCTCCACTACCGAGCCTCCACGGCAGGTACCAGCAAGTATCTGTTGAGTAGATACCTGTGAAAATGAAGAGTAACAAGGTAGTGGTCACCACTGAGGTCAGCACCCTGACATCTGTGGTCCTTTGCCACCCTCTGGTGGGGAAGGTGGTTATTGTTAGGGGCCATCAAGCCAGTTCCAACACTAACGCATACGGTGGGACCCACCTCCCAGTCCTGCGCCATCGTGTTTGGGCCCACTGTTGCGGTCACTGTGTCCGTCCATCTCCCGAGAGCCTCCTTCTCTTTCGCTGCCCCTCACTTGACATGTCCTAAGTAGGTGAGACAAAGTCTCGCCATCCTTGCCGCTAAGGAGCAATCTGTTTTTCCAAGACAGATTTGTTTGTTCTTTTGGCAGTCCACAGTATTTTCTTCTCTTTCCTTTTAAAAATAATCTTATTGGGGGCTTATACAACTCTTATCACAACCCATCCACCCACCCATTGTGTCAAGCACATTTGTACATCTGTTGCCATCATCATTTTCAAAACATTTTCTTTCCACTAGAGCCCTTGGTATCAGCTCCTCAAATCCCCCCTCCCTTCCCCACCCTCCCTTCCTCATGAACCCTTGATAATTTATACATTATTATTTTTTCATGACTTACACTGACTGCTGTCTCCCTTCACCCACTTTTCTGTTGTCCATCCCCCTGGGAGGGGGTTATAGGTAGACCATTGTGATCAGTTCTCCCTTTCTCCCCCCCCCACCTTCCCCTTCCCCTCCTAGTCCACAGTATTTTCAAAAGTCTTCGCCAGTACCATAGTTCAAAAGCGTCCAATCTTCTTCAGTCTTCCTTTTTTTTTTTTTAAGGGCTATTAGTTTAATTTCATTTTACAAACTGACAAAACAAAACAAAAACCCCATCAGTTAAAGCAAACAGTTGTTAGCCAGCCAAACAGATGTGTAGCAAATCCAGTCTTCCTTATTCAATGCCCAACTTTCACTTGCATAGGAGGTGAGGCCACTGGAGATACCATGACTTGCCTGGGTCAGGAGCACCTCATTCTCTAATGATTCCAGGTCTCTTACCAGTAGCAGGGTCACCCTGCACTAGCATCGGCTCCACGGCAGTGGGTTTCAGCTGACCACCCCAGGCTGCCATCAAGTCGGCATGTAGGAACCAAACGCCATAGGTTTCTCAAGGGTTGGTTTGTTTTTTTCATAAGTAGATCACCAGGCCTTTCTTCCAAGGCGCCTCGGGGTAAACTCGAACCTACAATCTTTCCGTTCACAGGCAGCACATTAACCATTTGTACCACCCGAAACCCAAACCAAACCCGCTACCCTCCAGTTGATTCTGGCTCACAGGGTTTCCAAGTTTATATACAGTATCCTTATGGGCGCAAATCTGTTCCCTCGTGGAGTGACTGGTGGGTTTGAACTGTTGACCTTGGGTTGCGCAGCCCAATGTCCAACGCCTGGCGCCACCTGGGCTCCTTCTTGCAGCATCCAGGCACGCCCCAAGTCCCCGGGTGCAGAGTGAGATTCGAACCTGCCGTGCACGGCGCACTGCCGCCTGGTAGCAGGCGTTGGGAGATGAGCGCGCTGCAGTACCCGCCCGTCACCGGAAGGGGGAGCGCGCGGACCCCGGCGCGCCAACTCTCAGCCAAGGGGTGGGGCCGCGCGCGGCCACGCCCTCCGCTCCGAGGGAGGCGGAGCACCCGCCTGAAAGGTGCGACGGTGGCCGAGAGGGCCCGCGGCGGCGGACGGTGGCCGACGAGGTCGGACATGGATCATCTGGAGCGGTGCGCGTGGTTCCTCCGGGGGACCCTGGTGCGGGCGGCCGTGCGGCGCTACCTGCCGTGGGCGCTGGTGACGTGCATGCTGATGGGCTCCGTCCTCAAGGAGCTGTCCCCGCTGCCCGAGAGCTACCTCAGCAACAAGCGCAACGTCCTCAACATGTGAGTTCACCCCTGCCCCTCTCCTGCCCCCCCTTGAGCCGGCCTGCCGCCGCCTTCGGCGGGCACCGGGCCTGGCTGCAGTCTGGCGGACGGGCGACTCGCCCGAGGAGTTAGCTTCTCGGACGAGGGGTTCCTTAAGGGGGGTGAGCTCTTCTCCCAAACTTTTGTGACAGCAGCAGTTCGCGCGCGCGTTGCGATGGAGGGGCTAGTGGCCCCCCAAACCCGCGTCTGCAAACCCAAACCAGGTAGCCTGAGCTTGGCCCAACAGTGTCCGGCTGGGCGATGTGCGAGTGTCGGGGTGGGGGCCAGGTGACGCAGCCGAGGTTTCGGATACCACCCCCTTCCCCTGGTTTTCTTTGGGGTTAGGAGCTGGGCGCTGCCACCCTTACCTGCTTTTGTTACGATCCTCAAGTCTCTATCGATTCCCCCAGCCTGTGAAAATGGCCCACCTTCTCCCGCCGCCCCACCACTGACAGCCTTGCCCCCCGCGGCTGGGATCTGGCGCGGAAGAGGCTCCAGCAATGCAGCCGGTCACCTTTCCCCTGAATTTCCTTGGATCTTCTCACTCACCCAAAGTGCATGGCAGCCGCCCAGCGCAGCAATCACAGAGGGGCACTTTGAAGCCATTGGAACTCTGCCTGCCTACTCCTTTTTTTGGCCTGGATTGCTAAGCGTATTGCACATCAGCATTGCCGCAATAATAAGAGGTCTGAAAGGCCAAGCGCATCCCTTGATTCCAGCCCAGCTTTTGCTTCAGACTTGTGTGCAGAGCCTCTTGAAAGAAGGCCCGACTTGGGTTAGCTACTTAAACTTCTGGTTTCTCTCCCAGGTGTCAAATGTCAGGCAGACCTTGGCTCTGGTGAGATCCTTGCATGGCAGTGCAATTTCAGCGGCAGGCCCTTCCGTTGGTATCTGAGAAACTTTGGGATTCTGGGAAGAGTCCTTTTGTCCTTGGCCCTCCTCCCTTCGTTCCTTCCTCACCCACCCTGCACAGCCGGCCTAAGAATAGATCGTGAGAGTGGTAGTGTCCCTGGGTCTCTTGCTTGTGTTTGCCACAACCAGGTCCCCAGGTCAGCCACCTTTCGTGAGCACATGGGAAGCCGACAAGACAGCTGCTGCTGGGTGCTGTCTGGGGGGGCTCCGAGCCAGGCAGCCTGGTAGGCAAGTGCCTAGTGTTTGGTGGGGGGGGGGGGTAGCCAAGGATTCTGGCTCTAAGTTCCAAGCCTCTGTGCTAATTACTGAAAGGAACTCCTGAACCATGGGGCCTGGAAGCAGCCCGCTCCCTGTGGGATGGATGTATTTACGACAGCAACCCAAAACAATAGCTGTTTGGGCTGCTTATGGACAACCCAGTCGCTCAAGGGGTGGGGTTCCTTGGTGTGGAGGTTTTTCACTTGGTTTCATGGGACAGCCCTGTTGATCGGCCTGATAAGGTTGTGGGGGGCGTAGGGTCTTGAAAACCCTTTCAGGTGACCAGCTAAGGCACAGCACTTGGTCTCCATTCGCCTAAAGAAGCTGAGGAAGACGACTTAGGAATAGGAAGGAGGAAGGTCTGGGATGTGTACCCCCTCTGCCATGAGACCGGAGTAATTGGAGGGTGCCCAGCTGCCATTACAGGATATTTTGATCGGATTTCATAGAAGAAATCTGATCAAAGGTGGGGTGTGTGTGTGGGAGTGGGGGTTGGAATTGCAGAACACATTTCACATTCTTATGAACTTTGTACAGCCCTGGAGGCTGGATGAAGCCTGGAAACCATTGCCACCCACAGATCAGCTTTAAACTTAAAGATATCCCCTGCAACCTTCTGAAAACCAACCAACAGAGCAGTGGGTCCGCTTACCTAGTTTAAAAGACAAACGCTGTGCTTTTAAAAGAACCGTTTGGCATGAGATTGTCAGTAGCAACTCAAAAAAAATCAGGCGGGAACCGTGGATGGCGTTGCATTTCGGTTCTCAAAGGATGAACAACTCGGTGATGGAGGGTGAGTGAGAATGATTGTTCAACTCAGGGATGTCCCCTGTGTCCCTAAAGTGCACGTGCAGAGCTGTTGAATCTGCACATGTTTGCTGTGTGTGTTCTCCTCAACAGCAGAATATTAGCAAAGGGACACACAAAGCAGTCACGTGGCCCCCATCGTTCTGTGAACAGCTGAGGAAAGGGGCTTAGAGGGGTGAGTGAGTTCAGAGTCAGGATTTGAAACTGGGTCATCGAGCTTGGAGGTGTCCAGGTCTTGGGGAACCAGCTCCTTTAGCATGGAGCTGGGTGGCTCGAAGACCGTGCCTGCCTCAGTGGGGTGGGGGAGCCTGGGCTTGGGACCCGCCCAACCCGGCTCTCCCCTGTGCTTGCTGGTAGCCCACGTGTTGCCAGCGGACTTGGCAAGTGGTCGATTACTATAACTTTCCTGAGCCGCTCACAGGCCCTGGATCGGGTCCCAGCTCCACCACCACTTAGCTCCTTCTGCCCTGGGCACAACTCTGTGAACCTTTGTCTGTAAACCCCACTGACATGGAGTCGATTCGGCCTCAGAGTGATCCCAGGGGGACACCATAGAGCTGCCCTGAGGGCTTCCAAGGCTGTAATCTTTTTGGGTTTTTTAAAACATTTTTATTAGGGACTCGTACAACTCTTATCACAATCCATGCATGCATCCATCCATCCATCCATGATGTCAAGCACATTTGTACATTTGTTGCCATCATCATTATCAAAACATTTGCTTTCTGCTTGAACCCTTGACATCAGCTCATTTTCCTCTCTTCCCGCTTCCCCTCCCTCATGAACCCTTGATAATTTATACATTATTATTATTTTGTCATATCGTACATTGTCCTACATCTCCCTTCACCCACTTATCTGTTGTCCAACCCCCAGAGAGGGGGTTATATGTAGATCCTTGTATTCGGTTCCCCCTTTCCAACCCATCCTCCCTCCACCCTCCTGGTATCGGCACTCTCAGCACTGGTCCTGAAGGGATCATCTGTCCTGACTTCCCTGTGTTTCCAGTTCCTATCTGCACCAGCGTCCATCCTCTGGTCTAGAGGAATTTGTAAGGTAGAATTGGGATCATGACAGTGGAGAGTGGGGAGGGCAGGAAGTATTTAGGAACTAGAGGAAAGTTGTATATTTCATGGCTGCCCAAGGCTGTAATCGTCTTCTTCTCCCCCCTCCCCTCTCCAGGCTGTAATCCTAACAGAAGCCGGTAGCCTCTTTTTCCCTCAGGGCGCCTGGTGGGTTGGAACTGCTGACCTTTGGATTTGCGGCCCAGCACTTCACCACACCATTTTCAATCTGTCAAATGGGCAAACCTCAGAGGGCATTGTTAAGGGGTTGCTAACTAAGGATTAAAGTACTTCGGGAAGGAACGTAGCCGCCCCTCGGGAGCTCTCGCAGTGATTTACCCTGTCGGGAATCCAGAGACCCGTCTTGTGGCGTGTTTTCCCTCCGCCATGCCCCATCTGGTCACTTGCTCTTTTCTCCTCTGCCAGGTATTTTGTCAAAGTAGCCTGGGCCTGGACCTTCATCCTCCTGCTGCCTTTCATTGCCCTCACCACCTACCAGCTGACGGGCAAGCCCGGGCTGGTCCTGCGGCGGCTGACCACTCTGCTGGTGGGCACGGCCATCTGGTACGGGTGCACCACGTTCTTCTACAAGGTCGAGCACTACACGGGCAGCTGCTACGGCTCGCCCACCCTGGACGGGCTGCGGAGGGAGCTCGGGAGCAAGCAGCAGTGTCACGGGGCGGGCGGCTTCTGGCACGGCTTCGACATCTCTGGCCACTCCTTCCTGCTGACCTTCTGCGCCCTCATGATCGTGGAGGAGATGGCCGTGCTGCACGGGGTGAAGACGCAGCGCAAGCAGCGCCTCCACGCCGCCATCACCGGCCTGGTCATCGCCCTGGGCGCCCTGACCTTCCTCTGGGTGCTGATGTTCCTCTGCACAGCCGTTTACTTCCACGACTTCGCCCAGAAAGTGTTCGGGACCCTGTTCGGCCTACTGGGCTGGTACGGGACCTATGGGTTTTGGTATCTGAAAGCCTTCTCCCCAGGACTACCTCCCCAGAGCTCCGGTTTCAGTTCTAAGCGGGACAATTACAAGAAATAAAGGGGAAGCAGAAGGGACAGCAGCGGGGTGCGGGCCGACACCCCGTCTCGTCTGGATCTTAGTTAGGTGGCCCCGTGGTCCGGTCTCCTGGAGCACAGAGGAAGCTCTGGTCTCCACTTGTCCTAGCGATGTTGGCCTGCGCCACAAACACCCCTTCAGCCGGGCCCTGGGTGTCCCTGCCAGGACCTGACCTTAGTCGCATAGGACACCTCTTCTAACTCCAGATGGCTGGGCGCTCCGGGGCGTGGCTGTGGGGAGGTCAGGGCCTCGCCTCGGGACCGCTCACCCCATCTTCCTGACCCCCGGGGGTAGTCTTGCTTAGACTCCGTGTTGAATGCTGATATTTATAAAAGGTTGGCCCCCACTTCCCACCCGGCCCATTTCGCACCAGCTTCGAGTTCCAGCCGGGTTCTTTAGAAAACCGCCGGTCACCTGAAACCCCACCCCGGGTCTAGTGTTGGTTTATTTCGGCAATGTTAAATAGGGCACCTGGCTGCAGATGGGCTGCCGAAATCGGGCCTAGAGAGTGGAGCGACTCGGCCGAGCGGTCGGCAGCTTCGCACTTTGCGGTCGGGACTTTCACCCACGTGTTTTGGTCCCTGAGGCAGTAAGCTGGCCGTTTCCCCTCGGAGCAGATGCTCGGTTAGGTTTCAGTAATATCCACGGCAGCCGCTCCTGGTCAAGGAAACCAAGATCCACCCAGACACCCTGTGTTGTGCGGAGATGCCTGTGGGGTGTTTTGTGTTTTGTTGTTTAGAACACTAATTGCCTTTTTACGAACCAAAATCCTGGCGGGTGGTGTTCATTCCCTCCTTCCAGGCTGTTTTCTGTGCTCAGACTGAGCCGGGAAACAGGCCGGTATAGGAATAAGGAGGCATTGGAAGCGGAGTCCAGGTAATTTTGCACGTCCTCGTTGTGGCCTGCCGCACTGTGGTGCTTTAGCCAAGTGATGGGTGTCCTTGGTCAGCCTGCTGGGTCCGAGGCAGTTTTCCATCTGGACCATGATCGTTCAGAAAGAAGTAAGATCAGAGGTCCCCTGTGGCGTGTGCAGGCAAGAAGCCAGTCTTGCCCTTAGCAAGTAGTGGCCTGACTCTGGCCCTGCCCACCTCTTACTCGCCCCAAACAAACCCAGGCCTCTTCAGCTGGCCTTGAGCTTGCCCTGCTCTGCCCTGCCACACTTGTCTCTGGCCTAGTTGTTCTGTGGCCTTCTCTTTAGGCTCAGCACTCGAGCCACCTCCATCTCACAAGGCCAGGCTGCACACTGATGGGACACCACCGCGTCCCTCTCCACACACCAAAAGCCAAGCCCCAGTGCCGTGCGCTCTGCCGGGATCCTAGGCTGTCAGTCTTTACTGGACCAGGCAGCCTCCACTCCCTTCTGCAGAGCGGCTGGTGGGTTTGAACTGCCAACCTTAAGATGAGCAGTCCACCACTTATCTGACAGCACCCACCACACGGGTCCTTTCCCCTCCCCCAGGCTCTCCCAAAGTCTCACCTTCTGGATAATCACTCTTGAAGCGTCTTGGATTCCCCCTTACTGCCCCCAGATCAGACCATTGACACCACGCTTGACTGGCTTAACCCACGCCTACGCTACGAGGGGCTTGAGGTCTGGACATGTTTCCGGGGAGATTTTATTTTCTATAAAGATGTATTTAACACGTGGGTTTGTTTGAGTTGATCAGATTGTAGGACATGTTGTATTGTCACCCCTCCCCCCCAGCCCCCCAGCAGGAGAAGCGCTATGACATTTCAAGTGCATTGCCAAGCTGCGAGGGCTGCCCGGTGGAGCAGACACCCCTCCCCACACTCTGGGCAAGGCAGGTGCTTGAGGGGATTGCAGCCTCAGACTGAGTTTCCTGTTGTGCATCAAAAGGTCACAGCCACGGAGCACTCTGGAAGTTCCTTGGTGACACTCAGACCTCCAGGTGTTCTCACACAGGTCCGCTTCAGACCCGGCACTGGATGGACTCAGGTCGGCCGGTGTCTGTGACCACAGCCTCCCACCCACCACTTGCTGTTTGGTAGGGAGCGCTCTCCATCCCTTGTCAGACGGCACGGCTGTGGCTCCGGTACTGCGAGACCCGAGTTCCAAGGCTGGCACTGCCGTGTGCGGCACTTCCCTGGCTCCCAGGTCTCCCCACCACTGTTCAGACGAGGAAGCAAGGTCTGGCGGGGAGCACGCTGTTGCATCTCACCAGACCCCCCCTGTCCTCACCTGAAGAGTGGGGAGGGGGCGCGGGACTAGGGGAAGTACCGCCCTTTGTGCTCACGGCAGCAGCGCTCAAAACTGCGTGGCATCACCGGCGAAGCCAGTGGTAACAGACACCCGCGGGTGTGCCGCTTGGGGTCTGGGTCTCCCGCTTTGAAAAGTGCCTGTGGCCCCAGCTGCTGAGCCAGAGGTTCTGTAGGCCGTGAGGGATGGCAGAGGGCTCGCACCCTGACACTCCTTTTCCACCCGTGTCTGTCAGAGTCGGGGCACCAGGTTGTGTCGAGAGACTGGCTCTTGCCACGTTAGACGCACGGCCCGTGGGTGTCAACAAGCAAATGGAACTAAATGAGGGAGTGCAGCCTCACGTCCCAGCGGTCTGTGTCTTCCTTTCCAGAACCTTCCGGGAGGTCCGCTGTGCGTGAGCTCGCCTGGTGGCAGGAGGCCAGCGCCGGGCACTCAGACGGTGCTGCTTTGTCACCAGTGGAGCCTGAGTCAGCATCACAAACCACGTATTTGCTCCTTCATTGAAGCAGGCCCGCCCAGCTTGTGTGACTTCTGCACATCCCATGCCTCCTCTCCCTGCCTGCCATATCCTCGCCCTGCAGCCCCGAGGGCTAGAGCAGCCAGCCTGCCACCGAGCAGTCCAAGGAGCAGAGATAAGGCTCACAGAAGGAACCTTGAGGAAGAGGTACAAAGTTCACTGGAAGGAGGCCGTGGGGCTCGCTGTACACGGGAAGGCCTTGGACCTGCCCATTCACTTGGCAGCCCCGTGCAGTGTCTGCTGAAAGCTCTAGTCCCCTAGGGTACAACGTCCTCACACGGCCTGACTGCCCCGCCGAGAGTCTTCCAACAGCGCCAACCCTTGTGAGGGATCAGGCCTGCGAGTCAGGTGCTGGGGTCCACTGATACACATCCTCTCTGGGAGGGCCGTGCCCACCCCAGCCCATCCCCCAGGCCTACAGTGGAGCGGAGGAGACAGCGCTGACACTGGTCCATTCCCGCCCCGGGGGCTCTCAGTCTTCCAGAGCAGACACATCAATGCCTGGGACAAGAGCCTGCTGGGAGGGAGGGCAGACAGGACAAGGCAGTGAGAACAGCTTGTACACATTGCTGCAGCTTCTCCAGCCCCTTCCCTATCCCTACCTCAAGCCGCTGGGATTGAAGGAAGGCAGACTTCAAGCCAGACTGTCAGGAGGCTCGGTGAGCCTCCCAGGCAGGAGCCCGAACCCTCAGCTCCAGATCAGTTCTACCACAGCCTGCGCTGTGTGACCTTGAAGCAGGCACTCAGCTGGGTCTGGGTCAGAAACCAGTGGGGGTGGGGAGTTGGGCTAGATCATTTACCGACCCTTCCGGCCACTCCTTTTCCTCGGCTCTGCCTGGTGACATGTTCTTCCCAAACTGTTGATGGCTTTTTGTTACAGGAACCAACTCAAGGAGAAACTGCCCCTCAGAGCTGTGAGGCCCACCCGTCTCTTCACACCAGTTCTAGTCTCGCTCGGACATGTGGCGGCTGGGGTTCACGTGGACTTAGTGTGAGCCTGCGGAACTGAGCCTGCTTCCCAAGTGGAGTCCAAAATACACACTTAAAATAACAACAACCGATTTCATTGGCATATAATTCACTTATCATACAATTCAGTAGCCCAATCAGATCAAGAAGAGTTATATGATCAGGATCACAATCAATTTTAGAATATTTTCTTCCTTCTTGTACTCATTATTAGCTCCACATTTCCCCCAACCTCCCCTGCCATGCCCCCAAGGAAACATTAGTCCAGTGACTACAGAAAAACCTTAAACAAAACCTAACAACAGCAGAGTAAAGCAGGCAATATAAACAAATTTAAAATGGGTCAAAAGGGAGGAAAGGTGAGAAATTCTAACCTAACTGCATCTGCAGTAGCCCACCTTCCCATGCTAAAACCCACGTGGCTGTCCAGGGGGCGGTCAGCCCCGTAGAGGGGCTGTGCGATCTGAGCACCTTCAGACGTGGCCCCGAGAGCCCCCTTGGAAGTAAGTGAACCACAGCCTGGAAGACAGGTGCTCCTATTTCATCGGTGGGAGGGCAGGTTGGTACTTGCTGGTCAGCTGGCAGCATGGGCATTTTGCTGCTCGGCCCCAGCAGTCCCTAGTGGTGTAGCCACTGCAACTGCCCCTAGAAGTGGGCCAAGGCACAAAGGCTTTACACAAGCTGATAGTGACCGTGGCCATTGTCATGAGCTGTGGCAACCGTTCATCAGAAGCCAGCACGACGTCACCAGAAAGCCAGCAACACGACGCACAGCCAGTGTGCCGTCCAGACAGAGCAGGCTGGCTTCGAGCTGGCAGAGTGCCACCGCAGCAGCGTCCAGTCCCACTCAGCATCCCCTCAGTCCGAGTTAGAGGGGCACTGGTTGAGATGCCGGGACCCATGCTCAGCTACTCACTGAGAGGCTGTAAGTTTTAAGTCCACTCACAGGCACTGGGAAGAAAGGCCTGGCAGGCTAGTGATGAAAAATCTGCCATTGGCAGCCCAGTGGAGCCCTGTCCGGCTGTGTCACACCAGGGTGCACTGAGCCAGTGACTTGGCGGCAGCTGGGCCGGGCAGTCGGACGGACATGGTCTTGCCTTCAGTGAGTTTATAGCCCAAACAGTGCCGAACCTCAAAGCAGAGCTGCCTCCACAACCCGCCTCCCCACACCCACTCACTTATTAGAGGTGCACAGGAAGGAGGGGTGTGGTCTGTTCCCCCCCGCCCCCCGACCTTGTGACTCGGCCTCCCTCAGTCCCTTCTACCATAATCGCAGGGGAATGGGAGAGGATTAAGTGAAGCCAGTGCTGTGAGGTGCATAGCATACAAGAAGCACTTTACCATGTTTTCCAAGCGCACAATAAGTCCGCAGAATGGCTCTGTGGGGCTGAGGGTTAGACGGTGGCCTGCTAATCATGGAGTTAGCTGTTCAAACCCACCCTCCCCTTAGCTGTTTCTGTGAAGAATTACCGTCTTGGATAGCTTCTCTGGCATTCCTGTGAGCTGTGCTTAGCTGGATGGTGGTAGGTGGGTTTGTTTATAAGCAAGGGAAAGGGAAGCCAGTCCATGCTAATGTTTCTGAGTTTGATGGATTCCGAGGAATTTAAGTGTGCAGTCAGCATGGCCTGGGAGTGGGGCTGAGACCCTGCAACCTGCGGTGGGGCCGGACCAGAGAGGGTTGACAGGGAAGGGCGCATGCTAAGTGTGTCCTCTCGGCTGAGGACAGTCCTTGGAGTTTGAGGCCTTGGCCACTCCCAGGCTTCCTGGCCCTTGGCCCAGGCTGTCCCTCTTCAGAGAAGGGGCTGGAGTTTATCACCGAGGCTCAGCCTGTCTGCTCCCACCCCCACTCTGCCTTCCCTGACACGGCTGTCCCGTGTTTGTGTGTCTCAAGTGTCTGAGCAGCTAGGGAAGGAGTGGGTGGGGGAGCTTGGGATTAACATCTTGCTTTCTGGAGCCTTAGCCTAAGCAGTGGTTCTCAATCTGTGGGCCGTGACCCCTTTGGGGGTCGAACAACCCTTTCACAGGGGTCGCCCGAACCATAACAGTAAGAAAATGACAGTGATGAAGTAGCAATGAGAATAATTTTATGATTGGGGGTCATCACACATGAGGAACTGTATGAAAGCGTCATAGCATTAAGAAGGTTGAGAACCAGTGGGTTATGAGTTGGGTTGGGAACCACAAGTTCAAAACCACCTGCTGCTCCTTTAGAGAAAGATTAGATTTTCTACTGGAAAGATTAGCAGCCTTGAAAACCCACAGGGGAACCTGACAGCAGTTACGTTTTTGGTTCTGGACAGTGTGTTCTAACACGGCACTCTGTGATGCTCACCTGCCCAACACGATCGCTGAAGACAAAGCAGGTACATAAGCAACTGTGAAGAAAGCTGATGGTGCCCAGCTAGCAAAAGATATAACATCTGGGGTCTTAAAGGCTTGAAGATAAAAAAGCGGCCATCTAACTCAGAAGCAACAAAGCCCATATGGAAATGGAAAAAGCACACCAGCCGATGTGATCATGCAGTATTGATGGGATCAGATATCAGGCATCAAAGACTCAAAACAAAAATCATATCACTGGGAATGAGGGGGAGGGCAGAGTGGAGACGCAAAGCCCGTCAGTAGTCAGTTGGACACCCCCTGTCAGAAGGGCCACAAAGAAGAGATGAGCCAGTCAGGGTGCAGTATAGCACCGACAAAACACACTACCTTCCTCTAGTTCTTTAATGCTTCCTCTCATGACCCCAATTCTATCTTACAAATCTGGCTAGACCAGAACATGTACACTGGTACAGATGAGAGCTCACCACACAGGGAACCCAGGACAGATAAACGTCTCAGGACCAATAAGGGGAGCAACGATACTAGGAGAGTAAGGGAAGGTGGGGGAGTAAGGAGGAACTGATCACAATGATTGATGTGTGGTCCCTCTCTCCCAGGGGGACAGAGGGCAGAAAAGTGGGTGAAGGGAGACAGCAGTCGGTGTAAGACGCGCAGGGGGGGGGGGGCGGAATTTACAAATTATCATGGGGACTTGGGGGAGGGAGGGGTGGAAGTGAGCTGATACCAAGGGCTCAAGTAGAAAAATGTTTTAGAAAAGATGTTGGCAACATATGTATCGATGCATTTGACACAATGTATGGATTGTGATAAGAGCTGTAAGAGCCCCCAAGAAAATGAAATTAAAAAAAAAGAAAGTTTGGGGTTCTGGAGCAATGTTCCCAGGCCTAGACCACAAAAACGACTTGCTCATTCCCATCTCAGCTCCTGCACCCCTCTTCCCCTCTCTGCCTGTACTTGCACCCCATGCTGCCGGGAGCCACGCGGGGCTGAGTGGGTGAGAACATCTGCATCCACCGGAGCTGCTCTTGGGTAGAGAAGGACACACTGGACATGGTGCGATGCACCTCTTCAGCAGTGTGATCTTGGGACAGTCACTTAGCCTCTCTGGGCTTGCCATTCATCTATGAAGTGCATCTTTCTGCCTCACTAGCCCTGATGGCCTTACTGAGATCATGAATGTGAAAGTGTTTTATACTCTTAAATGGTGGCCACCGACAAAGGCTGTGGGTCATTGGGTAGCTCTGGGGGCCTGGGCACTGGGACTGACATGTCCCATAACCCTGACATGACACCATCATATCAGCGTATATATTTAAACATATGTTAAATGTCTAATGTAACACATGCATAAATATAGTAAACATATATATACATATATGTACATATATATCGGTTTGTTTAATGCAACATCGGATAAAATTAGTCAAAACCAGTGTTTCTCCTGACTCTTTAATTCTCGTGTCACCTCTAGTTCCAATGTCTCACTCACTGACGTGGCGTCGACTGACTCTCAGCAGCCCCTACTGGACCAGGTGGAACTGCCCCTGTGGGTTTCGGAGACTGTAACTCTTGATGGGAGTAGAAGCCTCGTCTTTCTCTTGGGGAGCAGCTGGTGTTTTTGAATGGCTGACCTTGTGGTTAGCAGCCCAATGAGTAACCCGTTATGCCACCGAAGCTCCTGTCCGATAACTTAGAACATTATTTTTTTTAAAAAACCTTTTTTTTTAACCAGCAAGAGTTCTGGCTTCTAAGGCATCTGACTTTGTGTCTCAGCTGTAGGGATGGCAGTATAGTTATGCTTTGTAACAAACCATCACCTCCCAAACTGGTTTAAAACAGCCAGTGCTCGCAGGTTCACCAGGGGCTGTCGGCCTACACTGGGCTCGGCCGGCCCGCTCGGCTTCAGGCTGTATGTGGCTGGGGCTTGCCTCACTTGTCCCCTTCCCAGGTCCAAACGGAAGGGGCAGCTATTTGGGGCATGACAATAACTGGGGCACCAAAGCCTCAGGCGTGTCCACTCACATGCCACTGACCCCAGTGAGTCACGTGAGCACGCCCATCGTCTGTGGAACCAAGAAGGTTCCCTCCACCCACCCTCTGCAGTGTGTGGGAAAGGTTCTTTGTCAGGCCCTGGAAGTCCGATTCTTTTAGAGATCAGTAATCTAATCCGCCATGATGTCCCTGGCGCTGCCACCCGTCACCTCCCGTGCCACCCTCACGATGGGTACCTTGAGCCCATTGTCTCATGTCAGTCCATCTCAGTGAGCGTCTGCCTCCTTTTTTGGCTACCCTCTCCTCTACCCGGCATGGTGTCTGCCTTTAGAGCAGCGGTTCTCAACCTGTGGGTCGCGACCCCGTTGGGGAGTCAATGACCCTTTCACAGCGGTCACCCGTTTCATAACAGTAGCAAAACAACAGTGATGAAATAGCAACGAAAATAATGTTAGGGTTGGGGGTCCCCACCACATGAGGCACAGTATTCAAGGCTCGGTATTAGGAAGGTTGAGAACCACCGCTTTAGCGATATGAACACAGAAGACCCTTAGGCACAGGGGGCTCGGTTGCTCGAGAAGGACCCTGTGGGTGTGTTGGCTTTAATGTCAGGGTTTTGTCAGCGTTTGCGTTCCTTGTCATACTCTTGTCAAAACACAGAGCCACCACAGCTGATGAGATCGTGCTGTGCATAGTGAGCAGGGACCCCAAACATCCATCGCCACCGAGTTCATTCGGACTCACAGCCACCCCGCAGGGCAGAGCGGAACTGCTCCTGAAGCCTTACAAAGCCCCAACTCCTGGAAGCAGACAGCTTCATCTGCCGCCCGGCACCAAACCCACCCGGCTGCCAGCACCGCTTGATGACATCGTCAGAGGCTTGCTGAGTTGCTTCTGCCACCTAGCACCCGACGTACATGAACGTCCTTGGCCACCCTCCCAGTTGTTTGCGGCCATGGCTGCAGCGACCCAGACAGTCCATCTCCTGAGGGTCTCCCTCTTGTTTCCTGAAGCCCTGTGTGAGCAAGCGGTGACGTCCTGATCCAGGGACGGGTCTCTGCTGATAACACATCCCAAACCTGAGGGGTCTTGCCATCGTCGCTTTCCAGGAGCACCTTCCACAACAGACCTGTGTGCTCTTCTGCCAGACCGGGGTACTTTCAATATTCCTCTCTAGACCCATCATTCAAGTGCTCCTGTGAGCAGGAAGGAGCCAGGAAGCCACATGCTTTAGTCAGACCCAGGAACATGGAAGGAAATTGCCAAGAACACCCAGGAAATTCAGGGGCCTGGTATGTTACTGAAGTTTCTAGAGACCCAGTAGTCTAGACTATATCAAGACCACCTCCCCCCCTCCCCAAAGTGAGGGGCAAGTGGCTGATCCTTCCTTACAAAGAAGACATACCACTAGGTGAATCTCGGGACTCGGGAGGCGTCCTGTTTCCATCGGCATGGGCTGCTCCCACTCGCTGATGGAGTAACTCATACGGATGCCAGTTTTCAATGCCTCCCAAAGTGGACTCAGGCTGCGGTGCGAGGTACTTACTTGTAGGGAAACTTAGGACCCAGCAGTGTTTACAATGCGCACGAGATAAGGATGCCTCATGGAGCCTCTAGCAACTTTGAGGACTTGAGACAAAGTCATGTCCTCTCCCACAGACAGCAGTTGTCCTTTGAGAATCAGCTCTTGGCTGGCTACCAGGTCTGATAGAGACCAGCCGGATGTCTGACCATGCGACACTAAGCCACAAGGCAACCTGAGCTGCCCACTGTGGACTGGATGTCCTCTGATCTGTCCAGCCATGACGATCGTCGCACACAACAGCATTCGATCATCACGTGAAATTTTCTATCGTCCATTCCTGCTGCAGTGCTGCCGCCTCTCCAGCCAACCCTGCAGACCTCAGGGCGAGTACCTTGGAGGAAGAGAAAACTCGGGCCTGGCACCCACCGGAGGCAGAGGGTTACAAAAGACAGGAACAGCCCGGAGAGACCTTGGGAAAGGGGAGGGGTGCTTTCAGGGGACAGAATTGCAAGCACAGCATAGGGTTGTCCGCTGCTTCTAGCTCTGGGGTCAGCACACTGTTGGGGGTAGCCAGCCCCCCCACAACTAATCACAGGTTCACTAGGTACACTTGTACGGTTAAGAGATATAAAGATTATAGTAAAGTCAGAGAAATAGGAGAGAATAAAGAAGTCAGACACATTTCATGGTAGCATGCTCACCTCAGCTCCTCTCGGTGGTCCACGTGGAGGTGGGAGATGAGAGGGCAGGAGAGGGCTCTCATGAGGTTTTATTTCTAACCAAAGCTTATACATCTTTGGGGGCATGCAAGCTCCCCTGATTACAGGTAACGACCTATGTCATGGAAAGGGGCTGTAACATGGGCAATACAAGGAGGGGGATGACCTAGGGGTGCATGCGCAACGGTAAAGGGAGAGAATGGGGGTACATATGTGGTAAGATGGGGGACCCTAGACTCAGTATAGTAGCCTAACCCTAGTCATCCTTGAGTGCTCCCGACTTTGCCTTTGGACTCTCCTTCAAGGGAACAATATCAGAAGGGAGTGGGCCCTACTTTGGGTGAGTCGGACTATACGGCCTGGTAGCTCTAGATGGCTGATTCCTTTAAGAATGACCTCTGACCTACTTTGAATGACCTAGTGTATGGCCGTTTGCCATGTGTAGCACACAGCATCTTGGGTGTGGCATATATCCGGGGAGACAACTTGGGAGAGATCTTTGTCTCCCACACACTAGCTCTGGGACCATGTGTTTCTTGCGATATGTAAATATGGTTCTACAGTGAAACAGGGAAAGCGAATGGCTGTTACTCAGATCATAGTGTTTTCATTTGTTTGTAAAAATATATTCACGGCTCTTAAATCATTTCTAAATTTTGTGACGGGCAGGATTGGCTCTTCTCTCTCCAAAGTTTGCCGACCCCAGCTCTAGAGCTTAAGTTTCCAAACTTATTTGGCCTTCTGTCCCATTCCCCTTATTTGGCCTTTGCTCCGAGAAAAAATTACTCAGCACCCCCTGGCAATTAAAAATTGTACTATAGCCCATAATCCAGGATAAAGTAACTGTTTGTAGACCAGCCTGACCACTGAGTCAGAATCAACTAGATGGCAGAGTTATGGTTGGCTTGTTTGGATCGTTCTAGCAGCAGCACCCCCCCCCCTCCCAGGGGGATGGGAAACAGAGGCTGAAGTCCAGAACTATGAAACTATGTATACTCCCGGGTGGACAATTTGCCCGGATGACCGGGAACACGGAAAGAGCAAGACTGGAAGGCGAGTCATGAGGTGTGAAGGCGCAGGTCCGCCGTGGATGGACCCTTTCCAGTGGGCACAGGAGAGGACATTGGTGTTCGGTGTCAATGTTTCCCCCAGAGGGGCACTGCAGGGGGGAAGGCTCTCAGCAAGCCCATGGCCAAGATGACTTCTTCTGCGGATGTCAGCCTCCTTCCCTGCCACCTTCGTCCTGGCTCACTAGGCTCGTGCTCAGAATGGTCATGAGCAGTGGGAGGGTGGTTGGAATCCACTTAGCAACATGGACTCCCTGGCTTGAAGAGCGAGCTAGCCGGTGCCACGGTTGCCCACAGGGGCTAGTCACCGAGTAGCCGGATGATGAGGCCACACCCCCTTTCCATCATGGGGCCTTCACCCTCTCTGACCACCACCTCCACGGACTTGTGAACGCCATGGTGCCTGTCAGGGTGCTCCACCCAGTGTGGCTTCTGAGCTGATAGTGCAACGAGGCAAGTGCGAGGGTGTGACCATGCCCGTGGAAATGTCCTGGCTTCACCATGGGCTCTATGGCTTAGAAGCAGCAGGACTTCTGGGACCTTGAGATAGCTTACTTCAGAATGCTTACAGTACCAGCTGGGGGGCACTGCAGTGGGGTGCCCGGTCCTCCAGCACACACAGTATGCTTGGTAGACATCACTGACAAGCAGTGTGGTATCTTCTACAGCCAGAAGGTGGGTCCAGTGACAGAGCTCACCATGACACCCAACTCTACCCCAGGCGTAAAAATGTTGCTCCCTGCCCTTGGGACGTTGCACTTTGATGGTTTAATTCTGTTCCCGAGGGAGGGAGGTTTCTATCGGGAGGGCATCCATCAATAGTTCCGTTGATGTAAACGTGGAGGCTCTCCACCCCACTGTGGCCAGCTCCTCCTGCCATTGGCCACCCAGACAGAACCGGATCATTGGACTGGAGTGGTTGACTCTGGTCACCGAGGACGGTGGAGTTCCTGCCACACAATAGCCATGTGGACGACTCTGTGCGGAAGCCAGGGGACTTCCTGAGGTGCCTCCCAGCACTTCCTCGCCCAAGTTCAACAGAAGAGCACAACAGCCCGAGGACCATCCCTGTTTAAGTCGAGTCACGGCTAAACCATCCCAACCACCCGAGACGCTGACGGAGGGCAAAGAGAGCAGACTCATTAGCCGGGGGTGGGGGGAAAAGAAAAGAAACTGCAAACGTCAACCACGGGTTTGCAATCAACGACAGACGTGGCGACCGTAGCAGCGGTGACCATCTTCCTGCCTGCGCATACCCACACGGACATTCACACTATGGAGCGCCGGTGATGCTGAAGGATACGGTGTAAGCTGTACTTCATGTACACTCAGGTCTGCGGTGACTTCCAGAACTGGAAACCCAGGTCATCTCATCCCGTGTGATGCCACTACCGGGTGGAGCTCTGTGGGGGCTCCTGGGGGCAGATCCCTCTTCATCAAGGGCAGTTCGTCAAGGTGTTCTTGTTCCCGAATGGGAAGCTAATGATGAGTGGAAGGATGTCACGGATGTTTGTGTAGCCAAAGAGGTGGACAGTGTCCGATGGTCTGTGGTCTCCAATGCCTGCTCTTGCCTGGTTTTCTTGTTACCTTGATGGGAAACACACATACACCCCCCCCCCCCACTGAATTCTTACACTTTTTTAATCCCCCTGAAAAATATAACTTTACATTTCACTAATCATACTTGCAAGTATTCCGTGTCCTTTGGGTATTTCTAACCCATGTCCCCTTTGAGAAACTTTGCGTGGGCACGAGCCCTTGCAGGTCTGTGTGCACTTGAGTGAATGGTTGACGATGTACTCTGTAGACCGTGAGGCAGGGCGCCAAGAGAGGTGGGTTTTAGGTCAAGGTCAGGGCTCTGAGAAACCTATCCGGAAGCCATCCTCAGACCCAGCACCTGGAAACCTGAACTCAACTCTTGTGGAAGAACTCGGGCCGAAGCCTCCCATCTTCTTCCGCAGGCTCCAACCTTTGGAAACGAGAGCTCGATGGACGACAGAGGTTTAGAAATGAAAAGCGACTGCTCCCCGGGATGCTTTATTGGGGCGTTCAGTGGTTTGTTTCTAAGCAGTGGGCGGCAGTGACCACTCCCCAGACCCTTTCTCCACATGCAAAGGCACAGGAAAGTGAGACATGACCCAGGTGGGCAAGGTGAATACAGAGACCGCCCTCCTGACGTGGCATGGTGGGGCTGGCGGGGGGGAGCCCCGTGTGAGTGGTGGGAAAGGTGGGTTTTGAAAGGAGATGGCTTTGGCTGAGGTTTGAGTCAGGGTCCTGAGGCTCTTCTACCTCTGAGCCCATACCTGCACTTGGGCCGGGACTGACCTTCGGGGAGAAGGCCAGTGTACATGGCTTTAGGTGGAAGTCCCATCTCCCGTGGAGGGGACACTAAGCCCCAGGTAGGAGATGAAGGACACTGCCTTCGGGATCGATGTCTGTGTCAAACCAACCCCCACCCCACCCCAGGAAACAAGAGCGGGGTGAGAAGGGCTTATGGTGTCAGCCCCAAGCACGGCCCCGTTTGGGGGTGCCACTTCCTTGGCTCGCATCAGTGTTGTCTCAGTCCAGGTCCAGGGGAGAAGTGACGCTCCTTCTGGTCTTCAGGGGGCGCCCACAGGGTCTCTAGGTCTGCAGCCCCAGCCAGAGGCGCTGGTTAGAAGAGTCGAGTCTTGTTGGCTTTGTCCTGTGGAAGAGTGCCCGGGCAAGAGGGCAGGGGAGGCGTAGGGTCAGACCTTCTCAGGCCCCCAGCCCCTCCCAGAGGCTAAGCCCTGGGCGGATGAGGCAGCCTGGGACTCACCTCAGATCCTAACCAGTCCCCCTCATTCCATCTGGACACCTTGAATCAAAAGGAAAGGCCTCCACGCGCTGTGGGTCTCCTCTTCTTTGGCAGTGCCATGGCCTCCACGCACGGCACTGGCAACGTCTACTTCTAAACTATGGAATGTGTTCACACTAAAATTACTCGAGACAAGGGGCGGGGGGTGGGGGGCTGTCCACGTGTGGGCGAAACGGGGTTACCGAGGGCTCATTGGGAGTCACACAGCACAGACACACCGGCAGTCACACACCAGGCCCCAGGCCCGGCTCTAGATGTATTTTTTCTTGAGGTACCAGTAGGCAAAGTAGCCCATCCCACCCAGGGAGCCCATGAGGAAGGACGCCCCGAAGAAAGATGGGGGTTTCCGTTTGACCAGCCGGAAAGCGTTGGGGATGACGGCCGAGAGCAGGGTGGTGTGGATGTCACCCAGCACTTTCCGGAAGGCAAAGCGTCTCTGGACCCTCTCAAAGAAGGACTGCAGGTTGGGCCGACTGCCATCTTCCCAGTACTTCTTGGATAGTCCCAGGAACTTGAGGCGGTGCAGGGTGGCCCCCAGGAGGACGTCTGCGAGGGTGAAGGCACAGCCGCAGAGCCACGGCTCGCATTTCTGCCCTGGAGCGGGAGAGAGGAGATGCCAGGAGGGTGAAGGAGGACACGAGGTACACACACACGCGCACACACACCTCACGCATCTCTGCCCTCCACAGCACAGCAATGTTGGCTGCAGTCTCCCCAAGACCGTTCATTCTTGACCCACAGAGACGGTTGGCCATGTCCAATACTACCTCTCCTCCTGCTTGGTGATGTAGAGGGTCGGTGAAAAGAGGGAGACCCCAACAGGATGGGTTGACACCGGGGCTGGGTTAGTGGACTCAGGTATAACTGTTGGGAGGACGGCCAGGGCTGGGCAGTGCTTGATTCTGCTGCACGCAGGTCGCTATGAGCCAGGATCGACTTGATGGCACCTAACACTACCACCTGTCGGGGTACAGCCCCCCCCCCCAGTCGAACAGGGCCTTAGGAGCGGCTTTGTAATTATGGAAAATAATCTGGTCACACAAAGCGAGGCACAGGGGCTCCTGTCCCTATGTCGGGGCCAAGAGAGCAAATGCATTTTTCACTGGGTATATGTATGTATGTATTCGTGGATTCATGGATTCACAGATCTTTCAACAGGCATGCACGCGAGACGGTGAACATGTAAGAGCGCGAATGGGTCACAGAACACGTGCAAAATCAAATGAGTCAGCGGCCTAACCTTAGGTGCCCTTGCGCCCTCCCCAGGGGAGCAATCTATGACTCGTGTCAGAAGGAGACCTCAGAAGGAGGTGGCTACTCTTTAGTGGGGGCGGGCGGTAGAATATGATTGCTCTCAACTCCAGGCATACAGCGAACAGCCAGGCACATCTCGTACGGAGGGCAACAGTGGGGCTCTTTGCCGCCGGGAGAACGTGCATTTGAGGCCGCCTCTATCTGGGAGCAATGGAGATTTTCCTCAAAGTAAGCTGGTCTTCAGGGCCCGCAGCTGCGAGCCCAGGAGTAAGGCCAGTTACACTCTTTCACTTCGTCAGTTTTCCATAACCTCCTCTTAAGTAAGGGACCTGGTGCTGCTGTCAGGTAAGTGATGACAGCTAACCAGGAGGTCGGTGGTTCGAATCCACCAGCCACTCGAAGAGAGAAAGCAGAGACTGTATGCTCTCCTCAGGACCCCCCCCTGCCCCCCAGGATCAGAGGATTGCTATGAGTCAGAATTGACTCAGTGGCAATGGGAATGCTGTGTCACCTTTAATTGACTTTTTCACTTTCTTTACATCAATTGACTTTTAAAAGGGAAAGGCATGTATTTAAACTTTAGACTCAACAGCCACTTGGCCGTTCCCCTTGGGTGTCCTCTGTCCATTGCAAACTCAACACGTCCAAGCTGGATGTTTGATGGACCTGCCCAAGCTGGACACTTGTGCATCATGCCCATCCCCACTGTACCCATTTCAGTAACACCACCCCCATCCTTCCAGCTGCTTAGACCAGAGTCTTCCATCAGTCCACCTTCATGTCATCCTCGCTCACATCCGACATACAGCTTGTCAGCAATCCCCATCGGCTCTTCCTTCAAGATACATCCAAAATCTGTTGTCTTTTACTGCCTCCCACACACACCTTGGGGAAATCACAGGTACCCCCTCCCTGGTTTAACCCAGAGCAAGCAGACGAAACCAGCAGCTGTCTGTGGGTCCCAACACCTGGTGGCCCATGTGCGTCCATGTAGAGCTGGCCTCCGTGGGGCTCAGTGTCTGGTCTCCTCTAGACAAGCTGCCAGGTCTCTTACAAGGAACCACTCCGTGGACCCGAACCTCCAACCTTCCTGTTAGCAGCCTAGTGTGCTAACAGTCTGCCCATGCAGGGACGCCCAATTAGCATAGAACCCCTGTCAATAGCCCCCCTGCTTCTGCCCTTGGCTTCTCCAGTAAAGCAGCCAGAGGATTACCATTAACATTTAAATCACTTCTCTATGCTCAAAACCTCTCCTGGTCAAGAGTGATAGCCGAAGCTCCGAGGCCCTGCATGACGACCCCTGGGTGCCTTCCAGACGTGGACTCCCACTCCTCTCCCCTGGTTGACTGGTCTCCAGCACACTGGCCTCCTTGTCTTTCAACCTCTGGCCCTTTGCACATCATGCTCCCTCCGGCTGAAGCACTCTGGCCTGCAGGCCTCGCTCCCTGCCTTTCCTCCTCCAGCCTTGGCTCAAACGCCAGCCTCTCAATGGGGTGTCCTTGAGCACCTACCAGAGGGTTTCACGGTGTCACTGGAGAAACGCCACGGTCACTCAAGTCCCCTTGTCCATGGGCTTTTTGAAGCTCTCTTCGTATTGACAATAGAAAGCCGCAGCCGCAGCAGTCACCACCCTGTCCTGCTCCGATGCCCTAGAACGACGTCCCGCCATCACGGCATTGCGTGCACCTGCCGTCTGCCGGCTGTCTTCCTCCTACTAGAATGGAAGCCCCTCCTTCCTCTTGCCGAGCGGCCGGTGGTTTTGAACTGCTAACCCTGTGGTCAGCGGCCTAATGCATAACCATTATGCGACCAAGGCTCTTCTAAGGGGTTAAATCTCAGCATCATACTGAATTTTTTTCTTGGGTATAATTGAGATCACTGGAGAAAACTGAACATCGAGTCATTCTTGCTCTGTGGTTTTGTATTGTTTCTTGTCACACTCACACGCCACCCAAAAGTAGCCTGCAGATTTGGGAAAATACATGTTTCTCCCAATCATCTTGAATTGAAATACTGAAGCTCTTTTACCTCTGATATCAAGCACTTTTTCCCCCCATCCAAATCCCTAATTCTCCCCCCCACCACTTACCCCTTATGACCCTCCAAATCCCTTTGTCCAGTGTTCAAGATCTCCCAGTAGCCTGGCGCCAACAGACTCCTCGAATCTCGTCTTCTCCTGAATCCCCCATCTGCCTACTGTCTCCCCGCAAATGCCTTCGCCCCCTGCTGCTGGCTCCCACACCTGGGACAAACTCTCCTCCTGCGTCTGCATCTTGCACCACCACTCCTTTCAGCCGACAATCCTGTGACTCACACCCTAGCTGGCTCTCCCTGCACCATCAGCAGACGGAGTCCTGGGGGCCAGTGCTGTGTGAAGCCCCCAGCTGCTAACCTGGCAGCTCGGGGTGGGGGTGGGGGGAGGAAGAGCTAGGCAACCTGCTTCCCTGAAGGTTACCGCCTAGAAGCCCAGGGAGACAGTGCCACCTGCCTGCGGGGCCACCGCCACCCTTTCACTGTCCCTCTCCTGATTCACTCAGTAAAGGTGTACACCTTCCTTGGGCATCGAGACACAAGACACATGTCTTCCCTGTGTGGGTCTGGGGTGGAGGGTGGGGTAGGGGGAGTAAGCGTAATAAAGGCTTCGATCAGAAGTTTGTAACCTTCCCGATGTGGTTAGGCACATCCAAGGGTGATCAGGAGCCTTGAGTTAGAGATCCAGGCCCCGACCTAGCTCAGGGGAACATCTCTCCAGGTTCTTGTTGCTAGGGGATGCTGCATAGCAACCCCATGTACAACAGGACCAAGCGCCACCTGGTCCTGCGCCATCCTTACACCCGGTCTTATGGTCGAGCCCATCGCTGCAGCCACTGTGTCCACCCATCTTCCACGGAGGCCCCGGGAGCAGATGATATCAGCGAGGGAGTGTGAAGGCAGGCTTGGAGCAGGGCTCAGGGCTAGGCCTGGGCCCTCGGAGATTTAGCAACTGGCCAACTAAGAGAAAGGAGCACTGTGCGTGAGAAGGGGCAGCATGCAGGGCAGGAGGCGACTGGGGAAGAGTGGAGGGTCCTGGAGTCATTCCCAAGATGGGAATGCATCTCCAGGAGGAGGGAGTGCTCAACTGGGTTTAAAGGCTGCTGAGAAGTCACTGAAGTCGAGGCCTGAAACTCAATGACTGTGTTTGGCTCCCAGTGGCCCCGTCAAGAGCGGCTGCTGCTGGTTGCCCACCTGGAGCGAGTTCAAAGAGGGTGTGAGAGGAACGGAGCCGATCAGCAAAGGCCTCTCTTTCCAAAGAGCTTTGTTCAGACAGGAAGCGGGGCCGGTTATGGGAGCTGAGCCAGAGCAACTTTCAGTTGGGATGGACAAGAACCTGCCGACCGGCAGGATCCCCCAGAGAGGAGGGAACTCACCCAGCAGCAAAGAGCAGAGAGGACCGCAGCTGAGATGTGCGTGAGGGGACGAGCGTGGCTGGGATCCATGGATCCAGCACGTGGGGAGGCAATTGGTCAAGGCTATGGCAGGGACCGTTCGTCCACAGTCATAAGGGGAAGTGCCCGGGACCATCTGCCCTCAAATCTCAGTTGCCACCCTAGGGTAAGACACACACCCCACCCCTCATGCCCCCAAGAGAATAAGGGATTCAACCAAACTCTCAATCAAGAAACGTCTCCATGTCAGATGACAGGACGCGATTTGACAAGGATGCCATCAGAGTGGACGAGATGCGGGGTCGAGGGTGAAGCTGGAAAGTGGGTCATTGTGGCCGGGTGGGAGCCCTGAGTACAGAATTCGGCCCACTCCTTGGTGACTAAGAAAGGTGTCAGCAGGGAGCAAGACGAGGGAGAAGGGAGGGAGGGTCTCAAAGAAAGAAGAAGGTCTGAAGTGGTCATCAGGGGGAGGAGTCAGAGCCCTTGGGCAGCAGAAAGGTCCATCTGAGGTCGGTGTCCATGAGTTTGGGGAGGCTGGCCAGCACCCTTGTGTGTTTCTCCAGCCACAGTGAGTGTCACAGAGCAGGCACTGAGTAGGAAGGCAGAGTGGCCTTGAACTACGTCTGAAGTTTTGCCAAGTGAGATGCTGAAGCAAGCCAGGGAAGGGCGGGCGAGTTGAAGGTGGAGGTCCCCGGGGAGGCGTTCAGCGAGCTGGGTCGAGGAGGGCACCTGGGTGCAGAGGGAGGGAGCTCAGGATGGGAGTGAAGCCCAGGGGAGGGACGAAGGACCAAGGCGGTGGTCCCAGCAGGCCGGAGGACTATGGGCGCTGTGTCTCTAGAGGGAGTAAGCTGAAAAATAGTAGGAGGCGATCAGAGGTTGAGACTCTGGAGTGTTCTCAGCTCGTGGGGATGTGTTGGCGTCAAGTACGACTTGCAGAAGGAGCCACAGACAGAGGTCAAAGAACTGAGGGAGCAAGCTATGCGAATGACTGCCAAGGATTATGACAGGAGTGGTGCTGGAGATGGTGACCATGAGCCAGGTGAGCAGAGGGCCACAGGGGACTGCCCGTGGTGGGAGGAACAGGGAGTGGTGTGGTTCATAACCAGATTCAAATTTGGAGGTCATGGGGAAGAGTTAGGGAGGAGAGAGTGGGATGGGGAGAAAGTTGGGAAATGGCATTGAGGATTCAGGAGGACCACCTACTCCCCACCCCATGGGCGAGAAAGGATTGCAGGGGAGGCCAGCTGGTGAGGGGAGATCAGGGATTAGCTCAGATCTGGAGAATTAGGGGTAGGTGGTAGGGTGGGGACGCAGGGGAGCTTACCAGGGGGTGCGGGGCAAACCACATGGCGCAGAAAAACACAAGAAAGGGCTTGAACTTGATCCAGGGATGAATAAGGAGGCTGGTGCAGCAGTCAAGGGAGAGCTGAGCGGACAGAAGCAGAGGAGACTGACACATTTGGGGGGCTGTGTACCCACGTGGAGAGGTGGTCCTGCTGTGCCTCAGACAATGGCCCGGGAAGAAAAGCAGATTGAGGAGGGAGGTGAGGGTCGGCTTCAAGACAAGGAGAGCTGGAGGAGCCCCCTGGAGTGACTCATCCCAGGGTCCCCGGGCGTGACCAGTCCACAGCTTAACGCTTGCCGTACTCTTGGGAAGGTCATTCACTGGACGCCCCCTGCCCTGTCCTTATACACACGATCTGTCGTGTTCGCTGCACTGAGTCAGCCCCTGCCCCTGCCGACCTCACGCCCAAGGCAACAGCTCGCTGCCCGGGGCTGCACCCACCCCACGATGGGTTGCAGACCTGTCCGTTGGGACCATAAGGTTTGCAGGGGCTGATCTTTGACCGTGGGCTACTGGGCCATTCTTCACCTGTCTTCGCCTGGAAGTTCCGCAGAAGCCTGTTCAGGACCACAGCCACCCAACCCCCATCATGACGACGACGGGTGCTTAATCTCATATTGGACTTACTCGGTGTCCATTTGCTTAGAGCGCTCGACACGATGAGATCCTTTCAACTTCACACCGACTCTACAAACAGGCTGCGTTTGCCTCGCATGCTAATGGAACCGCTCTGTCGAGGTCACCAACAGTATCCAGGGGACAACATCCATCCTTGGTTTACACAGTCTCCTAGCAGCACGGGACACCATCGTCCTGTGATACAGGCTCCTCCTCCCCCCTCCTTACCCGCCAACTGTGCCAGCTCCTCTGCCTCGCCTGCCTGTCAATGTGGGTGAACCTCAGGGCGAGCGTGGTAGTTTGAAAACACACCCACGACGTATGGGACATCCCTCCCTTTAGGGAGTCCCAATGCCACTCCCCTTGAGTGTGGGCTGTCTAGTTCACTACTCCTGTCTCATGACTGTAAACGTGGGAGAAATGACAGCGTGACTCTCAATCGTCAGTCTCTAGCGACATCGTGGAGTCTGCCTTTTCCTCTCTCTCTTTCTGGGATCACTTGTTTTGGGGGAGCCAGCTGCCCTGTCGGCAAGACAAGACACACAGGTCGCCCCACTGAGAGGACTGCGTGAGAGGAACTCTAGTCCTCGGCCATGCAAAATGAACCACTGTGCGTGGAAGTGGAGCCTCCGATTCTGGTGAGGCCTTCCACTCAGGATTTCCAGACAGCCCAGCCATGGCCCGTGGTGCACAGGGAGCACAGCACCCAAATCTCCTGGGTTTACCCCAGTGGGAAACGGGCAACAGAGCCCCATTCAAAAATGGTGTCCAACGACATCGCTTTGAAAGTGTATCAGCTGCCACCTTTGAGCAGGGCTCTGCTGCCTGTGTCCTACTTAGATCGGAAGAGCTGGTTGCTGTGTCGGCCACAACAGGACTGCTCTGAACTGGTTCAAAGTCCTGGCTGACAACCTCATGAGAACCCCTACATTACCAGCTGTGCTGCTCCAGAATCCCTGATCCACAGAAAATGTGCGACATAATCAATGCTTTAAATAACTGAAGACATAAATAGCAGATGACAAAGTGGACCTACAGCCTAATTTCCTAAAAATTAAACATGGAGGAGCATCAACTATTTCACCAGAAGAGAGAACCCACAGATCAGGACAAACAAACAAACAAACAAACAACCCCTTTGGTATGACCTATTAGACAAGGGGCTAGCCTCGAACATTTAAAGAAAACTTATATACCTCAGCAAGAAATAGATGGCACAAGGGGGGGGGGGGATGGGCAGCAGACTTAAACAAATACTTCACCCAAGAAGACACCCAGGCGGCCAGCAAGCACTGGACGAGGGGCTCACAACCATGACCCGTTCGGGAAATGCCAATCCAAGTGACAATGGGCTGTCACCTCACATCAGCATTAACCGCAAAGTTCAAAAGAACAACACAGAAAACAACAAATGCTGTCGAAGGCGTGGAGAGACTGGGCCCCTGATACCCTGCTGGGGGCCCACTAGAACAGTGCCATGACTCTGGGAAATGGCACGGCGCTTCCTTAAATACTGCATGGTCCAGAGACCCCTCCCTGGGTGGATAAGCTAGAAAAGCAAGAGCTAAAACACAGAGAGCTGTATGTGCACCCAGCTTCATCGCAGCACCGGTCTCCTCAGCACAAGGACGAAAATCGCCTAAATGCCCACCCCCGGAAGAATGGATGCACAAATTGTGGTCCAGACACACAGTGGGACTAGACCCAACCTTCAAGAACAGTGAAGAATCTGCGAAACGCCTCTTAGCATGGCTAGACCTGACGGGCAGGGCAGGCTGAGTGAAATCCGTCAATCACAGATGAGCAAATATTGCAGGAGGCCACGATTATAAAGAGCCGAGAAACGATTTTCACTCTAAGGGAAACATTCTTTTCCCTTCCAGGGATGGGAGGCAAGAGAGGGGCAAAGGACTAGGTAGAGGGCAGACTTGGCTAAAAGTAAGGTGACCCGACGTCCCGCTTTTGAACAATTTGTCCCGCGTCCCACGGTGTTTTAAAAAAGTCCTGAATTTTGGAAAGAATGCACGACAAGCTAGGGTAGACGGTTTCCGGCTGCCATGTGACTATTTCGCCACGATATGCGTTTTATCAATGGTGTCCCGCTTTGCCAATGTTAAAATCTGGCCACCTTACTACAAGGGAAGGCGATGGCAACGGGAGGGAGGTAAGTAACAGAACGATGAAAGAGACAGCAGGAAGAACACACGGGTTAAAGGCCACCGAGCGAAATCCTCATGCAGACACAATCCTGCAACACAAGCAGATGCGAGGACAGACGTGCTACTTCCATGGGTGTGGGAGGAACGTCTACAGGTTGGACAGGGCTATTTGCACATGGGTATTTACCTTGACTGCAAATATATCCATGGAGGTGGTAGAGCATACGGGGAGAACGTTACGAAAACTTCTTAGGTAGAACCAAATGCTCTGAGGAAATGAGTTGCTGGGCCTAGGGGTTCAGGACCATAGTCTTAGGGAACCCCAGGTCAATCAGCATCGCCTAGTTCGCAAAAACAATGTTCTTCATCCTACTTAGCTGCGTAGCGACTGGGGTTTTAAAAGCTCCCTGAGTGGCATGGAAGGCAAAACCATGGTTTGTCTCTGCTTGGAGGAAAGAAAGGAAAATTGGAGGCACAGGGACCCCCCTTAGTCCAATGGATTAGTCCACACAGCCTCTATCTCCTCGACCCTGACTGAGACCAGAAGGTTCCACTGCCAACCACTCTGAGAGGGATCCTACAGCGGTTCTCAACCTGTGGGTCGCGACCCGTTGGGGGGGGGGGCAAATGACCCTTTCACAGGGGTCACCTGATTCATAACAGTAGCAAAATGACAGTTATGGAGTTGGCAATGAAAATAGTTTCATGGTTGGGGGTCACCACAACACGAGGAACTGTATGAAAGGGTGGCAGCATTAAGAAGGTTGAGAACCACTGTGTTAGAAGGCCTTGGATACAGTAGTGGTGGGAATGTAGATCACAACTAAAGACCAGGATTAATGATCAAATAAAGGCTGGTGAACTCCAAGACTGTGGTCCTTCGTCACGCTTTAGGTCTGGCAGTGAACTCCCTCGCAACTCAATTTTCAGCCAAAGAATCGCCAGGTCTGGGAGAGGTACAATAACACTAGACACACCTTAGAACAATCAACCATCTGAAATGTTTAAGAAGGACAGACTTGGCTTGTACCCAAGGACAAGGTTCAAAACAGTAAAGAGGGAGAAATGGGAATGGGAAGCACAGGGAGGAAGAAAGTGGATGACGGGATCACAACCAATGTCAGGAAACAAAATGTGCCTGAATTACGGAGTGGAAAATGGATTTGCTCTGTAGACCTTCACCAAAATTCACAATGAACAGTTTACACACATGTTTGGAGGTAATTTGTTACATGGTAATAGATAATAGAAGACATCTTGGCTTCTCTTTTTGGTTTTCCCTGTACTCGATCCTTAGATTAAATTGTCCAATTTCATGGCCTTTAACACTATAAATATGCTGGGGATCCCTTAATCAATTATCTCCAAATTCTGATCTCTGCTTTGAGATTTAGACACGTCTCAAAGGCATCTCAAACTCACTGTGCCTTAAACTAAACATGGTTCCATTTTCTTTTTCTTGGTTCCATTTTCTTTCGTCAAACATCATTTTCCGGATCAAGCAAATGGTACCATTCAGTAGCTTTAGGTCCAAACCCGAGTCATCATTGATTTCTCCTTCCCATGCCCAACCCTGTGCAAGCACTCAGTACGTTTCCATCAATTTGTCTGTCTCAGCTCCATGGACATGTCCATTGCCACCACCGTCCCTCACCTGCACCTCTACAGCAAGGTCTCCCTTGAAGCCCGTGTTGACACAGCCACCAGCGTGCTTTGAAACCCAACATGAGGACACCTTGCTCCTGTGTTGAGAGGAAGCAGGTCTACGTCTCGAACCTGTCCCTGTACACCACCCCATTGGCAAGAATCGGAACCTGAACCTAAATCCTCTACCTCTATAGTGTGGGTTTGGCAGAAGAAAGGCATGGTGTGCAGCCATTGTCTTTGTCATGGTCATCATTGGCCTTTATTAAACACCCACTATTCGCTGGGCACCGACGCCATCACTCTCCGTTGAATGAGCCCATGCAGTCCCCCAACAACTCTCTGAGCAAAGCCTAGTATTACGGCCACTTTATAAGTCAAACATTGATGTGCAGACATGAACTAACTGGCTGAAGGCCACTCAGCCAGCAAGTGGCCATGTTGGAACATGAACCCAGGCTAGTGTAACGCCACGCCATGATTCTCACCACTGAGCACATCCTTGGAGACCTTTGCGGGGAAAGGAAGCTGGGTTGGGGCAGAAGCAGGGCGAGCAGGTGGGATCCATCACCTACCTACCCCAGGGTTGGCACTCACCCTCATTCTCAAGTTTTCGCTTCTCCAGCTCAGCCTCGATCTGGTCCAGCACCATGGCCAGCTCCCCGAGAATCTTCTTCAGGTAGTTGACGTCATCATGCTCGAGGATCTTGGCCTGGTTGGAGGACCAGCAGGAGAGGGCCGGTTGGCCTCACGAGAGCCTGAGATGGCTAGGGAAGGTAGACGCTGGCCTAAATGCCCTTCTGAAAATCCAGTATCCAAATATCTCAAGTCCATAGGATGTCCCCATCCTTTGTATCCCTAGCTGCTGGGGATGTTGGTGACTACTGGTTCACAGCTGCCATCTTGTCCAGAGCACTGCTCTTGGCTAAGGAAGAGCCGCTCTGCCCAGAAGTGCTCAGGAGCATCTTTCCTTCCTCCCCCTCAGGCCGGCTGTAGCCAACGACAAATCGATACAGGCTGAAAAGGCTAGTCTAGTGCTTCCGTGTAATGAACCTCACGGTTATTTATGCTCCAGAGGTCCCTGTGGGAGCAGGTTAGCTTGGGCTCCTTCCTTCCCCTGCCACTCCCCTTCCTTACAGGGGTCTCCTAAGAGCACTCCCTGGAATACCAAGTACTCCTATTCAGTGCTCTGCTTTTAGGGGGTCCAACCCAGGATATGAAGAAACCGAAGCCGTGGGGGGTAGGGGGCTGGGCAGCAGTGACTTGCCTGTGATCATAAAGCCAATACATTACAGAGACGATGTATGAAAATCAAGCCAGTGCTGTTCCCGCTCCACATCATCAGCTGGCCCTCTACTGAGAGAGAGGCCGTTGTCCTTTCCTACGGGAACGGTGGCGGGAGGAGGATCCGAAGGCCTAGGGGAACTCACCATGAGCTTCTTCTGTTTTGAAAGGTAGGGCTCAGAGAGCTGGGGCTCCTCTTCGTGGTCTAATTTCATGAGGTCCGTGGTGGCGTTAGCTAAATGTCCTGGGAAGAGAAGAGGCGGGACCGTGTCCTTCTGAATACCAGTGACTCCCCACCCCTTCCCCCACGCAACATGAAGGCTCCACCCATACAATGCTCAGGAAAGTAGCAAATATCAAAAGCCAATGACTTTGAAGCAGTTAGATATGAATTACAGGCTGTAACATAGGGATGGATGGAACCCTGCCCTAGACTCATCCTGTGGGGCCTACGGGGTGACCTGCCTAGGGGACGAGGGGCCAAGAAACCTCCGCCAAAGAGGAAACCCAGTCCTTGAGGAGGAGTTCACCACAAGGATAGAACACGCCACCCGGACAAACTCATACTTCAGCAAGTGTCTTCCGCCCCCCGCCCCCCACACGGATGCAGTAGGTTCAGAGAAGCTTAGTAACCATTCCCCACCAGGGACAAACAGGCTTCGAACCTAGGTCTGTCCGACTTTCAGTCACGTGCTCACCCACCAGAGAAAGAGGGGTGCAGTGCAAGAAGAAAAGCACAAGAACAGTTGTCTTGCACCCTCTAAGTTTTGGGAAGGCTACTCCCTGATGGTGCTAGGACTAGGTGGCTCACTCTGCCTGGTAAAACTGGCCCTGCCACCTGCCCAAAGAGAAAGGGTAATGGACAGTAGGTTAATGGTGGGACTCCAAGTAGCATCTTGGGAATTCATCTTAGTGGGTGTTATGCATTGAATTGGGTTGAAAGTTCTCTCAAAACTAAAAACCAAATTTGAGTCAAGTCGATGCCGACTCACGGCCATCCTGTAGAAGAGGGTAGAACTGCCCCTGCGAGTTTCTGAGACCGTAGCTGTTCACAGGCGTAGAAAGCCTCGTCTTTCTCCTGAGCAGTGGCTGGTGATTTGAACTGCCGATGCTGCAGCTGGTAGCCCAGTGCAGAGCCTGCGGCATATGCTACCAGGCTCCTGTGACTGTGACCTTGCTTAGAAAGAAGGTCTTTGGAAGATGTTCTCAGTTAGCAGGGAGTCATATTAGCGTAAGGGGATCCTAATTCACTATGAGTGGTATCCTAACAAAAGAGAAGAGACACAGACACACTGGGGGTGGTGTTGGGGGGGGGCTGTGAAGAGATCGGAATGATCTACAAGTCAAGAAATGCCAACGATCGCTGGCCAACACCAGAAGCTAAGAGAGGAGAGGCGTGGAACGGAATCTTCCTAAAAGCCCTCGGACGGATTCCACAGAGCCAATAGCCCGACTCCAGACTCCCAGCCTTCAGACGCTGAGACAGTTCCTTCTCGTCTAAGTCACCCCATGTGGGGTATTTTGTCCTCTCCCTTGGGCTGCAGCCCCATCTGGACATCCCACCCCCACCCCCAGGTTCCTAGTCCAGCTGGCCTCATCCTCTTCATCTTGCATCCCCCGTGAAGTGCAGCATTTCCTACCCCTACACTGAACCAAGGCACCTGCCTGCATGTTGTCCTCAAGTGCCCTCGCCACACATCAAATCAGCCAAGGGTCCACTGACCTCTCCTCCCTAACCTTTCTCATGACACTCTCGGGGCTGCAAAGGGTTTAGTGCCTAACTGCTGGCTGAATGCTTCACTGTTCAAACGCATCCAGAAGCCCGGCTGGTGGGCTGCTTCCAACAGGTCACAGCCTCAAGGACCCCTCGGAGCAGATCCAGCCCGCACACACAGGGTCTCCTTCTGCACCCCCCGGGGTTTCACCACCCATCACCCCATCTTCTGGAGTGACAGAACTCCCAACAAACACCCCCCCCCCCACCCAGCTCTCTCTGCCACAGGGCTATGTTAAGTCACATGGGTGTTTCAGGAATGGAAGGTCAATGGCAGCACTTCCTCCCTTGCCAGTCACATGTGGCTCTGTTCAGATTCCGGGGGGCAGGCCAGGCCAAGGAAAGACCTTGAACTGCTTGGGTAGTGGGGCGGGGGAGCATGTTACTTCAGGCGACGTGGGCTCTTGGACTCCTTCTGTTCTCATGAGGATTCTCCATGGACCTGTCCTCACTGCCTTCTAGGCATCTTTGATTGGCTCCAGTTGGGAAAGCGGGAGGAGCACTCCAATTCCCCAGCAGAACTTAGGAATGGTCCAGGCCAGACCACCAGCACCGGCACCCAGACAGCAGCCAGAGCCTCCTCACTCACTACCCCGTTTGTTCCTCCAGCCAGAGCCTCCTCACTCACTGCCCTGTTCATGCTTTGCTAGGTTGGAACAGCAGCCCTTGGAGAACGCAGACCCCAAGTCTCCACTGCTCCTCCCCCTCCCACCCCCACCCTCACCAGGCCCTCTCCCATCCTGCAGCAGAGAGGGAGGGAGACGGAGATGGAAGGCTAGCCAGAAAGGGGAGGAGTACATCAGACTTGGTGGAGTGAAGAGAGGGGGACCCCGACCCCGACCTCCGCCCCCAGGCACTCACTGCGGATCTCTGCCGTGGCGTACTTGGGGATCATGGAGTCGGTGGTGAGCTCGGGGTGCAGGATGCAGCCGTGGGTGTAGGCGTCCATGGGCAGTGCGTCCAGCAGCTCTCGGTACTGCAGCACCCGCACGTGCTGGGGGCTGCCCACCTCGGGCACCAGGGTCACCACGTGCTCTGCGGGGCACCGCCAGGGGCTGGGCTAGGGCGGGCGGTGTGCCCTGCCTCGCCCCCATCCAGGCCTCTGAGGGGATGTCCTGCTCCCTGTGTGGCTGACAGAAGGTCCTGCGAGGCCCCTGCCCCACGTCCCCTCCCTCCAGCTCTGCCCATTGTCCCTCTCCAGGGCTGCTCTCCTCCCTGCGGCCTGGAGATGCCAGATCTCAAGAGAAGCTGGAGACCTGAACTCTCCTAGACTTTTCACTGTGGCAGCTAATTCCCCCTGAGAAGCGGAAATGGGGTAGGGTGGGGGACAAGGAGCAGCCAGCTCCCAGAGCTCGCAATAGGCGCTGAGTCACTAAAGGGACGAGGGAGGAACAAGGAAGAGCCTGGGGCAACCTCAACGCTGCCACTACCCTCGGGCTGCAGCCAGGGCTTTGTCTCTGGACCACCGGCTCCTTATGAGCCCATGGAGCACTTGGGGGCATGAGCTCTGTGTACAAGCATTCTGCCATGTCTGAGGCATTCTGGGTGTGTGGACCCTGTTCCTGTCCGAGGGGTCCTGGGGCCTACCCATGTCTGCTGCTGTCCGGGGTATCTGGGCCTTGCTGACCAAGGTCTGTGGGGTCCTGGGCTATCTGGGCTCATTCCAGGGTCTGTGGGGTTCTAGAGTGTTAGACCCTTGTTGCTTGGGATCTGTGGGGCTCTGAGGTGTCTGAACCTCGGCCAAAGGCTGTGGGGCGTGGGGGTATCTAGGCCCTGCCGGATATCTACGATATTCCAAGATGTCTGATGCCTTGCTGCCCCAGGATCTGTGGGGTCCTGGGGTGTCTGAGTCCTGCCTGTGTCTACGGGCTTTCCGAGGTCCTGCGGCCCTGTCGGAGCCCTTGCTGCGGGGTGGGGGCGGGGCCGGGGTACCTCCGGTGAAGGTGCGCTCCAGGTAGTCGATGATCTGGCCGTAGTCGCTGACGATGCTGTCCCGGTGGATGATGACGGGCACCTCCTCGCCCAGGTTGAGCCGCATGAACCAGGGCTCCTGGTGCTCGCTCTGTGGCAGGCTCACGTCACGCTCCTCACAGGCCAAGCCCTTCTCCGCGATCACCAGCCGGACCTGCACGCACCCAGGTCAGTGAGGATGCACGGGGTCAGACACATGGGGGGACACTCTGCCCAGACTACACGCTGGAGAGGACACTTGTGTGCCTGGTGTGTGGGGAGCACAGCCCTGCTCTGGGGGTGGGGGCACGCTGCCCTCTGGGAAGGGCCTGGCCGCCACGGTGGCACGTGCTTGGCTCTCAGTTCTTGGTGCTGCTGTGTGGGCTTAGGCAAATGCCTTGACCTCTCTGCGCCTCAGCTTCCTTAACACCCGGCTGCCCCTCAGTTCATCATGACCAGGACCTGGACCGGCCGCTCAGTGCAGCTCCCCGAGGTGGACCTGACTAGGAAACTCAGACATTTCTGTCATCACCATCATCCATAGTTCAGAGTCTCAAATGACTCGTATCGGGGGGAAGCACGATGAACAAAGATACTAGGCAACATCCGTCGACGTCTTGAGGCCCCAAAGCCCTGTCCTGTCCAGTTGCCTTGCCAACTGCTGGCCGCAGCTGATGACAGCTGGGGTGCCGACCTGAAGTGAGTCAGCTGAGCACCCCTGGGCAGGAGGCTTCCCAGAAAAATGGGGTGCCTCTGAGCTCTTAGCAGTGGACCTAAGAGCTCTGTATGCTATGCCCAGCAGGACAGAGGCCAGCCCCAAGGGGCCCAGGGACTAAGGAAGGGGCCTGCCTATGGCACAGCCTCCTAGCTGTCCTGTCAAAGAGGGGGCTCCTGGATCCTGACTTGTAACCTGTTAACTCCCCATGCTTGAATGGGAGCTTTGTGTGGTCCCTGAAGGATCTAGCGAGCCCGGCAGGGAAGCAGAGAGTACTGCCCACCCACCGTGGAAGCGGGGTGGGTGTGAGGCTGATGAGAAGGTTGGAGAGTGGAGGGAAGTCTGTTTGGCCTTTGCCTCACAGGCCGCAGCCTGGGGCTGTTGAACTTGGTTCTCTCTCCTTCCCCTGGTGAAGGAAGGCGAGGTCACAAGTCCTGCCCTAGCCCCTTGTTAGAAAGCCCAGCAGTCCTTTGGGCTCCACCCCCAGGGTCAGCATGGAGTATGCTAGCTTCCCTTTCCCTTTGGAGGAGGTGAGAGGGGATTACCTCCTGAACTCCCAGTCTGCACTCACAATCTTCTGCTCCATTCCCCAAAAGGAGGGTCTGCAGGGGGTGCTTGGGTACCTGGATCCTCACCCTGTCTCAACTACCCTGGGGCCATGGGGCATTGTCTGTCTCTGGGTCTGTGTTTTCCTACCAGTAAAGTGAGGGGGCAGGACGCTGCATCCAGAGTGCCCACCTGCAGCCCCCCCTGACTGGTGTTCCACTCCCACACGACTCCAGGGGAGTGGGAGGGACCCGCTGGGTGTCTGGGAGACGAGCAACTGCTGCTGGGGGAGTCGCTGGGGGCGGCCTGTCTGGGTCTGGCTGTGTGTGCGCGCATGCGGGCCACCAGGGAAAGTGGCGACCCTGTGAGAGAGCAGGTGTGTCTGTGGGTTCATGCATGTGCATGGCTTAAGATGGGTGTGCCCGGGTGAATGTGAATACAATTGTGAGTATTCAAGTATCACGTGGGCTGTGTACAAGTGCATATGTATGCACTAGTGTGTGCATCAATGTGAGTGTGAGTATGTGTGTACATGAGCTCATGGGCGCTGCCTATAGCTAGAGCAGCGGTTCTCAACCTGTGGGTCGCTACCCCTTTTGGGGCCGAATGACTCTTTCCCAGGGGTCGCCTGATTTAAAACAGTAGCAAAATGACAGTGATAAAGTAGCAACGAAAATAATTTTATGATTGGGGGTCACCACAACATGAGGAACTGTATGAAAGGGTCACGGCATTAGGAAAATTGAGAACCACTGATCTAGAGAGACCTGGGAGCAGGGGAGTACCTGTTCCTATCCCAGGACTCTGCCCCCTCAGCTCTCTGTTCTTGGGCCCCCCTAGCTGTTCAGCCCCTAGAACAAGTGGGGGCCTCTGCATGGCGGGCTAAGATGAGAGACTGAGCCAGGCCTATTGCCCGGCCGGACACTTGCCTGTAGGTTCTAGCAAGGGGGGATTGGAGGGATGCCTCCAGGGAGGGGGGCTACCTCTAGAGATAGCCCTGGGGTCAGCTGCCGGTGAGCAAAGCCCTGTGTCAACTGGGCGAGGGGATTGGGGAGAGGACAGCAGGGGAGGAAGCCAGGTCCTGGGGCAGGACATGCAGCCACCAAGGCCATCTGCCATTTCTGCCACCTGGAGCTGGGCAGTGACCAGACATCAGCCATCTCTGGTGGACGACCTTCCCTGTGGGGTTGGAACCCCCCCCTCCCAAGTGCTTCCTTCCTTTCCCCTGGCTGAATTGTCGGCTTCCCTGTCCCCACCCCCTGTAATGATAACAGAGCTGGGAAATCCTGGGGGGCTGTCTACTCCATGCTAGGGGTCAGCTGTGAGACTCCATAGCAATGGGGTTGGGCCCGATTTACAAACACGTCACTCTCAGCACCCATTCACCGAGCGCTACTGTGTGCAGGCTGGGTTACACGCACTGCGGACCCAGGACGTGGACATTCCAGAAGGGGCAGCTGGGGCTCACAGTTGTAAGGGGGTAGACCTAGGTAAGGGGCGTGCCGCCGGGTGTCAGAGGGTAGGGGTGACGGTCGTGATTTTGAATAGGATGATCTACCTGGGAAGGTGCTGTTTGGACGAAGGCACGGGTGAACTGAGGAAGGGGCTCACACAGGTGTCTGGGAGAAGGGTGCTCCTGGCAGAAGGAATAGCCTGGGGAGGACCCTAACACCGGAGCATGTCCAACCCGTCTGACCACCAGCAGAGAGGCCGTCATGGCTGGGGCCGAGTGGACAGGGGTGTCAGCCTGGGAGAGGTGAGGAGGGCAGATAGGATCATGGAAGCAGCTTTTACTCAAGATCCCTCAGACCCAGGAGTCTAAGACTATCCCCCAGGGAGTGCTTAAACTTGGACTGGCTTAAAAAAAAATTGACATGTTTATTTCCAGGCATCTGAAACTGACAAGTAGCATTTTCTCCAATTAGACACGTAGGAGTAGGCAACAAAGGGAGGCGGTGTTAGCAGCGCCTACAACAATGTCACGGCTAGAAGTCACGGATCTAGCAGTTGTAGCCACAGCCTTGAAATACCACGGACACGCCTCACACCAGCGGCTTGCCCACACACTGTGGAATGGGTTCACGCAGAAGCATGCACGGCTCCCACTGCCTTGTTTCAAAGATGTGCTCCTATAAGCCATTGCCTCCCTCAGACAGGAGCCTGACATGCTTGTTTTCAGCCCATGAAAAACAGAATTCTGAGAGGAGACTAGGTCTGTGGGCTGACAAGGGGTCTGTGCCCAAGCAACACCTGGAGGGACCTGGGCAATCCCTGGGGGCTTCTGAGCGCAGGAGTGGGCCCATCGAAAGGCTCCTTGCCTCCCCAGCTCTCCCCCGTGGGTCTCCCAGAGGAGGGGGTGAGGGGGGTGGAAATAGTCTAGCCCAGGCAGGGATGGGTTGGTTGTCCAGGAGCTTAAAGGCAAGACCAGGGCGGGGCTGAAAGTGACCTTCCCCTCTTGCTTTCTCCTGCCATGCCTGATGGGGCTCCGGAGACCTGCACAGTTCTTGGGGTCAGAAGTCAGGGGCTCCCCAGGGATCCATTCAGGAGATGAGGGCAGTTCTGGAGAGGCTAGGGGAAGGGGGCCATGAACCAGGTTTGCCGCAGGAATCAGGGGTGGCCCTCCCAGATGCTCCCCCAGGTAGAAATGACAACAGCATCAGTAATAACAGCACGTCCGCAGTCCCAGAGCTGCGCTAAGCACCTCGCATGCATGAACCCACTTAACCTGGGCCGCAGCCCCACTAGGTAGGGGCTAGGATTGTGCAAAAGAGAAAACGGAGGCCCAGCTGGGCCACATGAAAAGGGGGAGTTCTTTTTGCCTGAGCTGGGAGAGGGGCAGGTGGGATCCAACAGCCAGTCTGTTTTTCTGATGAGGAAACTGAGGACCAGAGAGGGTCAGGACTCAGGGGAGGTTGCCTGGCCGGTCAGTGAGCCACTCCCTCACTTTTTGTCCTACTTCATCCTCAATGCCCACCTTCCAAAGTAAGGGGAGTTGGAGGCTGGGCACAGGAACAGCTTCAGAATCCCGTTAACTGCCCTCCACCCCCACCCAAGGCCCACATGGTCACCTCTGAGGGTGTTTGCAAGCCCACAGTGAAGGGGCATGTTTAAAGACCTGTGCCAGCCCTTGACGCCATGTGATTGGCACAGCCCTCAGGCACGGCCTGTTATTACCCCAAAACATAGAAGAAGGTAGTGGCACAGGGAGCCGAAGACTTTTGACAAAATCACCCAGCTGGGAAGTGGCTGCATTGGGATTTGACGGCATCCCCCAAGTCCACGAGTTCGATCCCCATCCAGAGCAGTTTCTGAGTGCCTTCCAGGAGCAGACAGTGCACATGCAAGGTGGGGCACAGGGATGCGTGTGTGCAACACCAGCAGGCCTGTCGGGAGGCTTAGAGAGATGCAAGCCAAGGCCCTGGACTTGAAGCAGTTTGCCCAGGAAGGCCACCCACTGGGACCAGAGTCTGGACATGCTGACCCAGAGTCTGGGCTTCTCTTTCCTGCTGCCCTCTGGCTCTGGAGGATTCTCCTGAGCTGTCGTCCCTCCTGGAGGTGGGCTACTTTCAGGATGAATGACACAGGAGACTGTGGCATCAAGGACAGACATCCTGAATGCCACCCTGGGGACAGGCCCTGGAATGCAAGCAAGATCCTCCTGGACTGAAGAAAACACAGAGAACTGGCCAGCTGAGCTCTTAACTGTGTGCCAGCCTCTTAGTATATGCCCAGGCCCTCTACCAAAAATACCCTCCCTCCTCCCACAAAAAAACCAACCAAATACATTCAACCCCTACACAACAAACTCACTGCCATCAAGTTGATGCTCATAGCAACCCTGTAAGACAGGGTAGAACTGCTCCTGTGAGTTTCTGAGACTGTAACTGCTATGGGAGTAGAAAGCCCTATCTTTCTCCTGAGGAGTGGCTGGTGGTTTCAAACTGCCAACCTTGCAGATCACAGTCCATCGTGTAATCCCTATGCCACCATGCTCCTTCCGTGTCCTGTGAGTGCCCCAGGCAGCCTGGTGGGTACTCTGTGAAAGTCTCCTTTCTTTAGAAGAAAATGGCTGAGGCTTAGAGAGGTATGCAGTAACCTGTCCAAGGCAACACAACCAAAGTGCCAAGCTGAGAGTTATTACCAGGACCACCTGACTGCAGTGCCCAGGCTACACTGGGCCCATAAGAGGCCCCTGGGTTGGGGAAGGCCCTGGCAGGAGAGGCAGTAAGATGCCAGGGTAGCTGGTCAGGGCTTGGTCACAAAGTCACTATCCCTGACCAAGCAGCCGCCTTAGCCCTGAGTTCAGGATGACTAGAGAACGTGTCCTGGGCAGAAGATCAGGAGGAGCCCAGAGGGCTGCTGAGGGATGGTGCTGCCTGCCTGTTTGTCTGCCTGCTGGTCCCCGAGGCCTGGCTCCTGAGGTTCTGCATGGGGAAAGGGTCTCAATCTCAAAATCAGTCTCAAATTCATCCAAACCACCAGCTCCAGGTACCGGCATCTGGCACACACGTGCCAGATCCAAGGATGTACCTGGTGTGACCTTGGCTAACCCTGGCCCCTAACACTTGGATCGCCCATCATTAAGAGGACTTCGACCCAGCGCCAGGCACCGCCATCAGCACTTTCTGGGCCTCCTCTCACTTCACATTTACGATGTGTTCCCAAGAAATGTATGTTCTTAACCCCATTGTACAGATTAGGAAAGAGAGGCTTGAGAGAGGCAAAGGGACTCACTCACCGTAAGTGTTCAAGGGCCCATAGTGAGTGAGTGGGGAGAAAGGGCCCATAGTGAGTGGGGAGAAACGCCTCTCCCACTGGGGACTGTCTGCCTTCAGAGTCTAGTCTCAAAGCTCGGGTTACTAGCAGGGTGTCTGTGGGCCAGCTGCCTGGGAGCTTGTTAGAAACCCAGCACCTCAGACCTACAGAACTGGAGGGTGGGGCCCGGCAGGATCAAGTTTGAGCACTAAGTTACTTTGCCTTCATAACGACACCCCAGCAACCCCGAGGAGCTGGAGTTACAGAAGGTGGCTACTGCCCTGCTTATTCCCATTTTCCGGGTGAAACTGCAGATCAAAGCAGGTTGCACACTGGGGAGCCTGGACCAGGTGTGAAACTCCTCTTGGGAGAACCGGTTTCTGCTTGGGGAAAACGCGCTAATGAGGGAGGACCCTCCGCTGGACCCTGGCCGTGGTGCTGAATTCGTGCCCAGGCGACGGGACAGGCTGGCAATGTGGGAGATGGCGCCCCTAGAGGCGCCCCAGTCTCACAGGCCCTCGCCCCGGGAAGCGGGAACCAAGAACTCAGCCCCGGGCTAGGTTTCTAAATGCCCCCACCTCCCCTGGCTCTGGGAAAGGGAAGAGGGGCCAAGCCCACCCTGTGCCTTTAAGAGCCAAACCCAGACGTAGGGGCCGAGCGGAGCTGGTCTGAGTGGGTGGATTAACCTGTTCGCTCCCAGCTCAAGATAAAGGAGAGGGGAGAAGCTGGAGGTAGATCCCTCAAACCCAAGTCTGAAGAAGGCCCCAGCTGAGCAGGGGGTAGAGGGGCTGTCATGGGGGCCTGCAACGAGAACAGCGGCCGCAGGCCCTCCCTGCTGGGGCGCGGGGCTGGAGGCTGGACCCCGAGGGGCGCTCCTGCCCCCTCCCTGCCGCAGCTCCCTCCACACAGGCCAGCTCTGATACCCTGGTCTTTGTCCCTTTGCTCAGCCACCCCCTCCCCCCAAGAGGTCAGGTCCTTCTGGCAGAGAAGGAGGCAGGTAGAAGCTCCTAGAATTGGGGACGGTGCCCCTAGGGCCCAGGCAGGGCCAGCACCTCTGGGCTGCATCCCAGTCCTTGGGGTCCCGAAAGCCCCATTCTTCACCTTCCAGGCGCGGCCCGCCAAGCTTACCCAGCTCCTCCCTCCCCCGCGCCAGCAGGCGCCCCCGGGCCCTGGTCCCCCGCTCTACCTTCTGCGAGCTGAATGACTGGGTCCAGTGGTACAGAACCAGGCTCTCCTTGGGCCAATGGGCGGGGCTGGCCGCCTCGGGCGCGGCTGGGGCCTCGGCCGACTTGGCTGCATCGCTCTCCAGCGCCGAGATGGGCCACCAGCTGCAGTTGGTGGGGGTCAGGTTGTTGGGGGTCGCCATGACAGCCGGGGCTCCAAGAGAGGACAGAAGGAGGCTCCCTCGGCGGCGGCGGCGGCTCGCTCGCCCAGCATCACGTGGCCTCGCCGAGCCGGCCCCTCTCCTTCCCCCTCCTCCCCTCTCCGCGAATGTCATTACTCACCGGCAGTGGGGGAGGGGGCGAGGGGATCCCGGGAGCGCCTGCCCTCCTCCCCACACCCTCTGGCCGCCTCGGGCCACGCCGGACAGCCAGCTGGCCTCGTGTTGGGCTCCAGGGGAGGGTGCCTGGAGCCCCGGGAAAGTGGGCCTTGCCCCATCACCGGCCCCTGTATGTTCATCATGTGGCCCCAGGTGCCACCATTGTAAACGCACTCCGTGCCTCGGACTCCTGGTGTCACAGAGACCCGCCCCTGTGAGAAGCCAGGGTCATGAAAAAAGGCGATGTTCTAACTCTGCTCCTGGCTGGTCTCCAAGGTTTAACCAGCCCTGCCTGGCAGTTACTCATTTAACCTTGTTAGAATCCCCGTGACCTCGTTTGACAGAGGTGGAAACTGAGGCACGGGTGTTGGTGCGACCTTGTCCAAGGTCATTTAGCGAGTAAGTGCTGGCGCTGGGATTCGAACCCTGGGCAGTCCAGCGCATGGTGTTTGCTCTTGGCACTAAGTTCACAGTACCATCACGGATAACAGCACAGCAGGCATGTGCCCACCCAGGTGCTGCACCTACATTATCTCAATTCACCTGCATAGCCATCACTTTTTCCTGATGAGGAAGGTGAGGCTCGGAGCCCTAAAGTACAAGGTCACGCCTCCACCCCAGGAGACAGGCTGGGGGGGGGGTACACAAAACAAAATCCTTACTGCCATCTAGTCCCTGATGACTCATCAAGCCTATACAACGCATAGAACTGCCCCTATGGGCTTCTGAGACTGTCACTGTACGGAAGTAGAAAACACCATCTTCCTCCTGAGGGGTGGCTGGTGGTTTTGAACTGCTGACCTTGCAGTTGACAGCCTAAAGTATAACCACTAGGAGAGGAGCCCCAGAAAAGCCGGGCATGCCTTTGTTGCCCCATAGCCTCCCTGAAAGGACCATGGAGCCTTTACATAAAGTTCCTGAATCCACTTAATAGAAGTATCTGTTTTCTTTACTATAAATATTCTCTCTCTTTTTTTTTTACCTTTGTGCAAAATGGATGTGCCAAGAAGATCCGATTCTCCATCTCACTCCAGGCAGGATACAAGGACTCCAGACTGGTGGGCAAGGTCCTTGAGTGACCCCTGTGTTTCCTTCTACCAGGTAACAACAACACAAAAGCCCGGGACATCCCTTTTTTCCCTTGGCTGCTAGGAAGCTGAACAGCTACATTGTATAGTACATCCAAGTCGCCTCATTAGCCGCCCTTGTTTGTCACTCTTCTGAAATTTCTTCCTCTTCTTCCGCTCCTGGGCGGTCTGTTGTTCACTGTGGGGTTTTGCAGGGAAGAATACATTGTGTCTGCAGGGGAAGCTTGAATGTCTGCGCACCTAGGGGAGTGAGACCTTGGAAATTTGACTGGAAGGGGAGAGCACCTGGTCCCTGGCTGGGTCTGGAACTGACTGCATCCACGGAGCCTGACTCCCAGCAGTCACCCCCAAATATGTATCGGTTCACTCAACAACTATTAATGGTGCACTTAGTGTGTTTGAGTATTAGCTGAATGATAGATTCCCAGTAATGAACATTGTTGGGTCAAATGATTATGTTTTGGGGCCAGTTTATGAACCTTACTAATAATCTGTGAAATACCATTTCCCTACATTGGGCTGCTTACTAAGAGGTCAGCAGTTCAAAACCATCAGTGACTCCTCTGGGGGAAGATGAGGCCTTCTACTCCGGTGAAGAGTAACAGTCTCAGAAACCCACAGGCGCTGTTCTACTCAGTCCTATCCTGCCATGAGGAGTTGGAATGGAGTCAATGGCAGTGGGCTTGTTTTGTTTTGGGTTTGTTCTTTTATGCCTACAGAATATATTTCAAAAAGTTTTTTTGTGTGAAACCATGAATGAAAAATGGTATTGCATTATAGTTGTAATTGGCATATATTTTTATTTTACTTTGCATTATGAAAAAGTTCAACTATGAGACCACAAAGAAAGCATCTATCCATCACCTAGATGTTACTGTGTGCATCAAATAGATTCTGACTCGTGATAACCCGCGAGGACACAGCCAAGCTGCCCTATGGGGTTTCCTAGGCTGCCACCTCATGGGAGAAGATCGCCCGGCCTTTTCTCCCTCAGAGACTCTTATGGCTCTGATAACATTCCATACATCAATCGTATCGAGCATTTTTGTACACATGCTGCCATCATCATTTCCAAAACATTTTCTACTTGAGCCCTTGGTACAAGCTCCTCTTTTTCCCCTTTTCTCCCCCACCCTCCTGCCCTAGTGAATCCTTGGTATATTGTTATTATTATTTCATATGTTACACTGTCCGTTGTCTCCCTTCACCCATATTTCCCTTATTCGTCCCCTTCGGGGCCTATATATGCAACCTTGTAATGGGTTCCCCCTTTTTCTCCTCTCCCCCTCCCCTCCTGCTGTCACTAGTCCCAAGACTGTTCCTAAGGGGCCCCCTTACTCTTTATTAAAGTTCATCTGCAACAGTGTATTCTAAGCACCTGTAGTAAAGTTCATTCCATCCACGGGTATAAAGGATTCGATGGAACTATACTCGCAATATTTACTTATTCATTTCATACACACTGTCGCACTTTTGATGAAACCCTCCATCTGTTTCCTGGCATGTGTTAGTTACTTCAGGAAACAAACAAACAGATCAGGTCCAACAATCAGAGAATAACACGCTGCCATTTGCTCCAGCTTTGTGTTACGCTCCAAATTCCCGCGAGATATCGTGAGTGAATTATGAAATTCCTGAAGTGTTCAAAGAGCTAAAACGATCGTCAGAACAATTGCTGTCAATTCAGCAGAAGCAGAAAAGGGGTTTTCAATGATGAATATAACATGTTCAGAGAAGCGAAGTCATATAACTGTTTCTAATCTATCAAACACAACGACTGTTATCTAACTGGCCTACCTCTAAGGGAATGGGACCCTATGCTCTGGTGCAGAGGGCGAAGGATTCATCAAACAGCCTCTGAGGCTCAGATAAAGGGGAAGAAAATGCAAGTAAGGATGCCAATCAAGATCCGTTATGGAAATATCGTAAATAATAATTTTATTCGTTTTTGGGGGGTCAGGTATTATTTAATATATTTTCATTAATATTTTACAACTTTTTCTTACTGTCTAGTTTTGTGTACCTCTTATGTTGTTCTTTTTTTAAGTATGTAGGAGACAATTAACTGCCTTTTGATATACTGTTTTATTATACTTCACATGGTCCTTGGGGCAGTGAGCCGATCGGGAAATGATTTGAATCCCACTACTAGTTTGAACTTGGACATTTCGATCGGCAGTCAATTACTTCGCCTCTGGGGCTCTGGGGCTCCTTCCCCTGGGGGAAATCCGTGCTAAGGATGGGCCCTCATTTCTTTAATTTGAAGGGAGGCAGAAAAATTTTGAAGGAAGCAACAGAGAGCATGTTAGTTCACCCATGAAATATTAGATGCTTTCATATTGGATACTTCATAAACTACACAGAAAATTGTATTTTCAATTTAACACAGGTCCTTTTCTTACATAAACAACACATTTTCACATTAAAATAAATTAATAAGGCCCTAATATCTAGTTCATGTTCAGATGTATTTAGGCATACCAGAAATGTCTTTGGTAACTATTGCTTCCGTGAGGGCTGGTTGAAAAGCACATAATGAATTGTTATTACTTCTCTTTGGATCTAGGTCAGCGGTTCTCAACCTATGGGTCTCGACCCATTTTTTGGGGGGGAGGGGCGGTGTCAAAAGACCCTTTCACAGGGGTCACCTAAGACCCTCGGGAAACATGTTTCCCGAGGGTCTTAGGAACCGAGACACCACTCCTCTATCCGTCTCCAGGCATATGAGTACCTGGCGTGAAGACTGCTTCAAGACAAAATTTCACTTATTTGTCATTAGAAATAAATATTTTACAAGATATAATTGCATACTGTTTTTGTAATTAATCACTATGCTTTAATTATGTTCAATTTGTAACCATGAAAATACATCCTGCATATCAGCTGTTTACATGACGATTCATCACAGTAGCAAAATGACAGTGATGAAGTAGCAACAAAAATAATGTTATGGTTGGGGGTCACCACCACAGGAGGCACTGTATGAGAGGGTCGCTGCAGGAGGAAGGTTGAGAACCTCTGCTCTAGGTGAACCTCACTCACGTTGGCCGTGATGTTGCCTTGTGAGGCATCTGGACCATGTCGCCCTCTGGGGCTTGTCCCATTGTCCCGCCATTGTGCTCCTCGGCCCTGCATTTCATGGACACTCGTGTTTGCATGGAGAGGTTGGATTTGATTCAGGTTAATTTTTTTTAACAAAATACTTCATGGGTGGTGATGCATGCTTTCTTTTGCCTCATGCCAAGATGCGCCCAACGGCTGCTTTTCCCACTATGAATGACGCAAGTTTGATTACGCTCAGTCATGGGTTGAATTGCGTTTCCCCCCCCTCAGACTACGTGTCAGCGTGGCTGGGCCCTGGTGCTCAGTGGTTTGCCAGTTCTACAGTGATAGCATGTGATGCAATGATATATTCAGCCCCCACGTGTAGTGATGTGATCAGCTCAGATCCAATGGAAAGGGCTGTTGTCACTGTTGCCGCTGTTTGGTGCCGTCGCATTGGGTCCGACCCATACGGACCCTGCACACAGCAGGGAGAAACCCTGCACAGCCCTGTGCTGTCCTCCATTGCTCCTGTGCCCGAGCCCTTGGTTGCGGCCACCTTGGCAAGCCATCTCGTCAAGGGCCGTCCTCTTTGTTACTGCCCTTTCACTTTACCAAGCCCGATGTCCTTTTGCAGGAACTGGTCTCTCCTGAGAGCATGTCCAAAGTACGTAGGGCGAAGCGTGCCATCCTTGCCTCCCAGGAGCACGCTGGTCTTCCTTCTTCCAGCACAGATCTGTTTGTCCTTCCAGCCGTCCATGGCACATTCCACATTCTTCTCCAGCACCACAATTCAGAGGCGGCCATTCTTCCTTGGTCTTCCTTCTTCAGTGTCCAACTTTCACATGCCGATGAGGCCATGGAGAAAACCTTGGCTTGGGTCAGGCGCACCTTAGTACTCAAAGTAACATCCTGGCTTTTCTGTACTCTAAAGGGGTCTTGTGTACCTGATTTACATAAAACAACGCGTCTTGATTTCTGGGCTGCTGCCTCTATGAGTATTGATGGTGGATCTAAGCAAGAAGACGTTCTTGATAGCTTCACCCTTTCACCACTTTATCATGACGGCACCCAGTGGCGGGATTCAGCCAGTTCCCCCCAGTTTGGCAGAAACGGCTCCTCCTTTTGTGTTGAGTTCTGTGAAAATGGCATTTGTGGTCAGGGCCCTCTCACAGGTGCGTGACTGGGCAACTGCCCAATGTAGAACTAACAAATTCACATTCCTTACTTTAAAAAAATGTGTACCTCTTTTATTGTTCTTATTTAAGTATTTACTGTTTGCAAAATAAACTACCTTTTGGGCTGTCTTTTTGAAAATACTTAAAATGGTCAGTCATTAGGGCAGCGGACCAGTTGTTGAATTATTTGAACCCCACCACTGATGTTCGTATTGGCCCAGCTGGGATTTGGGTCTCTTTACATTGAATCAAGATCCGTATTGAAGGCTGCAAGCCCCGATCTTCTTCGGCAAGTACTTCAAGTCCTCCTCACTTCCAGCAAGGAAGGTCGTGTCATCTGCATATCCCAGGTTGTTAATAAGCCGTCCTCAATGCTGATGCCACATTCTTCTCCATATAATCCAGCGTCTTGGAGGTTTTCTCAGGGAACAGGTGGACTAAGCATGGTGAGAGGATAAAACCCTGATGTGTATACCTGTCTTGATTTTCAACCATGCGGCATTTCCTTGTTCTGATCACACCGCTCTCTCATGATCCATGTGCAAATCCCACGCGAGCACATTGAAGTGTTCTGGAATTCCCATTCATCTCAAGGTTATCCTTAGTGTGTTATGATCCATGCAGTCAAATGCCCAGGTACAGGCCATAAAACACAAAACTTTCTCACTGCCATGGAGTGGCGTCTGACTTGTAGTAACCCTATAGGACAGGGTAGAACTGCCTCTGTGGGTTTCCAAGATTAATTCTTTAGGGAGGTAAAAAGCCTTGTCTTTCTCCCACAGACCCACTAATGGTTTTGAACTGTGGATCTTGTGGTTAGCAGGCCAACATGTAATCACGACACCACCAAGGCTCCTCCATAACCACAACGCCCTTAATATGGTCACAGTCCTGATCTGACGTAAGAGGAGTTTCCCAGGGATGTGGCCGGCATCACCTTTTATGTCACAAGAGATAAAAGAAGAGAAGGGCCTTCCACCACCAAGAAGAAAGAGCTAGGAGTGGAATGCCTCCAGTCAAGCCTGGGGTTCCTGTACTGGGAAGCTCTTAGGCCCAGGGCAAGATTGATACCAAGACACATGTGGATCTCCAAGGAATGCCAGACCTACAGATATTGAGACCAGAACCTTCTTCATAAACTGTGACCTGGCAGAGAGAGAGAGAGAGAGAGAGAGAGAGAGAGAGAGAGAGAGAGAGAGAGAGAAGAGCCTTCCCCTAGAGCTGGCACCCTGAATTCAGACTTCTGGCCTCCCAAACTGTGAGAGTAATTTCTGTTTGTTAATTATGGTATTTCTGTTATAATAGCACTGAGGACCTGTGATAGGTAGGTTTATTGTGCCAACCTGGCCAATAGGAACATGTGGGATTAATCAGGTCGCAGTTTGATTGGAGGGCAAAGAGAGAAATGCTCTTCAAGGACTAGCCCCATCTCTCTTGCTCTCAGGTGATCAGAGCTTCCTTGGGTATGCTGCTAATTTAGCTAGCTCTCTGCCTCAACCTGTGAGCTACACTCCCTGTGGGCCAGGCCAACCCATGGATGGTGTAGCTAGAGCTGAGGGTCCCTCAAGAACTGCTCCTTCACACGGCTGGCGCATACATCGCTGGGGCCTGAGGCTGGTGGATTCTGTCCCTTTGTGTTGCTTGTATTCGATATCCCATCCGGACCTACTTCACTATGCTTCCAAGCTAATGACTGCTGGTGACCCACCCTGCTGCTTGCCTTGCCTAAGGGAGGACTCTGCTGTCTGTTTCTTTGACCTTGGACCTGGCAGCCCAGTGAGTTGAAGGACTTCCAGTATATTAACTGTTCCACGTAAGTGAGTTGAACTGAACCCTCTGTACTGCTGTGTGGACTAATTAGCTGTTATATTCTTTCTTGCTGTATAGATAGATAGATAGATAGATAGATAGATAAATCTAAGTGTTCTGGTTTCATTTCTCTAGAGAACCCTGCCTAACACAGCCTCACAGTAAACACCGAGTTTGATTCTTCTCCATGGTAAATGTCCATATTGTCTCTTTCACCCAGCACCTTGTGTGGATCCAGTTCTCCAACCACTGAGGGTCTTTGATTGAACCAATTATCAGAGGCTATAAAATGGCTACTTTGGACTGCATTCATTGGTTGGCATTTTTTTTAGTTTTTCTTAAGTAGGCATGAAGTTGACCATCTTTTCATATGTTTAAAAGTCATTTTAATTTCTCTACCAGCAACTTGCCCGTGTTTCTGTGGGAGTCTGGGTGGCTATAGCAAGGTGTGGCAAGTTCTGTGGCTGGGGAAGGTAGGGGATTGTCGAAGAGCCCGGAAGGGACATTTGACCAATCCTGTCTAAGTGACAGGACATGCCAGTTGATTTTAGGTGCTTTTATGTCAACGGGAAGATGTATGAAAGTGTAGGTGTGGGGTTCAACCTGTCAATCAGGTCACAGCCTGATGATGCCACCTTGGGGGTATGGCCTTCTGATAAGCAAGGAACCTGGGAACATCCCCCTCTCTCTGCCCCTTCACCTTTCTGCTTGCTGGGATTCTGCCATTGCCCTGAGAGCTGTCGGTGCCCTGCCAGGTTTCCACCGACTTTGGACTCATGCCACTCTGGCCCCACTGGCCTGTGATCTTCCTGCTTCCGGTTCACCTCTTTCTGTGTCACCAGCATGAGGCTATGTGAGACTGGGAAGGGACTTATGGACTTGAGTCGGACTGGGCTGGGTGCCTTCTTGACATAGAATTACTTATTTTTTAATTTTAATTTTATTTTTTTAGAATTACTTCTTGATACCAAACGTTTTCTTATACATAGATGAGTGCCAGGGGATTTGTTTCTCTAGACAACCTGGTCTAGCACACGTATAAAGGCTTCTCAGAGGCGGTAGCTATGGGCAGGGGCTCCCTGGAAGCAGCCCCTCAGACAAGAATTCAAGGACAAGGAGGTACTCTGCACGAGGAAGGACATCCTGGCCGGCATGTGGACAGCCAGTAAAAGTTGTGGTGTCAGGAAGCTACTTCTGTGAATGACCGGAGACCACTGGGAAACATCTCAGTATTATCCCACCCGAAGGAGGGAGGTGGGGGCAGTTGTACACCCCTTCCCGTCAGTCAGGGTTTGAGGGCAGGGTGGGCAAATTGAAAAAAAAAATAACCAAACCGGTAAGAGTCCATTCAGCTCGCAGGGACCCCAGGTGCGTCAGCGCAGGGCTGTGCTCGTCAGGGGTTTGGAGGGCTGTGAGTTCAGGCCTGCCCTGTGGGTGCTCTGAGGGCCACAGAAGTCCCCAGGCTGTGCATGTGGTGCTGCCATCTGGAGCCGGCTGGTGTGCACTGCAGGGGAGCAAGTCTGCCCTCTCTAGGCAGAACCTTGGGCGATGAGGAATACTTCACCAGGTGCTGACGCAATGAGGGCTGACTCCACTGGACATTGGCCTCCAAGGGGCCGATGGTGAGGCGAGGGCAGAGGACCCGGTGGGAGGGTTCTAGAATAGTAACAGCTCTGTCTGTGGACGGATGTGAGGATGCCCAGGTCCAGTCTTTCCCAAATACGAGGTGCCGAGCCTGAAGAAGCGAGCTGGAGTCACTCTGGGGGACGGACGTGGGCTTTATTATTTATAGAAGGGTACTGATGGAGGTGCAGTACTGCCTGTCACCCTGTGTTGGCGGGCAGGGTCAGGGCTTGGTTTGCCCTGCCTGTCCCCACCGCTACCTGTCCCCTTCCTCCCCGCCCTCTGCCAGCAAGCAAGGGCTTTCATACTGTGTAGTAAGGTCCATGCCGTAGGTTGGTTTGGGGTTTTAGGTTGGGAAGGGCGGGAGGGATCCAGACCTGGAGCAGCTGCGCTGACTGCAGGCTCCCTGGGAACGGTGCCTCCAAGGCCATCCCCAGTCATCGCTGCCTCTAACAGCCTTGGCAGTAATGTCTTCTCAGCTCTGGTGCTGTGCCTGCCATGGGAGGGCAGCCTGGGGGCAGTGCAGGCGGGGGCGCTCGCAGACCCTGCACCTGGGGATGACTCTGGGTGTGGGAGAGAGGCAGAGGGAAGCGCCCGCCTCCATCAGTCCCTGTCAATGCCATGCGCAAGAGGAAAGAACACTCTCCAAGAAGCCAAGTACCCCTGCGAAGCCATCACAGCAAGGCCTTTCTGACCCAGCCCAGGGTTTTCCCCTACCCGCGTTTCCCATACTGCACCTCGTCAGGATCACCATCCCGGTCAGGTCAGTCCCAGTTACCCGGACAGGTTCCTGGGCAGCACCCACACACTGTGCCTGCCTCTGGGAGGGAGTGTGGGAGTCTGTGGTTCCCTCCAGAACCTCAGATCTCACTCGGCTCTCCCCAGGGACGCTGCCCTCCAACCCCTGGGAGGCTTTGCACAATGCTAATTTCTTGGGAGTTGCAGAAAGACTGACGCAGTTGGCCTGTGGGAAGAGAGAGAGGAGCTGGGCTCCCTGTTTTAGAAGGCCCCAGGTGAAAGCTGGCTGTTTGTCAGAGCACCCAGGGCTTTGGGTCTAAAGCTTCAGACAGAAAGCAAGGAGAAGCAACAGGAGGGAGGAAAGTGTGTGTGTGTGTGTGTGGGGAGGGGGGAGGGGGGTGGCGGGGGGGGGGCAGAGGGGAGGGAAGGATAAGGAAACCAATCAATACAGTCATTCTCTACCCTGGATGCACCTGAGAAGCACCTGAGGCCATTTATGACAGGGCATTGCCAGGGGTCCACCCTCCTACCCCCCTGATATTCTCACTTCATGGGTGATGACACAGCCACAGAATCAGAATTTTTTCAAACATTGTTTTAAGCCCACTCTGGATGATTCTAGGTTGATGGCTGAAGATGTGGACTCCCAGGTGATGGCCTCAGTACGAGGCAAAGCCACAGTGAGAACTTGTACAGTTGCCCAGGCGGCCTAGAGGGCTGCCACTGCCCCAGGGCCTTGCTACTCAGAGGGTGGTTTGATGTCCAGCTTGTCAAGATGCACACAAAGCCTGAGAAGCACTCGAGAGAGAGAGCACACGGACTCTCAGAGGAAGGGCAGCCAACTAGGCCCTCCAATAGGGGCTAGCCACCTTCTAAGGCTGCCCCATCTACCCCCTGAAGCTGCAGGGTCCCCAGCAGAATCTGTCCTCAAAGGCCTGGGCTTCAATGCCCCATGCTGGGGCCATCTGTTCACGGGGCCTTTGCTGGAAGGTCTGGGCATGTGCAAGGTTTGATGGAGCAGCAGGGGACTTCCAGTCCTTCCTGCCGAAGGACCTTACAGGCCCTTGGTATGCAGTCCGAGACCCAGTCACAGGGCCAAGGTGATGGAAATAGGTTTCTCTCTAGATAATGGGACAGAGGACAGACTGGTTCTGGGAGGTTCTGGGGCAATCAGAAGACAGTATAGGAAGGGAGGTTTCAGTTCAATATAGGAGACAGGTTCAAACAGGCAGGTAGAGGCCGAGTCAGAGGCAGGGAGCTTCTTGTCCCTGGAAAAGACCAAGCAGAAGTTGAATGGCCTTCCTCCGGAGACACCCCGGTGGCCATGGAGATCGGACCAGGCTCAAGCTCCCAAGGCTGGAAAAATGCAGCTTCAAAGACAAAAGGGCAGGACTATGGCATGAGAAGAGGGTAGGGAGCCTGCTAATTTAGGGCATTGAGATTCGAACCACCAAGTCAGTAGTTCAAATCCACCAACTGCTCTTTAGGAAGATGAGGCCTCTGTCTGTTCCCATAAAGACTTATAGTCTGAGAGACCTTTCTGGGTCACTTTGAGTCTGAATTGACTCAATGGCCATGGGCTGTTGTTTGTTTCCCGTGTCAGAGACCTTTGGGTGGTGCAAACGATGAACAGACTAGGTTGTCAACCAAGAGGTTGGAAGTTCGAATCCACCTGGATAATCGTCCTAAGGTGCATCATTCTGTCTGACACACACGTGTCTGACACGCACGGGGTTAGCCTCTCCTGAATGGCACTGTGTGAGAAGCAGTCGGTCATAAAGCATCTAGGTGGGTGAACTATTGTTCGTGTGTGCGGTCATTTTGTGTTGGGCTCCACCAGTCTGGAAGCTCGGTGAGGGCCATACTGGACTCCCTGTTGAGTTCCCAGCCTCGGGCACAGGCTCCAGTGTGTAAGCTGTTGATGGAAACTATGATAGGCTGAAGAGGAAGGAGTCTTACTACATGTGGAAGTCACATAATCTGTCAACTTGAGCAAATGGGGCTGTCTAGTCTGTCAATCAGGTCATAGCTAATGATGCCTCTGTGTGGGCCTGGCCTTCTCCTGAGGATTCTGGAAACTCCCGTCTTCCTCCCTGGAGACAGGACACACTCTCTCTGCTTCACATTCTGTTGACCAGCCACGTGGAGCTATGCTGATGGCAGCCAGAGCCCTGGAGCAGGAGGAGCCACACACAGAGCCGCGCCAGCGCTGAGATGCTTCCACATGACTTTTCACCCACTGGCCTGTGATCTTCCTGCTTTCAGCACCATTGCATGTGCTGCGTGAGTCTGTAGAAGAATTTTGGACTAGTATTGGACATGAGTTAATATTAAACTTGTGGGCTTGATCTGGTCTGGACCGGAATGTTTTCTTAATGTACAATTACTCTTGGATAAAAAACGCTCTCTTACATACATGAGTATCTCTGGGTTTGTTTCTCTAGTCAGCCCCGACTAAGACTCTGTAGTTCGCGGTTTGCCTCTTAGTGGTCAATTCTATGCTCTGTAGCTATGACATCCTTGGGCAGATTTTGTTCAAATTGTCTGTTTCTCTCCTTGTTTTGTCAGCAAGCTCTAATGCTTTCTCCTCTAGCGTCTACCTGCCGTGCATGCTTGGTAACCGCCAAACAATGGAGACGTGGTAACTCTCCCACAGAAGGGCATTTGTGAAACAGCGCAGGCGCATGGCTAAGTGAGGAAACACAGGTGTCAATTAATGTTTAATTTGGAACAAGGTCGGTCTGCACCCGGTATCAATACGGTCTATCTATACGTGAAAACAGCAAGCCGTGAAACAGCCTGTCTGGTCAAATCTCATTTTACAAAAGTCCTTTAAGGTAAATGCTTAGAAAATACTTGGAACAGAGGTTCTTGTTTTTTACTGGGGGGGGGGGAGGGGCTCAAGAACCTAGTGTTTACTGAGAGCAGCATCCACACCCACAGCTCCTTTTAGTGGACCTGGGGCTTGCTTTCCTGAACCCCAAGGGCCCACCCTCAGATTCTGGTGAGAAGCCTCTCAGCTGGAAGATTCCCAACAAGGTGCTGGCTCCGCAGCCTCTGGGTGGGTGGTGTTGGTGGCCTGTTGTCTGCTTGGCTGTATCTTCTGGCTGTCTAGTGCCCGTTTTGAGCGTCTATTATTTTCAGTACGAACAACAAGCAAAGAGAAGCGGGGCTATTTGGAAACTTGGCTTTAAAAGACGTAGTGCATTGTCAGCGCTTTCAGTAACTCGTCTGTCATCAAGGAAACTGAGGCCCAAAGTGGTCAAGTGCTGTGTCCACCCAAGGTTATACAGCAAGGCAGGACCAGCGCTGGGGCTCCAGTGTGCAGATTGGGGTTCTTTTCTGTGTGTCACATTTCCCTGCCCCTGCGTCCCTCATGGTGAATCAGAAACTCCTGCCTGGAGGCTTCGCCTGCTAAGGGGATCTACAGGGATTCCAGAGAACAGAGACAGCCAGTAGACCAGGCCGTCTCCACCACCTCTGCTTTACCCCGTACTCTCCCTGGGCTGCAGCTCGGCAGCACAGAAATGCCAGGCCCCAGTCTGGTCCTGGCTCCAGGGCCAGGAGCTGCCTGCCTGTTTCCAAGTCGGCCACAGGAGGCCTCACCCCCCCCACACACACACACTCCCACCTTGGATCCGCAAAGACTGCAGGTAGGGCGATGCCATTTCTGCCATGTGGGGCATCTTCTTCAGAGTAACCAGGTGAGACTGGAAAGGCCTCCTTGGATACCTGCTCCTGGCTGGGCTGCCTGACCCCAGGACAGGGAGCGGGTCCTTTTCCAGGTACCCTTGCCATGCTGCCTGCAGGCAGCTCTGCAGAGGCTCAGGGTCTGTGCCACAGTCTCGGGCACACTTGGGGTACATGGGCCTGGGGCTGCAAAGCTGAGAACGGTGCCTGGGGCTTGCTTCCTGGTGGCTGGGCAGAGGCTGCTTTCTGTTTAGGTGGTCTGTAAGGAGCATCTCTGGGTGAAACTGGTTCTGGGGTCCCCATGTGCCTCCTGGGTTGGGCTTCCAATGGGAGAAGGTGCTTTGGAAGTGCAGGAGAGGCTCATGAAAGCGACAGGATGGGGCCACCCCGAGCCTTTCTTTCTCTACCGCATTTCGGGCAATCAGGCAACTGCAGGTCCGTTCTAAGTGTGTTGGGCCGGGTTGTCTGCAGAAAACAAAGCCAGTGGCACTCATCTACGTATAAGGCAGAACTCTGTATCAAGAAGCACTTTCATATCAGGAAAGCATCCCAGCCCTCTTCAGTCCAAGCCCCCAGGTCTGAGGTGAGTCCGTAAGTCACTCTTTAGACGCACACAGCTGCAGAGTGGTGACGCGGGAAGGCGAAGCAGGAACAGGAGGGCCACAGGCTGGTGGGTACAAAGCTGCATGGATCTGAGGTACGTGGGAGCCCGGCAGGGTGCCAATACTCTCAGGGTTGGGCGGCCCACATGGGGCCACCTCTGGAGGCGAGTGCCAACAGGCAGGAATGTCAAGTGGCAGAGAGAGAGAGAGAGAAAGAGATATTACCAGTTTCTCCACTTATAACAAGGCCACACCCCTGTGACCTGATTGACAGGTTGGGTTCCACCCCTACACTTGCATACAAATTCCCGTTGACGTAAAATCCTCCAACTGCCACAGTAACCAATTCAAACAAAGTGCCGAGAAGGAAGTAACAGTCACTCCATTCCCTTATGGAGGAGTAAAATAAAGTCCGGTCTGTTTTCAACCTACAGGTCAGCAAGATGATAAAAAAAAACTGGGGCTGGCCCTGGCCAGGGTGTGGACCTGGACTTTTCCCCAACATCACTGTGGACACAACCCTCCCCTGTGGGGACGGGGCTGTCCTGTGCCCCTGCACCCCTAGCCTGGGCCCATTCCATAGTGAAAATAACCCCCAGGACATTTCCAGCTAGTGGCAGGTGCACCGCGCGAGCAGAGTCCGTCCTGGTTGAGAGCTACAGGCGCACATGGGCATGCGGCCTACCGGGGGCTGGCACTCAGCAGGTTGGCCCAGCCACCAACCATCAGGGGGTGTGTCCCCAGGGGTTGCACTTCCGATTGCACCTGCCAGAGGGTTTGATGTGCTGTCTCAGGGCACAGAGTGCCGTATTTCACCAACTGGGAAGGGGTCACCCCTGACTCAGTGCGCATCAGCACCAGCAAGATGCCAGGGAGGGAAGAACGCAGGGCTCTGGACACATGTCTTGTGTATGACACTCTGGGAGGGGTGAGCAGCACAGGGGGAGGTTTCTGGAAACCTTAGGCCAGCGGTTCTCAACCTGTGGGTCCTAACCCCTTTGGGGGGTCAAACAACCCTTTCACAGGGGTCGCCTGATTCATAACAGTAGCAAAATGACAGTGATGAAGTAGCAATGAAAATAATTTTATGATTGGGGGTCATCACAACATGAGGAACTATATGAAAGGGTCGCGACATTAGGAGGGTTGACAACCACTGTCTTAGACAGTGCAGATATACGTGTACTGAAACATGACAAACACAGAAACACTTCCCTGCTTCCTCCTGTTTGTTGAGCCTGGAAGGTGGTACAATCAATCCCAAATATCTGTTCCGGGAAGCAGCAGTCAAGAGATCAAACGACGCAGTGCATTGGGTAAATCTGCTGCATAAGACCTCTTTAACATGATGAAAAGCAAGGAGGTTACCTTGAGAATGAAGGTGCGCAAGGTAACCTTGGGGCAGGTGGCAGGTGGCCTGATCCAAGCCAGTGGTATTTTCCATCGCCTCATATGTGTGTCAAAGTTGGACACTGACTAAGGAAGACCGAAGAAAAACAGATGCATTTGAAGTATGTCGCTGGGCAGGAATGTTGGTAGTACGATGGGCTGCCAAGAGAACAAACAGACCTGTTCTGGAAGAAGGACACACAGAGGGTCCTGAAAGGTAAGGAGGGCGAGACTTCACTTCAAGGACCTTGGACATGTCAGGAGAGCGCAGTCCTTGGAGAAGGACGTCATGCGTGGTAAGGTGGAGGGGCAGTGAAAAAGATGGATTGGCACAGGGGTGGCATCGATGGGCTCAAACAGAACAGATGGTGCAGGACCGGGCAGTGTTTCTGTTGTGCATAAGATCACTATGAGTCGGAACCAGCTCGTCGGCATGTAACAACATGGACAAGGTGGACTGACGGGGAGGGTGGGATACGTGGAATTTTTACATGTCTGCTTTCAATATTTCAGTAACACGTACATCTTTTTAAGGGCACTTTTTATAAGGTAAGAAGCAGGCGAGGGCAATGGAGAAATGGAGAGGAGCCCTCAGGGGTGGCAGCCTGCCAGCCTCCCTTCCAAACTGATCAAAGCCCAAGTAAGCACACGGGCCCCCTGGGGCCCTTGGGAAGGCCACACCTGAATGCCAAGGCAGCATGCAGTACTGCCCCAGCAGGTTCTCAGAGCAACTCTTGCCACGTGACAGAGAGGGCAGATGATTACTAGGGGAAACTGAGGTTTACAGGGCCACCATCAGAAAGTAGTAGCCGGAGAATGTCCGTGGGGTCTGAGACTGTATAGCTTTCGGGGAGCAGACAGCCTCATCTTTCTCCCATGGAGCAGCTGGCGGGTTTTGAACTGCTGACCTGTAGCTAGCAGCCAATGCTGATCCCACAGCACCAACCAGGGCTCATTTTTCACACGTACCAAACAGCACACCCAACCCACTGCCTGCACGTTGACTCCTGGCGGCCCTCCCCGAGGTTTGTGAGCGGGGTGGGGGCTCTAAATACCCCAGGAGCTGGACAGATGGGAGGTGGTGGTGTCATTTAACTCAGTTCATTTGAATGGGGTGGGTGGGGGTGGGGGGAGAAGAGGCATAGTGGGAAAGAGACATGTCCAGTTTCAGCCTGTGAAGTTTCGCCAGCTATTACGAGGGTAGGTATACAAGTATTGCTACTGGTGCATGCACAGGTAGCTTTTGGACAGAGCATTTAATCCTGTCTGTGGTGATCCGTGGGTGACTGCAGGCGCGTTCTCTCAATAATGTGCCGCCTTAGTCTCACTACCTACTACCTACCCACTGGCATCAAATCAAGCCCAACCGATAGCATAGCGCAGAACAGCTCCCTAGGGCCTCTGGGCCTTATCTTTCCCCTTCGGAGTGGCTGGTGGGTTTGTACTGCTGATTTGGGGGATACAGCCCAGTGCTTAACCCAGCCCACCACCAAGACTCCCTTAGTCTCTGTAGGGGGCTTTTAAAAAGATCTAGCCAACACGGTGCAGACCAGTTAAAATCACAGCATCGAGGTCTTCTCCGAAAGTTACGACAGCTATTTTGGGGAGATTGCAAAGGGGGTACTCGAGATTTTCTCTGGGGTTACTGGATGATGGTGGTGGGGGTTTATTATGAAGAACTTTTAAATTTTATTAAAAGATTATTTTATTGGGGGCTTTTACAACAATCCATACATCAATTGTATCAAGCATATTTGTACATGTTGCCATCATTATTTTGTAAACATTTGCTTTCTATTTGAGCCCTTGGTATGAGCTCCTCATTCTCCTCCCTCCCTCTTCCTATGAAGAAGTTTTAAGCAAATGGGAAGCTGCATTAGCGAGAAAAAAGCCAGCAACATTTTGCTGAGGATATTGTGCTACCGCTACAATGTAACTGCTCATTCTGCGCCGGTAGCAGGAGCGGCGCTGTAAGGACTTTGTTGGAAAACCGTATGTCATCCACCTTACAGCCCTGATCGTGTCCCTTCAGACTCCCCTTCCCCACCATCCAACTCAGAGAACACCCATTGAAAAGGAAGATCATGTGAACCTCTCGTGGATGCCAAACTTGTTCTGACACAGTGTTAAATCTGAGTGGCGAATTCTTCGGGGATGGGCTGGCGAGATGGAAAGCCCCCCTGCGGAAGTGCTAGATACTGAGAAACATTCGCTTCACATCTTGGTATTTTTGTTTAATAAACGTTTCTGTAATTTGGAGGCAAGACTTTTGGACTTACCTTCCTATGCGGGACATCCACAGAGAGATGGCCTGGGACAACTGGACACAGAGTTGTGGAGGTGACGAGACAGGTGGGCGAGAGACGGATGTGGTGTCAGCAGGTAGATAGGGCCTGAAGCGGTGGGACACATGCAGCCCAGAGCCTTGTCCCTCTTAGGATCCCAGCAACCACTTTTTCCATTGGGGGAGTGCCCCACCAGATGAGGCAGTCCATCCAAGAGGTGGGCACATCGTGCCAACCCAGGTGTAATGGAGGACCTGTGCTGAGATGGAAACCACTCCGTATTTTCACTCCATGGTCATTTAGTCCTGGCCTTGGCTGCTCGTGAATTGCTGCTCAGCGTTGAGTTTCAAATTTGATTTTTTTTGAGTCTGTGGTGAAATAATGGTTTTTAAATCAGGATTTTCTTTCTTCTTTTTTTGTTTTAACCTTAAAAACAAGTCTTCCTCATTTCCCACATCCTCCCTTTGCAGACCAGGAGCACAACTTGGGAGTGAAAGAACAGATGCTCTATAAGCCGCAGTGTGAAGATGGCACAAGGAGCCCTGGTGGCACAGTGATTAAGTGCTCCTTTGCTAAGTGACAGGTTGGCAGTTTTAACCTAGCAGCTGTTCCCAGGAACAGAGAGGAGGCAGTCTGCTCCTGTAAAGATTACAGCCTTGTAAACCCTATGGGGCAATTCTACTTTATCCTACAGGGTCACGATGGGTTAGGATAAACTTTAAGGTGATGCGTATATGTAACGCACACACACAGAAAAAGTATTCAGCAGATGGATGACCCAGAATCAATGGAATCACAGGTTTGCTTCAATCGTATCTTAATGTTCTGTGGATGCTCTGGTGGTGCAGTGCTTAAGCATTTGGCTGCCAACTGAAGGGTCAAGGTTGAGATGTGGCAGAAGTGATGTGGCAGCCTGCTTCTGTAAGGCCTTGGAAACCCCAAGGGACAATTCCTCTGGTCTGCAGTGTTGCTGTGCGACGGGCTGACTCAGTGGCAAAGGGTACAGATGGCTCGGTATCAGACTAGAGAGGTTCCCAGACAGCAGGAGGAGGCAAAGCCAAGCATTCTGGTCTAATACATAAAAAAATTGACTGTGTTTCAGAAGAACTATATAAACCTAGATGAAGGAAATGCTGAGAAGTAATAGCTTTCCAGTTTGATACTGTTGTTTAATAAAGGTTTCTCTATGTTTGGAGCCATACAAAAACTGTTTCTATTAATGAGCAATGAACCATAAGAAAATGGAATTAAGGACACAATTTCATTTTCCATAGCATTTAAAAGAATACCTCGGGATGGAATGAATCAGGTAGATTAAAGACATGCACACTGAACACTGTAAAAACATTTCTGAAAGAGAACCTAAGTAAATGGAAAGAGGTAGTGGGCTGTGTTTGTCCACTAACCAGGAGGCCTGCAGTTTGAAAACACCAGCCACTCCGTGAGCGGACCAGGCCTGATGCCATTGAGTCGACTGTCATTGAGACCTGGTAGGTCAGTGGAGAACTGTCTGTGAGTTTCTGGGACTCTTTATGGGAGTAGGAAGCCCTGTTTTTCTCTGTGGCTTGTGGGTTTGAACTGATGACCTTGCAGCCAGCAGCCACCAGGACTCCTTCTACAAGAAGACAAGGTTTTCTACTCCCATCTAGGGCTTACAGTGTTAGAAACCCATAGGGGCATCTAGTGACTTTGAGAATCCTAGGTCAAGATCCAAAGCCCACTGCAGTCTCAATCATAACGACCCTATATATAGAAATATGTCCATATGGTTTCCAAGGCTGTAGATCTTTGAGGAAGTCAACTGTCTTATCTTCCTCCTATGGAGCAGTTGTTGGGTTTGAACTGCCGACCTTGTCATTAGCAACACTTGACTCACTATGCCACCACGCTCTTTTCCAAGAGGGGCTGTCAAGGGCTGTACCACCATCCGGAAAGCACTCTGTAGTGCAAGGGCTCCCTCTGCTGGGCGTAGGGAGCAGCCCTGCGGGCTGGGAAAGCTGGCAGTGGGAGAGAGGGCATTGGTGGCTCTCCACTTACTTGCAGGGAAAGACAAAAAACAAACACAGAAACAATCCAGATGCCAGGGAAACCAACAGTGGACCAAGTAGAAGACCAGCCAGGAGGGGGCTCCCCAGGTTTGTGGGCCCAAGATCTCTACTCTGTCATGGTACAGAGAGCAGATCGCCCCAAGGGGTGAATTCATAAAATGTTGATGGGCACCCTAGAAACCAGATGCCAGTATATTATGGAACTGAAGGGATATCCGCCCCCCCCACCCCCAACAGTGGGATGAATGCTTGTGTTTGCCTTTCAGTGTTCCACTCGCCCTTTCCATCACTCCCACCCTCTCCTGGGATTTCAGAGTTCTGGTGGTATAAGTGGTTATGACTTGGGCTGCTAGCCTCAAGGTCAGCAGTTTGAAACCATTAGCCATTCCATGGGAGAAAGACTAGACTTTCTACTCCTGTAGAGCTAGTCTCGGAAGCCCACGGGGGGCAGTTCTACCGTCTCACAGAGTCACCATGAGTTGGCATCGACTCGATGGCAGTGGGTTTGGTTTGGTTTAGGCTTTGCTGGGACTTCAGGGGCCACCTGCTCGCCGACTCCACAATCTCCAATTGCAGTCCAAACCCATGGCTTGAGTTTCAGGCCCACGGGCACCTGCCCCTGGGCCCTTGCACCAGGCTGCCCCACACGTCCCTCCCAAACAGGGCACATCACTTAGAGAGGCGCCCCCCCCACCCCAGGGGAACAGGCCACCCCCTCTACCTGGGTTCCAGCAACCACTCCAGCTCCACCACGTATTCACTGTATGACCTCTGGCAAGCTACTCACCTTCTCTTTGCCTCAGTTTCCTCACCTGGAAAATGCAGAGGAAGTTGGGACCCTCAGAGGACTGTTCTGTGTGAGGCTGGGCGTTTTCTGGAGCAAGGTGGCGGTGGTGGTGTGATGCTGGTGAGGGGGTGCGAGTACAGGCTAGGAAAGGACTCGTTGGGTCTGCAGTCTACTGTTTGTTAACCATTTTTCCAGGAGTCCCCTCGCCTGCATTACCTCAAGCTAGAAACCGGCAACACCAGCACCCGTTCAGTTGCTTATAGCAGAAACGTTACCATGGACTTTGTCCCTCATGGGCCTTCCGCTCACATCCAATCTCCGTGACTCTGCTCCTGGGCTTGCTGCTCTAGAACCACCTGCTCTTTGCAGGGCCACTGGCCCCTCAAGCTCCGGCCACTGGACCTGCTCATGCAGGAACCATGGCAGTGGTCCTAAGACCAACCTGGTCCTTCCTCTTCTTCCCCCCAGCTCTCGTGATTCTTAGGACAGAATCCAAACTTGTCCCCGTGACCTTTGAAATCTTTCACGATCTGTTCTCACTTTCCGCTGCACTTCAAAGTCCTTCTATTCCAGAGCTCTCTCCCCACCCCCCCACCCCAAACCTGCGCTTCCTCGGTGAGTGGTGCCACCTCCTGCCCACTCACACCCAACGCAGACATGACTGCAGAGCCCAGACCACCCCCCAGCCGGTGGTCCTGGAGTGGGTTCCCACTCCCGTGACCCTGTATGCCAGGGCTCGCCGAGACTGTGGTCTTGACAGAAGCACACTGCCCATCTTGCTCCCGTGGACGGGCTGGGGAGCAGAGGAAGGCGTAACCACGCTGCCACCAGGATCCCTGCTCCGACCGGTCAAAGACTCATACCTCGCTGCCATCAACTCAATTCTGACACAGAGGGGCTCTCTAGTTTCTGGCCAAGAGGAAGCCTGGTGTCGTGGTGGTTATGCATTGGGCTGACATTCAACAGTTCGAAACCACCAGCCACGTTACAGGGGAAAGACACAACTGTCTACTCCCTTGAAGAGCGGGTCTCCAAAACCCACAGGGGCAGTTGCACCCTGTTCTAGGGTCGCCGTGAGTCAGAATGGACTCAAGGGCAGTGAGAGTCAGTGTGTCTCTGACCAGTACTCCCTGTCACATCTATTCACTTTAGAACGCACCACTTCCTCACCATTCTTCGGCCATTATTGATTCAGTTCTACTCAGGTGAGTTCGTGTCTTCATTTGCCTCTCTTCTGTTGCTCCCCCCACTGCCCCACAACCTTAAAAATGGCTGCCAGGTAGCTATAATTGCCAACTGGTGTGTTATTATTTTGCTTTAAAGAATTCCTGGCTGCCGAGACACAATCCACATTCCTCAACATGCTTCTCCGTGTGCTGGTCTGGATTCTCTGGTGTCATCTCATTTCCACCTGAGACATAACCCGCTAGAGGAAGCTTTTCTCTGAGATGTTCCCAGCCCAGTCCAGCCCACGAGGATCCTGGGCCTCTGCTCGGTCTCTGGCTGTCCGCCGCGCCTGGGAATGTCACCAGGGCTTCTCTGCCAGGCAGCAGCAGGTGGCCGCTCAGGTCCTGAGAAGGCTGGGTGCAAGTGAGGACAGGCAACCTGAGCCCGCAGCCCCACGTGGAGCTGACTGTGCCAAGGTTCTCTGCAAGTGCCCTGACCTTAGGGAGGATCCGGACACCTTGGATGCCTCCTTCTGTAAAGAGTGACCGTCTCAGAAATCCCGGGGGCAGGTTGACCCAGTCCCAGAGGGTCATACCGGTTGGAATCCGCTCCATGGCGGTGAGTGTGGTTTTGGACACCATCCTGCCCAGGAGTCCCTGGTAGGATACATGCTCAACAACTGACGGGAAAGTTGACAGCGCAGACCCACTCAGAGGCGGCTTGGGAAAAGGTCTGGCGAGCTGCTTCCGCAGTCACTGCCTTGAAAAACCTGACGGAGCAGGTCCAGTCTGCACACACCTGGGTCAGAATCAACTGTCGCTGGGACTGGTCCCACACTGCCTGAGAAACAGTGTATTTGCTAATATATCAAAAGCATCTGGATAGTTTCTGGCATCCGAAGAACACTTAAGTCATTCATCCAACAAGTAATTATGGAGTGCCACTTGGGTTCCACATGTTAGGAGGCTAACCAAAAGGTCAGTGGTTCAAAGCCACCAACAGCTTTAAGAGAAAGATGGGGCTTTCTCCTCTCGTAAAGAGCTAGTCTTGAAAAGACACAGGAGCGGTTCTACTCTGTCCTGTGGGGTGCTAGGAGCTGGGATCGACTTAGTGACAGTGAGAACTGTGGGCCACACAGGTTGGGCTGTGGGATGTACTGTATTATCATTAAAATATGGTCACTTTTTTTAACTTGCCATTTATTTTAGGTATGACCAAGAAAGAAAGAAAAAATGCTACCACGTAACTCAGCCACTGAGTCATTTCTTTTGTCTAAGGATCAGCATAAAGCTGATTTCTTATTTTTACAGCATAGTCAATACTTTATATTTTTGTACTACCTTGGAGTGAAAGTATAGAAAACAAAAACCTTCCTGGCATCGATTCGATCCTGACTCTTGGGCAGAATAGAGCTGCCCTGGAACTGCTTTCTATGAGGTGGAGGTTAAAGATGCCCCCCAGGTTCCACTGGCCCTCCCTGCTGCACTTTGACCTGCCCTCCGCACAGTACGCTCCCTCCTGACTGCCTCGGTAATTCGGAGCAATGTCTCAAAGAATGCACAGATCAGCTGCACAGTTCAGTAGTTTATTGGGGGAAGTAACAGGGTGCAACACAGGATCGGGATCAATTTGCAGTAATGGGGACAACTCAGGATACAGCTCTCCCACTGGGACGGCTGCTCCCCATATGGCTCTTGCTAATGCCACGCTGCCCTCTCTCTTTTTGCGACAGCTCCTCCCTTAAAATCAAGTGGAAGAACTGACCAATCCCCTTGTTAGGGCTCCATGTACCACATCCGCATGTCCACCCCCCCCCAAGAGTCCTGTGCACCTTATTTGCATTAGCAGCATGCTGTCCAACCCTCTTGGTGGGCCACAAGCTCTTTATTTGCATAGTCTCACCCAACTGTTATGCGTGAGTCATAGACTCTACTGCACCACACTAGGACACAGTCAATTATTAGACACACCCAGTATCTCAAGAGTGCTAACTGGTGGGAGAAGGTGCATCCTAGGCTCAATAAAATAAAGAAGTAGTGATAAACAAAAGGGATACAGTCTCTGTTATCAAGTAACTTCTATCCATGTGAGGGGAACTGATAACACATATGCATTGTCAGTGTTGAGAGCTGTAACAACACATGAAGCATAAGGGGGCACCCAGTGCAAGGGATATGCTGTCTTAGCTGGTTGACCAGGGCAGCCCCCTCTGTGGAACTGATAATTGGGCAGAGACCTGAAGGAAGAGAGAAAGCCTGGATAAGCCATGCTCCAAGTGGAGACACTGTCAAAGACAAGTGCAAGGAAATACATGGGTCATCGCCTCATGTCCGTTTCCGCAAGTCCAATGGTGGGAAGAGGTATCCATGATCTAGCTTGGGAGGGGAGCTGGGAAAATGCTGTGAGACTCTGTTACCAGGTGGTGGGAGGAGACTCAGGCTACCCAGGTTTGAACCCCAGCTCTGCTGTGGATAACTTATTTCTCTGTTTGGAGCCTTGGCTACCCCGGGTATAAAGTGGGGATAATATAAGTAAATACCTGTTTCATCATTGAAAAAGTATATGAATTTCTGGTGACCATAAGTTTAAGCACTCAGCCATTAGCCAAAGGGCTGGTGGTTTGAACCTGCGCAATGGCTCAGAGTAAGAAAGGCCTGGCTATCTCTTCTGTAGGTTACACCCAAGAAAACCCGAGGGGACAGTTCTGTCATATGAGGTCGCTAAGTCAGGGCTGACTCGACAGCACCCAACAGTAACAACCAGGAATCCAGTCATCTGGTTTAATCTTGAAACATAAGACAATACTATTTCCCCAGAGTACCAACTGATGGTGTGGCAGTCATCTCATTAGGCAAAGGACGTTTTCTCTTGTAGGCTTTGGATTGGTCTTCTCCAGTCACTCAAAACTAAGAGTGAACCAGCAGGACTTTGACTCTGTTCTTTTGAGGCACTTACCATGCTTCATAAACCACACCAAGACTCGATGTGGAAGCCCCACTAAATGAATGGGACTTTACTTCCAACTCACCTGTAGCCCTTGGACTTAAGGCTGAAACTCCCTAGTGAGAAACAGGTGACTGCTATGCCAAGGGTGTGGAACTGGTGGTCGCTGGCCTTTGGTTTGCATCTCTTGCTTTGAAGGTGCCCAACGCATGGTGGCCCTGGATACCATCTACTTACTATTTGAATGCACTCCTTGCTGTATTGTGACAGGTATTAATACGGCAGGCATGGTTCTGCCACGGGCACTGAATACTATTGAAAATTTTGCCCTATCACACCCCCCAGCCCCAGAAAGGACAGTGGTTACATTAGTATATCAATGATCTTGCACTCTAACCAAAAGGAATCGTTTCTCCTACTCCTTCACAGGTAAGGCCCGTGGTGACAAGAAGGAAACACTGTTAAAGGAGCCCCCACCTTTTTAAAGCCTTCTGATTCAGAGGCATTGACACCTGCACTAAGCTAATGCAAGCTAATCCAGTCTGTGTGTCAGCGGGGGCGTCTCCATGGCTGGAAAGATCCTGTGTTACATGACACAGGAAGCAGGTGTGACTGTTTACTTGGGGCATGTGGTCTGTAGCGTCTCTCACACATTCCAAGTCTTCCTGTCTGAGTACGCTGAGGCAGGTCTATCTCCAAAACCCCCCACTGCAGCAAGTTGATTCTGACTCTCAGCCACCTTATACAACAGAGAACTTCCTCGTGGGCTTTCCAAGGCTGGAGATCTTTACGGGAGCAGATTGCCCCTCTCTGTTCTGTGGAGTGGCTGGTCCAGGCCGGTGCTGATGGTGTGCAAGAACGGACTTCAGTCTATCTAGCGCGTCTCCCCACCCCTGCATGCCCGAGTAAGGGGCAAGAAAGCATCCAAGTTTGAGGTGATGACCGGCTTTGAGGAGTCTCCTCCTTTCCTGCTTCCACTTTTGAGTTGTTAGTATTTAGAACCATAAAGGGCGACAAGAAGGTAAAATGAGAAATCACCTTAAGTGTCCTGAGCATCTTCGATGGCCAGGCTTTGGGAATTCATTAGTGGTCTAGACATCATCCTGGTCCTCAAGCACGTAGATTGTTACCTGAAGCTCTATTTCAGAAGGACAGCTTAAAAACACATACTTGGTTCTATGAATTCTCTTGGCAACCAGTGAGAGAGAAAAAAGAAAGAGTACTGAACTGTATTCTCCTTTCTTAATCTTTCCTAAGGGGCCTTGAGAGGCAGGGTAGCAAAGAAGCTCTTGAGACCGTTTAAGTCCTGACTCAGCCACCTAGACAGTCAAGGGAGCGGAGACAAGTTGCTGATCTGAGGCCCAGCTCTTGTCATCAGAGTGTACACAGCTGCAGGAACATTGAATGTGAGAGCATCTACATGTCTGCTAATTAGTAAATTGCAGAGATTAGCATTAGCATCATTAGATTCGGTGTTGGAACTTTTCACATAACATCTCTCTCTCTCTCTCTTCTCAGTTACTGAGCTTCTATAAAAATGGTGGCATGGAATTCCACCTTGCTATTCTGGCTGGACCAGAGGATGTACACTGGTGCAGACAGGAGCTGGAGGCACAGGGAATCCAGGGTGGATGATACCTTCAGGACCAGCGCTGTGAGGGGCGATACTGGGAGAGTAGAGAGAGAGTGGGTTGGAAAGAGGGAACCCATTACATGGATCTACAGGTGACCTCCTCCCTGGGGGACCGACAACAGAAGGGGGATGAAGGGAGACGTCGGACAGGGCAAGATATGACAAAATAATAATTTATAAATTATCAAGGGCTCATGAGGAAGGGGAAGCGGGGAGGGAGGGGGAAAAAAAGAGAACCTGATGCCAAAGGCTTAAGTGGAGAGCAAATGCTTTGAAAATGATGAGGGCAAAGAATGTACAGATGTGCTTTACACAATTGATGTATGTATGGATTGTGATAAGAGCTACATGAGCCCTTAGTAAAACATTTAAAACAAACAAATAAATAAAAGATCTGGAAAGTTTAAAAAATGGTGGCATGAACATACTCAAGGACAAGGGAACAAGAGATCTAAAATCGATGGTGAGGAGGGCAAACCCTGGTGGGGTTTGATCAAGTTCAATGTAGCTCAGAGGAATTACTGAGAGCCGAATGAAGGTCAGTCATGATAGTGGGACAGGAGGAAAGTAAAAGGAAATAGAGGAAAGAACTAGGAGGCAAAGACATTTACAGAGGTCTAAGTATAGGCATATATATATGCAAATATATTAAGATATAAAGATAGGGATATAGATCTATGTATTTGTTACGTATTAAGGTAGCAGATGGACATTGGGCCTCATAAACTGGCATTCTGTGATGCGCACCTTCCCCACATAATCGCTCGAGAAAAAATGGGTACATAGCAAATGTGGTGAAGAAAGCTGAGAGTGCCCATCTATCAGAAGCTATAGTGTCTGGGGTCTTACACGCTTGAACTTAAACAAGTGGCCATCTAGCAAGGAAACAACAAAGCCCATGTGGAAGACTCACACCAGCCTGTGTGATCATGAGGTGTCGATGGTATCAGGTACTGAAGACCCAGGGGGGGTCAGCATGGAGACACAAAGCCTATCTGTAGACAATTGGACATCCCCTCACAAAAGGGTCACAAGGGAGAAGCCAGCCAGGATGCAGGATAGCACCAACAAAACACAGTATTTCTCTAGTTCTTTAATGCTCCCCCTCAACTACTCATGACCCTAATTCTACCTTACAAATCGGCCTAAACCAGAGCATGTACACTGGTACATATAAGCTCTTGACACATGGAATCCAGGACTAGTAACCCCCCTCAGGAACAGTAATAGGAGTAGCAATACCATGAGAGTAGGGTTAAGGTGGGGGACGAAGGGGGAGAAAGGAGGAATAAAACACAATAATGGATGTATAACTCTCCACCCATGCACACACACGGGGGAAAACAACAGAAATGTGAGTGAAGGGAGATAGCGGATGGTGTAAGACATGAAAATAATAATTTATAATTTACCAAGGGTTCATGAGGGTGGGAGGGATAAAACAGTAGCTGATACCAAGGGTTCAAGTATAAAGAAAATGTTTTGAAAATGACGATGGCAACATATGTTGCTATAAGAGCTGTAAGAACCCCCAGTAAAATGATTTATTTCTTTTTAAATGAAGACATGCTGGGGAGGTCAGACTGCCTATCAGACAAGGGCAGAGTCGGCATCAGCTTCAGTTCAAGGCTGAGTCCTGTGAAGCAGAGGTCAGAGGTGTGTTTAGCTCCCCAGCGTTACACCAATTCTGTCCGTGGCACTATCTGTTTCTCTGGCGGGTTTGAGAATTCATTGATATGGCCACACAGAACTCAAATCGGATACTCAAGATTATGAGGCTTAGGAAGTTTCGGGTTACAATTCAGGATCAGGAATGATTCAGGATACAAGTTCTTTTGTCAGGGCTGTGGCTAGGGCAGGCTTTGGGGGCCAATCAGGCGCAGGATGAGGAGTAATAAGTTCTGTGGACTGGGGAGCCCATTGCAACCTTCTCCTGCAGGTCTCCGGATGCTGCTCTGTCTGCTTCTCTGCCAAAGCTTCTTGCTGTCGCCAGCGGTCAGCTCTGTCTGTCTGTCTGGTCTAAGGGGCCCTCAGTGCAGGGATCCCAGGTCCAAAGGACATGCTCCACTCTTAGCTCTTCTTTCTTGGTGGCAGAAAGGTGCCCACTTTCTGCTGGTGGGATGGCTCACCGGATCAAACTCCGTGGTGGGCCAGAAGCACCTTACTTGCATGTTGTGCCCAATTCTTTGATTGGAGTTCCCACACCAAGGCAAGAAAGGCCATGCAGAAGTGGTCTGCTGCATCAGACTCTCTGGCACAAGCAATGATTTAAAACGCCTGTCTCTAGTTTTATGACAGGTGTTTACTCACGATACACGAAATTGGAGATTCTGTTCCCAGACATGGGTTAGGCTTTCCAGAGCCTCCCGGCAGTTACAGCAGATGTAGCTAAAGCATCAGCAAGCTAGCAATTCCTGTTAGTTGCCCTCAAGTCTATTCCTTGACTCCGGGCAACTGCTCCACAGGGTTTCCAAGGCTGTGACCTCTCTGAAGCTCATCACCAAGCTGCAATTGCCAATCGTTCGGCTGGGAATCCAGTGTGTAAGCATTTAACTAGCCAGTAATCTCTAGTCTAGAAGGTGGCCTGCTGGCTATGGGCTGGGCTGCAAGGTCAGCAGTTCAAAAGCACCAGACACTCTGAAGAAGCAAGATGAGGCTCTTCTCCCATAAAGTCAGCGTACTGGAAATCCAAAGGGGCTGTTCTATCCTGTCCTATAGGGTCGCTATGACTTAGCTTGACTCGATGGCAGCGAGTTTGGTTATTGATAGATGGGGGTGGGTTCAGGTTAACCTGGGACAGGGCTGCCTCTGAGCCAACAGACAGTGGGAGAAAGGTGAGAGCTGAGAAGCAGGCTCAGTTCCCACAACCTTCCCAGGGGGTGGAGGGGGACCTGACCCCTGAGCAGCTTTGCAGAGTTACAAAAATGGGGGAGGGGGATCAAGCCAACTGCAAGCCACCTGCTATAGTCCATTCAGATTCGAGCCCCTATGTGACAAAGTAGAACTGCTCTACGGGTTTCCGGGGTTGTCACTTTGGGAAGCAGATGGCTGCCACACCTTTCACCCACCTTCTGGGTGGCAGCTGAGTGCTTTACCGTTGGCTACCAGGGCTCCCTGATTTTTCAGAAAAGGACCCCAAATACCCATAGCAATTGAGCTGATTCCAATCCACAGTGAACCTATGCAGGGTTTCCAAGACTGTACATCTTTACAGATGCAGACGGTTCCAGCTTTCTTCTTTGAACCGCTGAACGGAGCGCGCTTGAGGTTATCAGCCCAACACCTCGTTCACAAAGCCCCTAGAAATCACCAATTTAGAACTACCTCACCCCTTTTGCAAAACTTGCCGTGTATGTGCCTTTCTTTGGCGAGAGGATCCACAGCTTGCACCAGATGCTCAGAAGTTCGCCTGGTAGAGCCCAATGTCCCCATTGCACAGGCAGGGAAACTGAGGCCCCGAGGCAGGTAGGGGGCATCGCAGGTGGTGATCCAGATTCCAGCCTCAAGGCGCCTCGGCTCCTCAGGAGATGCCCCCACCCTGCCCTCACCGGGTGCAACCCCGTTGCCTTGCTGTCACCCAGGCGCGGAGGACTCGGGAAGAGGTGACGTGCGGAAGTGGAGGCGCCGGGCGACGGCGAGGAATAACGCCTACTCACTCACCTGACCCAGAGGAGGAAGCCGGCCCGCCCCGAAAGCTGGTCCGGAGCGAACCCCAGGCGGAGGGAGGAGGGAGCGAAAAGAATAACAGGAAATGACGCAAGGCGCACGTGCTTCGCTGAGGGGCGTTTGGGAGGCTCGGGCCCCGCCCCGCGCCTGCGCAGTCCGCACCCGCGGCGCTGCCGAGTCACCGGGGAGGGAGGAGCGCGAGCAGGGGGCGGGGCGCGTGCGGAGTGACGCAGGCGCAGTCCGACTCCGGAGGCGCGGGCAGTCCCCTCCGCGGGTTTGGATCCGGGTCAGTCAGGCGCGGCGATCGGGGCAAGACGATCTGAAGTGACGGCAGTCGATCACCGGAGCGCCCCAGCTACGAGGAGGTAAGTACCGTGACGGGGCGGGGAGGAGCCGCTGCACCGCGTCTCGCCGGGAGGCCCGGCCTGGGGCCCCGGCGGCTGCCTGTGGGCCGTCCGGTCCTCGTCGCGTCGCCGGGGCGCTGACCCTCGGCCTGGCCTGGGCCTCCCGGCGGCCGCGGTCTGGATCTCCCGGAGCTCCGCGCTCCTGCCCGTTCCCGCCTTCCTGGCCTCTCCCCGCTCCCGCCGGGTCCGGCCCCTCCGCAGCCTGCCGCCGGCGCTGGCTTCCCGTTTTCTCTCTCTCTGCCCGCCCTTTGCCCCTTCCCGCCCTTTCCCCGCCAGTCTCAGCCCGGGTCGCGGTGGCCTCCTCCTTCTCTGGAGCCCTGGCCGGACTCTACCCTCTCGTTCCGGCCCGGGGAGTGTTCCGAGAGGGGAACTCCGAAGCTGGACATCCTGGACGGCCAGAGCGAGGCCCTTGTCTCCTCTCTCGGGCGCCCCCAGATGCTGACCTTCCCGACCCCGCTTAACGGCGAAAGACCCCGATTCTGGGGGAACCGAATCAGGCCGTTCGAGGCGAGCCCCGTGTGTGGAGGGGCGGAGGGGTGCGGAGAAGGGTGTGAATGTTGTGTCCTGGGGGCCGGAGTCGCCGGCCCCTTCCAGAGGCGAGCCTGGCCTTTCCTCCGCCGGCGCGCCGCTTCCCCGGCGTCGGGGTAACAGTTTCTAAGGCTGTAACTTCTGGGCACGCGTACGTGCGGATCCTCGGCCTCGGGTGTTTGGTTCTTTTTTTAAAAGGAAATAGAAACCTAGGCGTCTGGCTCGCCAGAGCCCGTGGGGTACCGGTTCCGCGCTCGGCTGGAGAGGGAAGGTCGGCGGTTCGAACCCGCCAGCCATTCCGTGTGGCGGACTTCTTACATAAAGAATGCCTCCGATTGGAGGACCCCCCCATGGGGCCCCTACCGCAGGTGGCTTATGAGCCGGAACCGACTCGCCCGCAGTAGGACTCGGTTTGAAGGGTCTCGCTTAAAGCTTCATTATTTATTTTTAGATTGTGACACTTGAGATTTGTTGGAAGCCCCGGGAAACCAGCCGTTTGCCCCCTGGGTGGCGGAACTTCGCAGAACTTCGCAGAACTTTACTTGTGTTTTGAAAGGTTGGGGGAAATGTGAGGCAGAGCGCCGACCACCTTCGGAAAGGCTTTTTAAGTGGGTGATGTTGGGGGGTGGGGGGTTGTTCAGCTTTATCAGTGCGGTGAACGCGGCAAGAATGCCTTCCACACAGTCCGTATTGATGAAGCAGCACAGAACCAACCCTCCTGATGGGTTGTGCAGCTCCTGTTCTGAGTGCATGGGGAGCAGCTCGGGAGACCAAGGAGCATAAGGAGGCTTTTGTAATCCCCGATACGCTCTGCTCTAGCCCTTAAGGTCATGGCAAAGATTTATCTTTGCCGAGGGTTGAAATAACAGGAAGATAAAAGAGAGGGTAATCAAAATGCTAGGCATCTGAAAGTCGTTTCCAGGGAACTTGCGTGGAGCAAGGTTTTTGTTTCGGTCTGTTTGGGTTTTTAAATGTTAGCTCTTTTGCCATGTCCACAGGATGTTAACCAAGTTTCTATTAAGGTTTATGGTGGTCACCTGCAGTGCTGATTAAGCCAGCACTGTATAATTAAAAATGACCATGCTTGGGCACAAAGCTGGTCAGTGCCATGTTCAAAGCTTACACTGTAAGCTCCTGGAGGGCAGGGATGAGACTCCAGTCCAGCACTAGAGAAGTGGCCCTGAAGTCTTTGTATCAGGTTCACACAGACCCTCAGCATCCAGGCGAGAGCCATGCACATGGTGGGCATCCTGGAAATACTTGTGGAAGGAATGAATTTCTGTAGTGTATACTTAAGACATGTGTTTACTGACTGTATTCCCCATCCTCTGTACAACACACCCAGGTAAATCAAGCACACACACAAGCCTGTAGCATGCATAGGAAACAAACATTTAAGAGAGTTGTGTGGCTTTAAAAAAAAGATACAGTGTAGGTAAGTAGTGACTGAGTGAATCTCAGTTCTGTACTTCTGAGAGGGTCAGAACTGTAAGCACCAACGGGTTGGCCCTGAGGGGCCACAGGAAATAGAGAAAAACCAGATAGCAAACTTTACTTTTGTTTGGCTAGCAGGAAGGATTTGTTTATAGCCTATGATTGCATCCTGTTAGATACTGTGGAGCTTTGAACTATTCAAATACCTGACCTTTCTTCCCCTCCCCCAGGTATATAGGATGTTATTGTGTAGTTGGAGGGATCCTACTTGAAATTCAGAAGAATTAGAAACTGGTAAGGATGCACTGCAAAAATAAGTCATGTCCACAACCCCAAAACGCGCGCGCACGCACACACACACACACACACACACAATATGCATGTTTTACAACGAGGGGCTTCAAAAAGTTTTTGGGAAAATGGAATGAGGGTTAGGAGAGGAAGAGAGGTGCAAACAGGGAAGGCCCTGGGCTGAGTGATGGGACCCAGAGAGGTTGCTGTGGATGAGTTGAAACAAAATGTGTATCACCTGTTGAATGTATAACTGATGATCTGCCATGCCAGCCTTTACCCAATTCATAATAAAAAAGTTGGGGGGGAAAGAATAGTAATTTGTCACAACTTTTTTGATGGTTGATCCCTCCAGCCCATGTATAGAGTGTATTTAAGTATATATGTTTTTAAGTTGAGTGAAAGAGAATGGTCTTGAGTCTACTTCTCTTTATAGTCTTCACTGGTGTAATAACATTGTTACATTATATCCAACATTCTGACCCCTGACCCTTAGAATATTAGAGGTCTCACAATAACATCAAACTGACCCCTGAGAAATGAGCAGATCTGGAATCTGTGAACCCGAGGGTCCCCAGAAAGGCACCACCACAGTGCCTAAGGGGGCTATGGGGATGGGGTGGGGCTAGGGGTAAGAGGTTAGGACTAAAGAGGTAAGGGTCAATCCTTTGCTTTATCATTTCCCTTTTCTTCTTGGTTTCCTATCATGTGTTCGTAGATAACAAGTGTGCTTACCTGTTGTAAGATTTATTATTCTGGGTGAAAAAATAATTTGGAGACTAGATCCGAAAACTATTAATCTGTTGGGTTTCTTACTCTTTTGGCTGGTCCCTCTTCTTGCTTAAATATAAAATTCAAGGTGAAAGGAGTAGACAACTTCGGTTTGACTGAGCTGTTTGAGTAACTGGAAATCATCTAAAGGTACATCTACAGAATGATTTATATACAGATTTATGTATATCTACAGAATAATTTTATCTTCCTACTTTTTAAAAAAAACAAATTTTCCCCTAGACTTTGAGTTGTAAGTATGAGGGGTACCCCCTCCCCCCCAAAGCAATTTTTTTCCAAAGCTGTATTTAAATTTTTTTTAACAAAGCAACCTTTTCACCTTCAAAGTGTTATCCATTACACTAAATACATTTGTCATATCTGTGATTTCATTCTTCCTCACCTAGCGGGAAAAATGCATACTACAAAAACTCTGCCCAGCGGAGCTTTGTTCCTTTGGAGTGGGGGGCACCTTGTAGTTTGTGCACTTTTCATCTTGTTTAATATAAAGTATGAGATACTATACATTAGAACAAAATCAGTGTCTCAGCTTTATAGGTAGGATGGGGCCTAATGAGTAATAATTGAAACATGTTTCTAATCTAACTTTTATCTTCAATTTTATCATGCTTTTATCCCAAGTTCTTAACACCATTGTTACCTTTTTTTTAAGTAGTTTGAATTTAAAATATATATCATTCCGCATTTCAGTCATGTTACAGAATTGTACAGTCGCTACCACAATCTGTTTCCAAACAGCATTGTTATCTTCGCTAAAAGACGCTTTTTTGAATGTTAGTATTTTGAGGCTCTGCTTACCTGAATCGTGTTAGCTCGGCTAGACCAACTATCGAGCCTTGTTTTTAGGAATCACTGTGCTCTAGAGTCCCTCTCCGCTTCTGATGTCCAGATCTTTGGGGGGTGGGGGGAGGATTGTAGCACCCTCAGCTAAGACCTGACCCTTGAATTGAAATGCAGAGGGTCTTAGGTGATCTAGTTCCCAGCACTTGGTAAGAGGATATTAGACGATTTACATTCTATAGCAAATCTGCCGTTTTGGTTTCCTCTTTGTAACCGTGCTGTTTGCTCACTGTTAGCACTGTGGTGCCCTCTGAGAAATGTTCTTCCTGCTGAACAGTACTAGTATCAGGAACATAGATTTTCTGAAAAGTGCTCTATTGAATCTACTTGTTTCACTTTGCATGTCTGCCTTCTTTTTCCTTGTAGTGTAAATAGGACCCTCCATTAATAGTGTGAGAACTTTCACAATGAAATCCGAAGCCAAGGATGGAGAGGAGGAAAGTCTACAAACTGCCTTCAAGAAGTTGCGGGTGGATGCATCAGGGTAATGAAATGTTGCATGTTATTTGGGGATTTTTTATTTCTTATGTTTCAGTAGTCCTTCTCCTCTGAAGAGCTTTCTTCTAGAAGCTCTCGTTACTCATAGAACAAGATAGAAGTGCGGGAGGTATGGCATCCTACCAAATTTCCCACAGCATTGTTTTAGTTAAAATGATTTTTTTCCTAATTAAAATTTCAATGATTGCGGGGTTTCTACTCTGAACATAGGGTGTTTTGCTATCCTTTAACTTTGGAGATTTTCCCTCTGTCTTCTTAATCAAACCTTATCGAGCACTGTCCCATCTGAGATTGCCTCCTGCCCTCTCAAGGGAGTCACAGTATTTTTCACTCACAGCGAATTGACTCCGTAGAAATCTATAAAGACTTTGTAGATTTCATGGGCTCTGATTGCTGAGCTGATCACTATGGAAACCTATTCAGCAGCATTCTGTCACGGAGATCAATAATCGTGGACCCTTTGGCCAGACTAATGAGAGTGCCTGCATACCAGCTGCTGTCTGAATGTTAATATGCCCCTCTCTTCAAAATATCCTCTCCCCCAGCCAGAAGCTAGCTTAAGTTTTTAATGGACATAAGAATTTTTCTTGTAAACCACACAGTGTAAAACACTCCACAACAAGCTGTTATGGTAATGGTTAACATCTATAACTCATTTTATTCATAAGCAGGAGCTCTGGTTTCATCATGTTTACAAGTTGGGATGTTAGCTATAGGTAGTCAGCTTGAAAACCCCCAACTGCTGCTCAGGAGAGAGATTGGGCTTTCTGCCCCCATGACGAGTTGCAGTCTCAGGAACTCACAGGGGCAGCTCCGCCCTCCCCTGTAAGGTCGATGTAGTCAGTACTGACTCCGCGACAGAGCTCTGTGTTTTGTTTCCATGTAATTCCTAAGAGCTGGGGTAGGTGCTTCATAGACCTTGCTCCATTCAATCCTCACTACCTCCCTGAAAGAAAGGTACTCTTGTAAGTCCAGTTTACAGATACACAGAAATGAAGTCATTTGAAGAAGGGCAGAAGCAGGATTTGAACACATAGAGCCTGTCTCCAGAACCAGGGTGTTTAACGACTTACTGTGCCCATTCCAAAGGAAAGTAATCCAATAGAGTGTGGGCATTATTGAACAATATTACTATCACCCACACGTACACTTTTGCTAAAGATGATTAGACACGGCTCCAACAGTACATCCACAGGGAACTGCCTGACATTCCAACCAGATTCCGAAGACGACTCCGGAAAAGGGACACTGTCGCTGATGGCAGATGGCTCTTGAGTGAAAGCAGATAGTAGCAGAAGGATGTTTCCTTGACTACGAAGAGATTCAGCGGTGTGGATTTTCAATTACGAACACTTAGCTGTGTTCCCGTGGAACCTACACATGGCAAGAAGCAGCAGCAGGTCGAACAGAACAAGAGAATACTACATGATTGAAAACCAGGAATCGTGTGCTGTTAGGTTGTGTCTTCTCACTGTACTCGGTCTGTGTGCTGAGCAAATTTGAGAAGTTGGACTGTATGGAGACCTGTGGCACATCCCAGTGGTGGAAGGATGTTTAGCATATGATGTGCAGATGACAGCTTCGCTTGTTGCAAGTGAAAAGGACTTGACGCACTATTGATGAAGATGAGAGACTCGATAGCCTTCAGTGCGGTTCACACCTCAGCATAAAGAAAGCACAACCTCTTAACAACTGGGCCAATACATATAAACAAAAGCTTGAAGTTACCAGCGATTTCATTTAGCATGGATCTGCATCAAGACCCATGGAAAGAAAGAGTCAAGAAATAAAACGACTGATTGCATTGGGCACATCTGCAAAAGACCTTAAAAGTGTTTACAAGCAAAGAAGCCAGTTTGAGAACCATGGTACCATCTGACCTAAGCCACGGCATTTTCACTTGTCACTTCTGCATATGACAATTGGACAGTAAGTAAGGAAGTCTGTGTGTGTAAGGAAGTGTGTGTGTGTGTGTGTGTGTGTGTAAAGAAGTCTGTGTGAGTAAGGAAGTGTGTAAGGAAGACTGAGTAAGGAAGTGTGTGTGTGTGTAAGGAAGTCTGTGAGAGTAAGGAAGTGTGTGTGTAAGGAAGAGAGTAAGGAAGTGTGTGTAAGGAAGTGTGTATGTGTAAGGAAGTCTGCGTGTGTGAGTAAGGAAGTATGTGTGTGTGTGTAAGGAAGTCTTTGTGTGTGTAGAGTATTGAGTGTGTCATGGACTTCCAGGAGAACGGTCATTTCTCTTGGAGGATGTACAACCGGAGTACACCTAAGAAACAGACAGACTTGGTCTCGCATATTTTAGAAATGTTATCAGGGAGGGACCAGTCCCTAGTGAGTGACATAGTTGGTAAGTGGGGGTCCATGGAAAGACCCTCAATGAGATGGACTGACACAGTGACTGCAAGAATGGACTGAGCTCTCTTGTACAGAAGGTGCTATGGATTGGAACCAACTCAGTGGCCTAACAACAAAAACAGATACAACATCCTTTAGTGTGTGAACTTACAGAAATAACTTTGGGTACACAGACTTCTCTCTGAGTGTTTTGAATTAGACATAGCAAACTATTTATCTACCCCTAAAAATTTCTTGGAACATGTAGAAAATTACCTGTATGCTGCAGGGTCCAAAATTGTATATTTAAAGTGTGCGATCACCTGGGATAAAATTAGAGACCGAGAAGGGGCACTGAAGAGCATCTGAGAACCAGTAGCGTGGAAGAAGTGAGTCACTACCATGACTCAGCAGAAAGAGGCTTGTGTACTGCAGCTTATGCTTCTAGTTTAAATATTGTTGCTGACTTACAAGTGGGGCATCTGACGGACTGACTCATAACGAACCAAACTTTGGCAGGAATTTAACATGATCATGTTTCACAGGTCATGATTCCTAATTTGCCACATCAGGATAAAGGTATACGTTACAAAACAACAATTTTCCCTGATCGTAAAAGCACACATGTATTGCAGAGAACTACACAATAATAAAGGAAGTAAAAGTCACAGTTGATAGTCACCACTGTTAGCATTTTGGTGGTTTCTTACTAGACCATTTGTATGGGATGTCAGACACCTTTTCTCGCCCACATGGTTAAGGTCGTGATGTCCATGAAGGTGTTTCATCTGTGCTATTTTCTCTACACGTTAGAAACATTTTTTCAGATCATTAAAATTGTACACTTAATTTTTAATAAGTTGTTAATATTACATTGTATAGATGTGTCCCAGTGTATGTAATACAGCATTTTTTACTGTTGGACATTTGGCTATCCCACCTTATTATTTATTTTTTTGCTGTTAATTTCTAATTATGTATATTTACTTTTTATTTATTTATTTTAAAAAACATTTTATTAGGGGCTCATACAACTCATCACAATCCATACATATACATACATCATTTGTATATATATATTTTTTTTGGGGGGGGGGCGATGTCTGGTCCCTTTGGCACCTTGTGATCGCACAGGCTGGTGTGCTTCTTCCATGTGGGCTTTGTTGCTTCTGAGCTAGATGGCCGCTTGTTCAGTGGACTACATTAGTAGATAAATATGTCTAGCCCATTTTTATCAGCCTAACAGCCTGTTGAGTAGGAGCCCATTATGTGGAATCCCAAGACCTGGAAGCCTCTATTCCAAATCATTCACCTTACTGTAGGTCATGAGAGTGTGGATCAGGGCTAGGGAACGTCTGGCCTGAGGGCCATATAAGCCCCTCAAAATCATCAATCCTAGCTAACATCACCAAAGAAAGAGTGGCCGTTCACCACATGCACTCCCTGCCATGGAGTTGAAGCAAACTCCTCCCAATGGCTCTAGAGCACAGTGCAGAACTTCCCCTGGGGGTTGCCGACCCTGCAGCTTTTACAGGAGTGGAGAGGAGCCTTTTTCACCCCTGAAGATGGCTTGGTAATTTCGAACTGTTGACGTAAGCACTACACCACCAGGCTCCTGCCATCACTTTAGGGGTGAATTCATGTTCGACGAGTGTGGCCCCTGAGCGATGTTACAAATATCCAGTGACTCTTGGCAGAAAAAGATTCCTCACCCCTGTTAGAGATGTTTCTGCCCCTTTTCCTCATGCTCTTTACTGAAACTTTGCTTCAAACTACAAAGATGTAATTTTGAGTAATGTTTTAAGATAGTGTTTTTTTTTTAAGTTGCAATCTATTTTGTAAAATGTACTCATGGTGGAGGAGATGGGGGAAAAATGTACTCGTTTTCAGTTTTGAGTGACTCTTTAATTTTACTCCTAAACGTGGGTTTCCATCGCTCGTCTGTTAGCAGGAAGGAAGTAGTCACCGTCATTAGCGTTCTTGCTGGACATAAGGCCTGGTTTGTCATAGATAAATGGCCTTTACTGTCTGCTACCTGGTTGTATGTAAGAACCGTTCTTTGGTCTTTTATTTTGCAGCGGTGGCCTTTTAGGGATCTTAATAGTTTGGTTTTGGAGGGAAAATGAACATTTGGCAACTTGAAACTGGAAAGCAAATTCAGATATTGATAAGTTGTGTCTGGGTAGGCAGTAACTCTGGGGTCCTACCGTGCCGTTTTCTGTAGCGGTGAATTTGGTCGGCTCTTGTCTTTCAGGTCCGTAGCAGCTCTGTCTGTTGGAGAAGGCACAGGTGTTAGAACGGCAGTCCGAACAACTACTGAGGATACCAAACCGAAAGCCACGTGCACCGCCAAAGACAGTTGGCATGGGTAAGAGCTGCTTGTTCTGGGTGATTTTCACCCTGCTACCTTACCATGTGACTGGCTTACCTTCCTGGGTGCCCGAGAATACGCTATTTGTGAATAGTAGTACTAGTGAAGCCGTGGTGGAAGACACTTTATTAGGAGACTTATATTTATGAGGATGATTCTTTGGATTTGTTGGGCCTTGCTGTTTGAGCTGCTTCAGAGTCATCTTTTAACTATGACCTGTGTGTGCACTCCATTAGGAAAAGCAGCTATTGTAAATGCTATGGGTCACGTGGTCCTATCCTCAACACATCTTGGAGTTCAGGCCAGGCCAGGCAGTGTTATCTTCTGTTGTACCTTCTGCATGGGTCGCCATGAGCTGGGGCCACTGACTAGAATGGGCTTTCTCCAGCCACTGGGTCTTGCATTCCGAATGATACTCATTAAGTCACAGAAGTGCAGAAGCTTTAATTGAAGCTTTAATTACGTAGTAGTAGCACTTTTTGTTCCATACAATAGCTTTTGTTTTAAAGTCAGTTTTGTATGGGTTAGCATGTGCTGATCCAGTTTGTTTGGGGTCATTGTTTGCTCACTGCATTTTTCTGTCTTTGCATTCATTTTATGTTTCTGAACGAGTATATTTTTCATAAATGCCATGTCTTCTTCATGGCTGTGACTCCGTGGTTGGGGGAACTTGATGTTGCATAGTGATCAAGCCTGTTGGTTTGGGGGCCATTCTTTGAGCTGCCTTCTTAGCCTCAGAGTCTAGGACCTCTGGAAGGAGGGTGATGTTCCCATCTTTCTTGTGGCTGTGGAAGCCTTTCAGCACGACTTTCCAATGGCCTTACATTTGGTATTGTTCAATCTTGGTGTGAAGAAACCAGATATTTGCCAGTACAAGTTCAATTGATCAGATGGTGGCAGTCTTAAAACTCCGCACGACAGACTCTAGTGAGTGTGGGTAAATGGGGCTGTGTGTGCAGTCCCGCGGGGGCACCTTCCAGAGCCAGCTTGATTCTTCTCCAGCGTCTTCTCAAAGTTATACCTGATCTTATGACCAGTGTTCATTTGGATCCGTTGGGAATGGGCCAGTTCTGCTTTTGTTTCTTGACCAGGACTCTGCTCCTGAGAGTCTTTAGGAGGTGACCGTGAAGACGGGAGCTGCCACATGAGCACAGCAGAGGGACTGAGAGAAGGGCGGCAGGGCTTCTCTGGACTCAGTGCCTTTGCGTTGACTTCAGCCTTAGAAGAGGCAGGGCCTTTTTTGTCTTTGGCGCCATCATCATAAAAAGCCACCACAGTCAATTTTAGAATATCTTCATTCTTGTGGTCATTATTCGCTTCCATTTCCCCCTAACCTCATCTGACATAACCCTAAGAAACTATTACTCCAGTTATTGTTGGTACAGATTTACCTATGTTCTAGATTTTATATAAAGAAAAATACAACTCACTCCTTCCCCCTGCCCCCGCCAATAATAACAAAATAGAACACAGGAAATCTCTCCAGAAAACAGAAAATAATAAAAACTGAACAAATTTAAAATGTGTCAAAAGGAGAACCAATGATAAGGGGTTAAATTTTAACCTAACTACATCTGGATTAATCCACTTTACACAGTGCACACTGTTTGAGAGTAAGGATATCCACATCCCTAGATTAGTGGTCAGAGAATTCACTAGAGGCTTAATCCATGTGAGAATTTTGGGCATTCACAATTCCCTCCTTTGGTCTTGGATTATTTTATTTACAATCCTTAGATCACACAGGCTGGTGTGCTTCTTCTGTGTGGACGTAGCTGACCCCCTCACTTAGGTGGCTGCTTGTTTTAAGACAAGCCTTTAGACCCCAGACGGTATTCTTTCCGCTAGCTGGACACCATCTGTTTTCTTCACCACACTTTGCTATCATCAGCACCCATGTCGTCAGTGATCTCTTCATGAGGGGAAAAACTCTCTGCCATCGAGTCGGTGCCAACTCATAGGACCGTATAGGACAGGGTAGAACTGCCCCTATGAGTTTCCAAGACTGCAGCCCACTGTGTAGCCACTGTGCCGCCTAGAAATGATCTGGTTACTTTCAGGATCTTCCTATATCTGTACTCTCTCATCATTGCAAGGATTTCCTCAGCCGTTATCTCTTTAAAAAGAGCACTTCTGTTTCTCTTCTTTCCCTTGGGGGCTCCAGACTTCCTACTTTTATCTTCCATGTGTCTTACATCTTTCCCCATACTTAACCACCCACTCCCATCAGGTGGATTTGGACTCACAGTGTCTCCATAGGACACACAAGATGCCCCTTTGGGTTTCCCAGCTTCATTTTTCGCCCAGGAAGTGCCTGGTGTGTTCAAAGGACTGTCTTTGCGGTGACTCCCTGCCACCAGGGCTGCTTGCTTCCAGGATCGGAGCCAGCCCACTTTTCTATAAAAGACCAGAGTAGAGGTCGTAGACTTTGGAGGCTATTGTTACCGGTCATTAACATGAGAGAGAACACGCCTCCGCGCTCACTTGTGCCATTGGCCTGGATGGGGGTGTTCACCATGGTGCTCACTTGACTGAGCCGTTCTCGGAACAAATGAGTGGCCTGACGGATGGAGTGGGGTACAGTGCTGGGGACAGTTTTACCTCTACCTTGGTGACACCTAGATCTCAGCATGCCCGGGCATTTGCAGCATTGGCCTCCCAGTGAGTGCAGCTGCTGCCCTCGGGGCACGGGCACACTTCAGATGGCACAGCTGCAGTTGAGTTGCCTGTGCAGCCCACTGGTCAGCTATCTTCCTAGTTGTAGCCCGGAAGACAGGCTACCCTTTACTTGGCCTATAGCTTGTAGATAGGACATGGTGACATTCCTTGACACTTAGCTTGAGAATGGAGACAGCCCATCTCTTGTGAGGGGAGATTCCATCTATGACCTTAGCTTCATGACTGACAGGAGATTGATTCCTGGCATTCCATAATGAGTGAGACTGTTCACGAGGAGGCTGCGTATCACAACATGTTGTGTGTATTTTCCCTCTTAGATCTACAAGGAAGTCTTCGAGAGGAGCAGCAAGAACCCAGCGCCGGCGACGGTCTAAATCTCCCGTTCTTCATCCTCCCAAGTTCATACATTGCAGTACGTTAACCGCTTCTTCCAGCAACCAGCTGAAGCACAAAAGCCAGACTGAGTCCCCTGATGGCAACAGTGGGCTGGGAATTCCAGCCCCCAAAGAGTTCACTGCAGGGGAATGTGTGTCGCCGCCTCCTGATGCTGCCCACACGGGGGCCGGCAACGAGCCTTTGCCAACTGTGGTTCCGGGGCTCCGGTCAGAGAGTACCCAGGAAGACTCCACTGATGTCACCCAAGTCTCCCAAGCAAGTCTCAAGGCCAACCATCTCTCTGACTTTGGGTCCGTTTCCAGGCTGAACCAGGGCAAGCCGTGTGCGTGTGTAGGCAAGGAGTGCCAATGTAAGAGGTGGCACGACATGGAAGTGTACTCCTTCTCAGGCCTGCAGAGCGTGCCGCCCCTGGCCCCTGAGCGAAGGGCCCCGCTTGAGGACTACTCCCAGTCGCTGCATACCAGGACTCTGTCTGGCTCCCCTCGGTCCTGTTCTGAGCAAGCTCGGGTCTACGTGGATGATGTGACCATTGAGGACCTGTCAGGCTACATGGAATATTACTTGTATATCCCCAAGAAAATGTCCCACATGGCTGAAATGATGTACACCTGATAGCGAGGAGCTCACTGCTCTGCTTCAAACAACGAAGGGCTGTCAGATTTAGTTAATGGCAGACCTTCCGGCCACTTTGTGTGAGAAGACCATCTCCTTCTGCTCACTGGGCTTGCAATAAAAACATTTCTTGTCATCTCCGTTCATCTTCGTTCTTTAAATTCACTCTGTTCTTACCTACCCACCGAGGCAAACTGACCTCAACACCACACTAGCACAGTGCCCGGAGGTGAAGACACCTTTGTTAATCTGGACTGGCAGCGGTGGGTATGGACGACGGGGTAAACGCCTTGGTCAAACTGCGCACTTTTCAGATCTGTCGGGTTGGGAGGCCAAGGACCCTCCTGTGAGGTTTTGTAACGGAACTGAACACTGGTCATGCTGTAGTTGCCAGCCCCAGTATTAGCCGTGATGTGACTGATTTAAACCATCTGATTCAGTGCAAGATTGATGTCTTGAAAAGTTTTCTTATGTTATTGTTCAACCAGAGATTAAAGTTTAGATTCACTATGAATAAATGAGCTGGCCTGCGTACTCTGCTTGAGAGAATCATTAACCATCACTCAGCCGCAGTGGCTGCTGGCCTACCTGATCCTTGGGCTTTGAAGTCTTGGGAGAATGCTGGTGGGTGTGGTATGGGATTAGAAATGAGTGTGCATCTCTGCCTGGCATGTGCCTGGTATACTTGTTTCTATCTATATTCAATGGCAATAGAGGCTCCTTAGACCCCCGCTTCAAATGTGTTGCATCAGATTGTTTCTGCCCTTCCACCTCAAAACCAACCCCCTGCCATCAAGTCCAATCAGACTCGTAGCAATCCTGTAGAGCAGCGGTTCTCAACTTGTGGGTTGCGACCCCTTTGGGGGTCAAATGACCCTTTGACGGGGGTCGCCTGATAACAGAATTACAGTTAAGTAGCAACAAGAATTTTATGGTTGGGAGTCCCCACGACGTGAGAAACTGTACTAAAGGGTCACGGTACCAGGAAGTGGAAAGCATTGCAGTGGACTGGGTCTCTGAGCTGGAACCCTTACAGAGCAGGCAGCCTCATGGCTGTCCCTCGGAGCAGCTGGTAGCATTGAACTGCCAACCTTGCAGTTAGCAATCTCTCACTTAACCAGAGCACCACCAGAGGCCCTTCTACCCACCTCCCCAAAGTGGCTTTCCTCTACTGTAACCTGTATTTCCAGTGGCCTTCCAAAATTGCCTCCACAATTTGGAAAGCAACCCGCCCTCAGTTGGTCCTGGGGGCGTGAATCTGTCTCAGGTGGCTCCAAACTGCGTTTTGTGTGTGACATGTAGCTGGTGTTTCCGTTTCAAACCATCCCAAGCACACCAACCAAATGAATGAGAATGGATCCAGCTCTCGTAAGGTCACATGGCTCATTTTTCATTTCTTGAGATTACAAAATGAGGTTATTTACTCAGACATCTCACTGACTGAGATGGATGCCCCCGAGCCCTTGGCTTTACAGATAGCAGTGTGTCCTAGGGCAAGGTGGGCTGGGGACTGGCTAGGATACCTTGCTTTATGGGAGACACTGGCTAGGATACCTTGCTTTATGGGAGACACCAAGTTCCTAGTGCAGCGTGGCCCAGGGACACTTGAGGGTGAGATGATAGCCAGGCTGCTGTCACTGAGATGACATCTCAGTAAAGGAGCTGCAGCCATTCTAATTTCTACGGCGGCCTGGGAGAGCCCAGATTGCGGCACCACACCGAACCATCCATCCCGGCTGTTACTGAGCTTGTGCTGTAAAAGTAGCTGTGCTCCCCATCCCACCTCACCTTCACGGGAGTGGGATGGAGCAGACAGAGCTTAATTAAGATAGGTCAAGTATAAATAATTGAGGTGTACTCTGCTGTAAGTCCCTTTTCCTCTTCCTTTCAAATACCGTATATACTTGTGTATAAGCTGTTTTTCAGCACGTTTTTAATGCCGTTTCTGTGGTAAAACTAGATGCTTCGGCTGATATTCGGGTCAGCTTATAGTCAAGTATAGACGGTAGGTGGTCTGGTTTTCTCCTTGAAGGTACAGAATCCATACCAAAAGCAAGCTTACTCCTCTGACTCAACTCTGACTCACAGTGACCCTCTAGGACAAGGGTAGGAAAGGGCCCCTGGGGTTTCTGAGACGCAGGAGCAGGAAGCCTCGGACCTTTCTTGCTGTGGCACAGAGGAGTCCCTGGAAATGCAAGAGCGATGCAGCTATTTCCAGAGGGAGTGGTTAGGAGGACGACAGGAAATCCACACTGGAGTAGAAGTTTTAAGAATTCTAGGCTTGTTTGAACGGGTTTCAAGTACATCTCGGTCAGAATATCTAATCAAAACCTCAACCTTGAAGCTGACGAGGCTTGCTCAAACCCAGTTGGGCCCCAGTGAGTATTAATGCCCCTTGTTGGGATGTGGGGCCTTGGCTGGCTGTGGTTCCCAGGATTTTTCTCTGATGCATCTTAGAAAATGGATTGTAGACAGAGGAGCTGTTTTAACTTTTCCTCTCTCGAAACGTACCCTCCTGATCTTCCCACATGCCTACCTTTAATAACCACTCATCGACCCTTTATTTATTTATTTATTTTTAACTCCCTCATTTTATAGGAACGGAGTCACTTTATTAATAACTTCCCAACAGCATCTGTAAACACCGGGTACAAAAATATTCCATGAAACAGTCTTCCAAGGTGGCCCAACTTGCCCCTAGAGGCCCTGGGAAAGGCCTGCTGGGGCCTATGGAGATCCTCTGGGGTGCCAGCCGCCACCTCAAACCTTCTACCTGTCTCCATGCCCCACCCCCAAAGATGCAAATTGGAGAAAATAATTGATCCTGTCATCAGGAAAGGGGCAGGGAGACGAGTCATGGGGGCTGGGGCAGCTGACGTTCTCTGCCTCTAGGAAGGGGTTCCAATTTTTGTTAGTCTAAGTGTCTGGGACAGCTCTCAAGCCCTGGCACCCCTTTGGGGGGCCACAGCAGGGTTGGCCACACTTGTGAGCTGGGGGGTAATGTCTGCAGGAGGAAGAGGAAGGGTGGGCGGGAGACAACCTCAGAACCCAATGCCCAGGAACCCGAGGACAGTCGGGAGCCTCAGGAATCCGGAGCAGGGCTACTCGCCCAGTGTCTCCTCATCGTCCGTGGGGCCGCGCCCACTGATGGTGGGGGAGCAGGGCCGGGCCTGGGACAGGTCCTCGAAGCCGGGGCTGAGGGGGAGCGAGATGAGGTCAGGGCTCGTGTCGCAGGAGCCTGTGCTCTGCTCCGAGGTAGCAATGGTAGTCGTGGTGCTGGGTGGGATGGGGTCCTCATCTTCATCCTCCAGCAGGGTTGCCTCCGGGATGTGGCTGAAGGCTTCGGGGTGCTGCTGAGCCAGCTTCCCTTCCAGGGTCTGGATCCTGCGGAAGATGCTGTCCAGGTCCCACTTCATCTCCACCAGGGTCCTCGGGTGATGCAGGAAGCGCTCATTCATCTGCTGCAGGCGGGCCCTCGGCAGGTATTGAAGTTCAGCAGCATCTTGTTGGTCTTCTCAAACCGGGCCTGCATGTCTTCTGGGCCAGGATGATGGTGTTGACGTCGTCCGCGTTGACCATGCTCAGAAGACTCTCGAGGCCGAGTCTGGGGCGTCCATCTCTTCTTCCTTCTCCGCTGCCTGCACATCTGGCGGCCTTGCTTGCGCTTCTGGGATGGCGCTGCAATGTCAATTTCACTTATTTAATAGACAACATGTGATTGCCCCACCCCCCACTCCCTCACCCGCCCCCCCCCACCCCCGCACGCCAGGATGCCGGGCACAGCATCACAGGTACAGGGACTAGAAGAGCAAGCAGAACTGCGTCCTTCCCCTCAGGCAGGGAAAGGTGATGGGCGTATATCTAATAGCCATAGAGGCAGAGTCAGAAGGTCAGAGTGCTGTGTTAGAGTGACTGGTTGCTGCCTAATGCAGAGGAGGACTGTGCTCCTGGGGGTTGGGTGAGGGGCCAGGGGAGGGGTTGCTTGCCTGGCCTTTCTTCTGAGGCACCACTGAGTGGCTTTGAACTTCCAACATTTGGAGCCAAGCATATTAACTTTATACCAGCTAAGGGTTGCTGTTTTTTGGTTTGTTTGTTTTACTGTGACTGAGGAAACTCTACTAAGGTGACACTTGATCTGAAGGACCAGAGGGAGGAAATAAACCTTGTGGTTTTTTAGGGGGAAGCCTTCTGAGCAGAAGGAAGCGTAGGGGAGCAGGTGAAGGCAGAGGCAGGGAGGACACACAGAACAGAGGGTCTTGTGGGCCTTTTTAAGGGCGTGGGCTCTTAATGATGTAGGAAGCCATTGGATGGATTGAGCAGAGACATAATCAGCCTTGCCTTTGACGAAGACTAGGTAGCGGTGTGCGGGCCAGAGGGGAGAATCGGAAGGGCAATGAGGGGTGAGGAGGCTATGGCCGGAAATGGGGCAGTGGTTTCTGATGGCTTGACACTGGGCAGTGATGGAGACAAGATGTGTCCTACAGTCATGTTAAAGGTGGAGCTAATGGAATCTGCTGTTGGATTGACTAGGTTGTTAAAAAAGAAACGCAGACTCACTGCCATCAAGTCCATTCTGACTCCTGGTGATCCTACAGAACAGGGTAGAGCTGTCCCCTGTGAGTATCTGAGACTGTAACTCTTAGCAGGAGTAGAAAGCCCCTTCTTTCTCCCTCGGAGCTGGTAGTGGTTTTGAACTGCCGACCTTGCAGTTAGCAGCTCAACCACTATGCCACCAGGGCTCCCGTTGTGACTATTAGGTGCCATCAAGTCTGGTTGGGCCCCATCCTCACAATCATTGCCAAGTTTGAGCCCATTGTTGCAGCCACTTTGACAGTCTGCATCCTTGAGAGTCTTCCTCCTTTTCACTGACCCTCTACCAAGCACGATGTCCTTCTCCAGGGACTGGTCCCTACCGATGACGATGACATGCCAACTTCAAGGAGATGAAGTTTCACCATTCTTGGTGAAGGAGACAGGGAGCATTCTGGCTGTACTACTTCCCACACAGATTTGCTGATTATTCTGGCTTTCCGTGGTACTTCCAATGTTTTCCAACACCATAGTTCAAAGGCACTGATTCTTTGTTTAGCAATTGCATGCATATTAGGCCATTGAAAATACCATGGCTTTCATCAGATGTACCTTATTCCTCAAATTAGCATCTCTGCATTTTGAGGCTTTAAAGAGGTCTTTTGCAGCAGATTTACCCAATGCAAGACATCATTTGGTTTTTGGTTCTTTGGATTTTCACTACTGCTTCCGTGAGTTTTGACAGATCCAAGAAAGATGAAATTCTTAACAACGTCAATACTTTTTCCATTGATTGTGATGTTACTTTTTGGCCCAGTTGTGAGCAATTTTGTTTTCTTTCTTTACAGTCAGCTGTAACCCGTCTTGAAGGCTGTCGTTTCTTATCTTTATCAGTAAGTGTGTCAAGTCTTCTTCGCCGTCAGCGAGCCGTGTTGGTTTATTTGTACATCATCGTCTGTTAATGAGCCTTCCTCCAATTGTGATACTGTGTTCTTCATACAGTCTAGCTCCTGGGATTATTGCTCAGCAGACAGATTGAGTAGGACTGACGGGAGGAATCGGCCCTGATGTCACCTTTCTGATTTTAAACCAAGCACTGTCCCCGTGTTCTATTCAAAAGACTGCCTCTTAGTCTATGTACAGGTCTCTCGTGAGCACAATGAAGTGCCTTGTCGAACTTCTCCATGATGTCTTTCAACAAGTACTGTCCCCGTGTTCTATTCATAATTTGCTGTGCTCCACAGTTGAATGTCTTTGTGTAATCCATAAAGCACAGGTAAACATCTTTCTACCAGTCTCTGCTTTTAGCCAAGATCCACGTGACGGCAGCAATGATATAGATCCCTTGTTCCTTGTCCTCTTCTGAATCTAGGTTGGATTTCTATCTAGTCGCTACTGCAACCTCTTTTGAATCATAGTCAACAAAATTCTACTTGCACGTGATTATGAATGCTAGTATTCAGTAATTCCCACGTTGTATTACATCACCTCTCTTCAGAAAGGGCAGAAATAGGGATCTCTTTCAGTCTTACAGGTTTATTAGCAGCACTTCAAGCATTGTATCTGTTAGTTGAAACATTTCGATTGGTATTGTTAGTTCCCAGAGTCCGGTTTTTGCCAATGCCTCATACATCCTTTTTCAACACCATGACCTCTTGATCTTATGCCAACTCCTGAAATGCTTGAAGACTGGCCATGTTCTTTCTTACTTTTTTGGAAAAGCAACTCTAACACTTCCATATTCTTTTGATACTTTTCATGTGGGTTAATATTTTGCCCAGAGGCTCCTCATTTGAAGCCTGAGTCTTTCCTTCGATTCTTTCAGTTTGAGAAGCGATGAGCATGTCTGGCTTTCTAACCCCAGGTCTGTGTACACTTGATTAGAAGACTGTCTTCCCCAGCCACCCTTGGCGATCAGTTCATCTCTGAGACCTTTACTTCTTCCAGTTGCATTAGTTCCTCATTGTGCAGGGCTCAGAGTCTCCTCTAACATCCCCTTTGGTTTTCTTCCTCTTTTCCTATTTCTTTAACGATCTTTTGCTTTCTTCATGTATGGTGTCCTTGAGACCCTCCTACAGCTTGTCTCAACTTCGGACATTAGCCTGCCATGCGTCTAATCTATCCCCGAGGGGGTCTCTACACTCAGGTGGGGTACACACAGGGTGGTGCTTTGGCTCTTGTGGGCTTTGTGTGTGTTGTGTGTGTGTGTGTGGGGGGGCTTGCTTTTAACTTTCTTCAGCTTCTACTTGAACCTGCATTTGAGCAATAGTAGGCCTATTTTGCAATTGGGCCCTGGCCTTATTCTGTTGATGCTGTAGAACTTCTCCATGATGTCTTTCAACATGTAGAGTCAATTTGAGCCCTGTGGATCCCATCCTGCAAGATCCACATGGGTAGTCACCGTGTATTATTGTTAAGAAAGACAGGAGGGGAAATTCAGGGTTTGATTTGTTTGCTTGTTTGTTTGAGTTTGAGATGTCCTGTAGAGATACTGAATAGGTAGTTGGGTTTATGACTAGAGGCTGATCCAGTGAGCGTCACAAGCTCAAGATACAAACCTAGGAGTCACCACCATCGGGATGTTATTTAAAGTCATGCCTAGAGAGTGAATGGTCAGAGGACCAAGCCCAGGAGGCATTGAGTCCTGGGGCTGTAGTGGATACGTGTTGGGCTGCTAAGTGCAAGGTCCCTAGTTTGAAACCACCAGCAGCTTTGTGGGAGAAGTAAAGAGTTACAGTCTTGGAAACTCACAGGGGCTGGTCTACCCTGACCTATAGGGTCTCTGTGAGTCAGCATGGGCTCCATGGAAGGGAGCGGCCAGGGAGGGCAGGCAAGGCGGAACCAACCAACGGCTGAGCAGCTGTTCCTACTCCCGAGAGGGATCCTGGGAGTCAGGTGAAGAAGCATTCTGAGGGGTGGGTAGCTGCCCAATACTGCTGGGAGCAAGGACATGGGATTTAGCTGATTCACACCGGTTCCGCAAGCCTACAATTGTGTTGAGTTTGATGAACTGGTTGTTACACTTGTAATCAGGGTCCTTCCTAAGGTGGAAATTACAAATTTACATTCCTCTCTCTTTTTTAATGTTCAACCTGTGCACTAGTGTCTCCTAAGCGCTACATCTTTTATTGTTCTTCTTGAAGTATTAACTGTATGAAATAATAAACTACCTTTTGGTATATAGTTTTATATATATATATATATATATATATATATATATATATATATATATATATATATATATATATATATATATATATATATATATATATACATATACTTAAAACCGTTATTAGGGCAGCGGACCGGTTGTTAAATTATTTTAATTTCATCAATGGGAGCCCTCGGGGAGCTCTGGGCATACAAAGATGTATGTCTGCCTGCCAGGCCCAGAGTAGGCAGTTTAAGGTTCTTGGTTTGAGTGAATGGAGGTGATCCTGGTTTCAAACAGCTCGTGGTTCAGAGGAGAACAGCTATGTATTTTTAATGAACGGTGTTGCTTGAGCTCAGGAAGCAGGTGGGCAGGGCTCATCACCAGCCCAGGGAACTTGTCTGGAACGGCTTCTTAGGGATGGGGAGCCTTCCTCAGCAGAGTCTCCCGTGGATGAGAAACCCTGGCATTGGGGGCGGGGTTCTGTACACCATCCTCTCTGTTTTTTCTGGATTTTCTGTTCCCTCCTTTCCCCACTCTGGGAAGCCACCAAATTTGATAGATTGGGCAAAAACCAGGAGGACTGGCTGCCTCCTCTGACCAAAATCAGTGGGCAGAGTCAGAAAACACTCGAGAGTAAGAAATGAGAGAGAATAGGTTTGCTACCTTTAAAAGACATCCTAAAATTCCTTTGAAAATTCAATAAATTCCATGGAGCCTGCTGTGATGCATACATGACCACAAGGGGTCTCCCTCCACCCTTCCTTGGGTGTGTGCTTGGGGTCAGGCCCAATGCTTTGATGCGTGTCAAAGCGCTGCACCTTGGTCAGACCAGGCCAGAACCAAATCTGGCCAATTTGTTTGTGGGAAAATTCAGTTCTTCAAAATGTCCACGAGCTTTTAAAAGTCCCTCCTCATTCTAAGCCCAGGTGGCCCTTTACCAGCCAGTCAGGTTAGTTTAAACAGTGGAGGACTCACAGGGCAGAATGTCAGGATCTACTGTTGACGGATGCTCCCTGTCCCCTCCCTGGTCCCTCAACCGAATGATCTGAAAGGCACCTTATCATGGGCGGAGAATAAATAGCTACCATGTATTAAGAGCCCTGGTGGGGAGGAGCTCCCGTGGCTTAGTGAGCTAGCTGCAAGGTTAGCAGTTCAATCCCACCAGCTGCCCCGGGGGAGACGAATGATGCTTTCTGCTCTCAGAAACCCACAGGGGCAGTTCCACTGTGTTCTAGAGGGTCACCGTGAGTCAGAGCGGACTCAACAGCGGTGAGATCATTTATTAGGTGTTTATTGTGTCGTGAGTATTCTCCTGCTAGTCTCACTTCACTGCCATCGGGTCGATGCTGACGCACAGTGAGCCTATAGGACAGGGTAGAACCGCCCCTGTGGGTTTCTGGGACTAAATCTTCCCAGGAGCAAAAAGCCTGGTCATCCTTCCCGAGTTGCTAGTGGTTTTGAACAGCCAACCCTGCAGGTTAGCAGCCCCCATTCCATTTAGTGAAACGTAGGTGCTTGGTAAAAGGTAGGGATCGGATTCAGTCTATGTGGGACGGGAAGGGAAATGCTGAGCAGAGGGTCGGACCAGAATGAACTGGCTCTCAGCCGTGCATAGAGGTGGGTCCTCCTTTGCCTCCAAGTCTACAAGAGGAAGAAGCTGCATCCCGAGAGAAACTCACCATGTTGACAGCCTCTTCCGAAGCAGGGCTTGGACACCCATCTGACGCCGGACTGAGTGCTCCTTGAGGCCTGTCCTAAGTGGATCGATGGACGAAGCATATGTCGAACAGGACAGACAGGTTCACCCAGTCCGGTGCTGTCTCCGCCATTGCTGCTCCGTTTGAGTCCGGTGGTGGCACAGTGGTTTACACACTGGGCTGCTAGGTACCAGGTCAGCAGTTCAAAACCACCAGCCACTCCGAGGGAAAAGAGCTGGCCATCTCCTCCCATAAAGAGTTAGTCTCAGAAACCCACAGGAGCAGTTGTACTCTGTCCTAGGGGGTGGCTATGAGTCGGCACCGACCCTATGGCAGTGAGTTCGAGTCCCGCCGCCAGCCACGATGCCTTCTTGATTGGCATTTGCTAATGTGTCCCTTCGCACATCTAAGGACCTCACATGTATTTGCTCTTTCTCCTGGCAGCCCACCAACACCAGCCTTCGAAGACATCAGCTCTCCCCTCTTCCTCTTCCACCGTCCAGCTGGGCATGAGAATGAAGCGAGGGCAACGATCTTGGCCCGGATCAGTGCACCTTTGGAATCAACATCACCTTTGCTTGTTAAAGCTCTAAGGAGGTTCCCGAGAGCGGATTTGCCCAATGCCATTTGCCCTTTGGTGTTTTGACTGATCCTATCATGGACGTTGACGGCGGATCCAAGCAGAATGACATGGCTGGCAGAAGAGTGGATGCAAAGCAGACCTCCGGAGGCAGCCCGAAGGTGTCCGGAGAAGAAGGAGAAGGAGGGCGCCCAGACCACCTGCCCTGCGCATTCAGTGCGGCCCTCACCTGCTGTGGCCTTGGCTGCCTGTCTGTCTGGCAAACAGTCCTGAGTGTAAGCTTGAAGGCTTGGTGTTCCTCGCTGAGGGTGCAAGGTAGACCCAGCGGAACTCTTTAAGGTGGGGGGCGGGGGGGGCTGTGAACGGTGCAGCCAAATCCTCAGAACTAGAAATCAGCTTGGATGATGGGAGAGGACAGTTATTCCCCACCCCTTCCGGAAACGAGAAGAACCCCGGAGGTGACGTACAGCACCTTAGCGTCATCATGAATTTTGGCGTTTGTCCACTGAGGTCGAGAAGGTGGAGTCAGAGAACAATCTGGGGTTTTCAGGTGCCTCCTGAGCTTCTGCTTTCTCGCCCTCTCTTCCCACGCCCCTACCTCCTTCCCTCACACGTGGTCTGTCTGTCTCCCTCAGCTTCCCTTTCTCAGCTGTGGGTGGGAATGACTTGCTGACACCTAACATCGAGCTAGGCTCTGTTGGGGGTTTCGGGCCAGTCATAAGTCCTGGCCACCACTGCCTGTCCTGGAGCTCTAGCAGTCCCTTTTGCTGGGGCTGGCGGGAGCCTGGGTGCTGGGAATCCACCTGTAGCCTTGACCCTGAAGTTACTCTCATGGACACAAGCTCTGATGGGAAAAATCAAGATCCCCCAGCAGTTCTGAGGTGACTTCCTTCCAAATGACACTCCCCCCCACTGCCAGAGGAGGTAATCACCCTGCAGAGGAGGAGAAAGGGAGGTGATGTCTGCACTGGGCCTTTCTCAGGGTCTTGGGGAGGGCAGGGGCTGGGGGACTGTGCTTAAGCGCTGGCCTCAGAGTTGCCGGCCTCCCCCCCACCCCCTGCCCGGGTCATGGTACCCAGCCCCTTCCCTCTTCCCGCATAAGTCCCGGTGCAGCCAGCCTGTTTCTTTTTCTCTCCAGGGCACCAGATCCCTCCACCGGGCTGGCAGGGTGCTGCGGTCCCAGGCCCTGTTGTGACATGCGAGCGGTGGGCTGGGAGCTGCCAGCTTCCACGCTCCAGGGGGGTTTGAAGTGTTCTGGGACGGGCTGTTCTGCTAGTCATCCTCGCCTCGCCCCACCCTCTCCTCAGAAGAGTGGGGGACTGTGGGGGGGGAGGGATGCCTGCCCCTGTGAAGCACAGACATGGCATGGCCAGGCTGCCCACACTGCATTCTCCGCTTCCCGCAGGCCACTCCCTGGGCCCACAGCCCCAGCCCTGTTGGAAACACCCCCTCCCGCTTGGAAGGAGGCTGGCCTGGCCAGGGGGTTTATTTTGGGAGCAGCTTCTGAATCCAATGGCCTTGTTAGGGCAACACTGACCTTTCCAACCGAGGGGGAGGGCAGGAGGGGAGAAGAGGCGGGGCAGCGACAGAGAGCCGGCAGCCCCACACGCCCACTGGCTGGAGGAGAAGGGGGCCAGCGGCTGGCCAGCCCGGCTGGGAAGCCAGCCTCGGGGGGAGGCTGTCGCTGAGAGGATTCCTCCTCTTCATATCAGACTGGGGGGCTCCTGCACCCCACCCCGAGCACAGGCTTCTTAAAGGGATCACCCGCTTTTCCTTTGAATCCATGGAAGCCAGACGTGGGACACTTGGGAGCCTTCGTCTGGGTCCTTCCTGCTTCCTTCCCAGCTGGCCTCCCGCCTCTGGCTCCCAGGGGCCTCGCAGGCATGGCACTGGCCAGCCAGCCCAGTGCTGACTTGGCCCCTGGGCTCTCTCAGCCCGGGGTGGCGGCTCGCTGTTCCCCTGCTTGGACAGGGTGGTGAATCTGGGGACCCACCCGGAGCACCCCTGCCTGCCCAGTGTCGCTGGCCCTCCGGCCCTCCACACCCACGCTGGAGAACCGGGAGGTGGTTGGGGGCTCCGGGGGCTACGATGAGATGAGCGGGGGCCGCTTTGACTTTGATGATGGCGGGGCGTACTGCGGGGGCTGGGAGGCAGGCAAGGCCCACGGGCACGGGCTGTGCACTGGCCCCAAGGGCCAGGGCGAGTACTCGGGCTCCTGGAACTTTGGCTTTGAGGTGGCGGGCGTCTACACCTGGCCCAGCGGGAACACCTTCGAGGGTTACTGGAGCCAGGGCAAGCGGCACGGGCTGGGCATAGAGACCAAGGGGCGCTGGCTGTACAAGGGCGAGTGGACGCACGGCTTCAAGGGGCGCTATGGCACTCGGCAGAGCTCCAGCAGCGGCGCCAAGTACGAGGGCACCTGGAGCAACGGCCTGCAGGACGGCTACGGCACGGAGACCTACGCCGATGGAGGTGAGCTTCCCGCAGGCCACTCCCTGGGCCAGAGGGAGGCTGGCTGGGCGCACTGCGGGCACGGGTGCGGGCGCGGGCGCGGGCTGTCTTGCTGCTCAGTGGCCTCTGAAAGCAAGCACCCAGCTTCCTTTGAAGAGATGGGCTCACGGAGGGTTTTGGAGGGCACACAGGGGCGTCCAGCACAGTGGCTGGCCCAGAGCACATGCTCAGCTCGCTGCAAGGGCCCCTGTCTCTTGGCCAGCTGCTGAACAGCCTTGAAATGCTCTTGGGCGTGTGCACCAGCTGAGTTGGGGGCAAAGTCCCAACATTACCTTATGTTATTTTCCAGCCCGAGATCACAGTTCCTCCCTCCCGTCTGTCTGTCCGTCCATCCACCCACCCATCCATTTCCTCTTCTGCCCTTCCATTCTGTACATGCTTAGGGAACATGGTCTATTTGCCAAAGGGCAGGAGCCCTGCTGATGCAGAGGTTAGAGTGGTCAACTGCTAACTAATAGGGTGGGTGGTTCGAACCCACCAGCCGCTCCTTGGGGGAAAGCTGAGACACCTGCTTCTGACAGCCTTGCAGACCTTTGGGCATGTCTCCTCCAGCCTGTCGGGCAGCTATCAATTAGAATGGACTGGCTATGGGCTTGGGTCCCTGGGGTTTGGTGTGAAGGGTTAACTAGAAAAAGGAGAGCGACCTATCCCCTGGCTTCATCGGCGCTGGTCACAGACAGATGCTACGTGCGCCGTGAGGACAGGGCCTGAGGAAGGAACAGGTGGACGGCGATGGTCAAGCCACGTTTTAGAGGTGGTGTGGTTGGCTCCGGAGCTTGGTGGGAGCCGGGAACCCTGCAGGCTGAGAGAGGATGGTGTACGTGACGCAGAAGCTGGGACAGACTTGGGGGTAGACTTTGCACTGGCAGCTCTGTGGCAGAGCAGATACCATCCTATTTTAAAAAAATCATTTTATTTGCTAAATCATCATTGGACACATACATCATGGTGTCCAGCACATTTGTAATATGTTGCCATCACTTTCAAAACATTTTCTTTCTACTTGAGTCCTTGGGATCAGCTCCTCATTTCCCCCTTGCTCTCTCCCTCATGAACCCTAAATAATTTATAAATTATGATTATTTTTTCATGCCTTACACTGACTGATGTTTCCCTTCACCCACTTTTCTGCTGTCCGTCCCGCTGGGAGGGTGTTATATGTAGATCCTTGTGATCAGTTCCCCCTTTCTCCCCCCACCCTCCCCTCCCCCTCTCGGCATCACTACTTTCATTATTGGTCCTGAGCGGTTTCTCTGTCCTTGACTCCCTGTGTTGACAGTGCTATCTGTACCCGTGTTCATGGTCTGTTCTAGCCGGGTTTGTAAGGTAGAATCAGGGTCATGATAGTGGAGGGGAAGGGGGAGGAGGGAAACAGTAAGAAACTAGAAGGAAAGTTGTATGTTTCATCTGTGCTACACTGACCCCTGACTGGTTTATTCTCTGGGTGACCCTTCTGTAAGGGGTTGGAAACCATCCTCTTGTACACAGCCTGTGACCCTGGAAATGATGCTGGATGCAGCTCCCATTCCCTCATCCATAGACTGGGGGCTGAAATCAGCACCTGCCCACCTGCCAGAAGGGCACCTATCAGGCTTCACAGCAGACCTACTGAGTCAGGTGGGCGGGCCCAGGAATGCTATCAAGCTGCGCAGGTGATTCTGAGGCACGTTGGCGTTTACAAAGCACTGCTCCGCATCAGGGGCTAGCAGATTATGAATCCCAGACAAATCCAGCAGTCCCCTCTTTTTGTACAACCTGCCAGCTAAGAGGGGGGTTTACATTTTTAAGTGATTGGGGTGGGGGAAAGAAATCCAAAGAACCATATATGTTGCATATGGAAATAGTATGGACACAAAACCCCAAACCCAAGCTCACTGCCATGGGGTTGATTGTTACTCACAGAGACTCTATAGTACAGGGTAGAAGGGCCCTGTGATTTCCAAGATTGTAAATCCTAACAGGAGCAGAAAGCCTCATCTTTCTCCTCCAGAGTGGCTAGTGTGTTTGAACCGCTGACCTAGCAGTTAGTAGCCCAACTCAGTACCCACTGCTCCAGTCTCTTTGATTGTGTCTCTTGGTACACAGTGGTTTATTTCCTAGGAAAAAGCAGCTTTTCCGGCTGCTTTACATGGTCATTACATGGTCCCTTGTGGCTCAGGGTAAGGGCTACCACGTCTTCCTAATGGGCCACAGGATGGGCGCTCACTTAGAAAAAGATGATCAGAGTTGGGTACTTGCCTCCCCTTTATGGCAGATCGGGCTGGCAGGGTCGGGTGGTAGGGGCAGGGGGCATAGGGGAACCCAGGGATGGAGTTTTGCTCAAGCTCAGGCCCATAGGCAGGCTGAGAGCAGAACAGGACAGGTGTGTATGTGGGTGTCCAGTTGGTGGGTCTCTGGGTGAAGACCCATCCCTCCCACATGTCTGGACAGGAGCTTGCATCCTTCAGCGTCCTGTCTATCTGGGTAGGACAACCTGGAGGACCAGTTCTGTCTTTCCCACTCCCGAGAGTTCAATGATCTTGGGCCCTGTGCCAAGTCTGTCCAAGAAAACCATTGCTTCCAGTAGGTTCCACCCAGAGCAACCCCACAGGACAGGGTTGAACTCGACTCCGTGGAAGTCTTGGTGGATGGGGATGGCCCCATCTAGCTCCCGCAGAGTGGCTGGTGTGTTGGAACCACTGGCCTCTCAGTCAGCAGTGGGGCCCTTAGCCCCGGCACCAACATGGCCCCGGGAACCTCTCCAACTCAGCAGAGCCGGCAAGCTTCAACTTACTGGATGTAGGTGACAGGCACTGCACTAGGTCCTGCGGATGCAGCTTAGAGCAAGCCTCAGTTTCCTGGCTGCAGACTAGCTAGAGCTAGTCCTTGAGTCCTTGCTGGGCCTCAGTTAGAACCTCACATGGTGCAGGGCAGACTGAGTGTCCACTCCCTCTCCTCCTTACGGGAAACCCAAACTGGTGCTTGTGCTAGGGGGCTGGGGGAAGTCACAAGGTCTGGGGCAAGGTAGGCTGACCTACGCCTCAAAGCGGAAGGCAAAATTGGATACAGGCCACCCCCACCGGCAACTCCTCTCCCAGGAGATCAGGGCTGTGCTCTGAGTCACCTCCCAACCGAATCCTGCCTTCCTCACAGAACGAACGTAACCTAATCCTCACTAACATAACCCTCTCCAGCACATCAGGGACCAGGCTCACAAGCAGCGTACAATGGAGGATACTACATCAGGTCCCAAAGGAGCAGCGCCACACAATCCTGGAACTCATGGCTTAGCCAAGTGGCCACGATTCACGACAGGCATGCTGGGTAGCAGGGACAGAGTGAGTGAAGTGGACTCGTGGACTTGGGGCGGGCCACGCGCACTTTGCAGGGCCGGGCCCTTCTCCTAGGCATGTCAGGGACCTTTCAGGGCGGGGAGCCAAGCTGCTGCTTCCGACTGAGATGGCCCCACCCCCAGGGAGGCTGGATGCCTCACAAGCCTTGGCTCCCTGGCCACACACGAGGTGCCACCTTCCAAATTTAGACTCAGCCGCTGCTTCGGAAAGTCTCTTTAATCATCCTGTCAGCAGTCTTCCGCGGGTTTGCTAAGGGCCTGCCCTCTGCCCCTTCTTGGGGTGCTCGGAGGGTGATGTGGACCAGGAGGCTCCTGCGATGGGGAAGGCTGGAAGGCAGGCCACCCTGGACCTGGCCTTGCTAACTTACTTCTCCAGCGACCTTGCACAAATTATTTAATCTCCTTAAGCCTTAGGTTCCTCACCCATAAAATGGACCTATAATTTTCTTTCCTAGGACTTTGCAGGGAATAACTCAACAATGGTAGTTGCTGTCAATACGATTAGATATGATTAACAGAGTCAATGGAGGCCTGGTAGCATAGTGGTTACACAGTGGGCTGCTAATCACAAGGCCACCAGTTCAAAGCCACCAGACACTCCTTGGGAGAAAGATAAGGCTTTCTACTCCAGTAAAGACAGACCCGGACTCCCACAGGGGCAGTTCTACCTGTCCCCCAGGGTCACTCGAAGTTGGAATTGACTAGGTGGCAGTGAGTTTGGGGCTTTGCTTTTGTACTCATGGCATTTATCAATTATTACAAAGCTCAAACTCCACGACTCTGAGGGATGTAGGGCCCTGAGACTTTAACAGGAAAGTATACTACAGCATGCAAGTGCTCAGGGGAGCTGGTGGCACAGCAGTCAGGCACTTGGCCGAGCACTCAAAGGCCAGCAGTTTGAGCCCCTGGCAGCGTCTCCCAGAGAGGCAGCTGAGACAGTCGGCCTCTGAGAGCTTTGCAGCCCGAGGGCAGCACCGCCCTGGCAGACACAGCCAGCATCTCTGTGATTCGGAACGGACTTTGGGGCGGTGCACTTGGCTTGCTTGTGTGCGTGTACAAGGTGCTCGGCAAGGGAGCTCTGGGGGGTTAGGGAGCAAGAGGTGGGTAGCCCACCAGGACCTGGCCGTTCCGGGAAGCTTCCTGGAGTAGGAGACACACTGAGCCCTCCAGTATGAGGGGGCTTCAAAAAATTCTGGGAAGAATGTAATGGGAAGAGCATGGGATTTTTCCATCAACTTGTTGACGCCCCCTCCTATGTGCATGAGAGCCAGGTGGGAAGGTAGAAGACAGGGTCCAGGGAGTGAGAACCTAGCCCGCTGCCATTGAGGGAGAGGGGCGGCACCAGAGCCAGGAGGCCCCCACTGCTGTCCAGGCAGAGCTAAAGTCTCCGGAGAGGCCAGGCATCCCCCCAAGCCAGCACGCGATTGCTCAAAGTGGCCTCCGCGGCTCGTCCGTCCTTCTCGTCTCCGCCTGTTCTGAGAGAGGTCGCATCCACCTCCAGATGGGAGGTGAAAGCTACCCAGTGAGTGAGTGGTGACCTGCTTTTTTTTTTTTGTAAAGGAAAAAAGAGAAAACTATGGGAGTGCTTCACAGAGAATCAGATTAAACCACGTTTTCTAAAACTTGCTGAGGCTATGTGGGGTAAGATCTATTTTTATATATTACAAAGAGGGGACTTCAAAGGTCCATGGAAGAATCCCATTATCTTGTGATTCCTTTTTCCCACGCACTCTCTGTGCGTGTGTGTGTGTGATGTGACAATCGCTACTGTCCCTGCCATTCTTTTTTTTTTTAATCGTTTTATTAGGGGCTCATACAACTCCTATCACAATCCATACATGCATTAATTGTGTCAAGCACATTTGTACATGCATTGCCCTCATCATTCTCAAAACATTTGCTCTCCACCTAAGCCCCTGGCATCAGGGCCTCAGTTTTTCCCCTCCCTCCCTGCTCCCCCCTCCTTCATGAACCCTTGATAATTTATAAATTATTATTTTATCATATCTTGCTCTGTCCGGCGTCTCACTTCACCCACTTTTCTGTTGTCCGTCCCCCAGTGAGGAGGTCACATGTAGATTCTTGTAATCAGGTCCCACTTTCCAACCCACCCTCCCTCTATGTTCCCAGTATCGCCACTCACACCACTGATCCTGAAGGGATCATCCGCCCTGGATTCCCTGTGCTTCCAGCTCCTATCTGTACCAGTATCCATTCTCTGGTCTAGCCAGACTTGCGAGGTAGAATTGGGATCATGATAGTGAGGGGTGGGGTGGGGAGAGGAAGCATTTAGGAACTGGAGGAAAGTTGTATTTTTCATCGTTGCTACATTGCACCCTGTCTGGCTAGTCTCCTCCCTGCGACCCCTCTGCAAGGGGATCTCCAGTGGCCTACAAATGGGCTTTGGGTCTACACTCCGCACTCCCCCACTCATTCACTATGGTAAGATTTTTTTGTTCTGATGATGCCTGATACCTGATCCCTTCAACACCTCATGATCGCACAGGCTGGTGTGCTTCTTCCATGTGGGCTTTTTTGCACCTGAGCTAGATGGCCGCTTGTTTACCTTCAAGCCTTTAAAACCCCAGACGCTATATCTTTTGATAACTGGGCACCATCAGCCTTCTTCATCACATTTCCTTATGTACCCATTTGTCTTCAGTGGACGTATCATGGAGGTGATCACACAATGATATGATTTTGTGTTCTTTGATGCCTGATAACTGATCCCTTCAGCACCTCGTGATCACACAGGCTGGTGTGCTTCTTCTACGTGGGCTTTGTTGCTTCTGAGCTAGATGACTACTTGTTTATCTTCAAGCCTTTAAGACTCCAGACGCTATCTCTTTTGATAGCTGGGCCCCATCAGCTTTCTTCACCACATTTGCTTATGTACCCGCTTTGTCTTCAGCAGTTGTGTTGGGAAGGTGAGCATCATAGAATGCCAATTTAATAGAAGAAAGTATTCTTGCATTGAGGGAGTACATGAGTGGAGGCCCAATGTTCTTCTGCTACCTTAATACTAAACCTATAAATATATGCACATAGATCTATTTCCCCATCCTCATATATAAATATATTTGCATATGTACATGTCTTTATCTAGACCTCTATAAATACTCTTTGCCTCCCAGCTCTTTCCTCTATTTTCCTTGACTTTCCTCCTGTTCCACTATCATGCTCCTTTCCCACTTGGGTTTCAGCAATACCTCTTCGTTACATTATCCTTGATCATGCCCTACCAGGCCTCTCACACCCTCCTCACCACCAATTTGGATCACTTATTGTTCCCTTGTCCCTGGGTTTGTTAATACCACTGCCTTGCCCCCTACCTCCCCCTCTCCCATTTCCCCCCAGAACTGTCAGTCCCATTGTTTTCTCCTCCAGATAGTTCATCCAGTCTATCTTATTTAGACAGACCTGTGGAGATAATAACATTCATAAAGACAAGACAGAGCAAAACCAAGCAACAATATACAACAAAAAACAAAACACAACAAGAAAGAAAAGCTTGTAGTTAGTTCAAGGATCGTTTGTTGACCTTTAGGAGTGTTTTCCAGTCCAGTCTGTTAGGGAACCACGCCCTGGCCCCAAAGCCCACCTTCAGCATTCCCTGGGGACCTTGCCGCTCCATTCCATTGCTGTTCTGTTGCACCCCCTTAGTGTTTTGCCTCGGTGTGGCAAGATCAGATCGAGCGCAATTCCCACACTGTGTCTCTGGTGTTGTCCCCTGTAGGACTATGGGTCAGTGAGGGGCGTCATGTCTCATATTGGGGCTGGCCATGTGGTCCTCTCTGTGGACTGGCTGCTCTAATTGGGGTCATTGTCCTCAAGGCCTGGTGGGCCAGGATGTGCTCCACTCTCTCCTCCTCCCCCTTCATCAGCACCCGTGTGCTCCGATCAGATATGTCCCTCTCCCGAAGTTGCAGATTCAATGCCGTCCTTTGAAATAAATTCTTCTGGGGGGAGGGGAAGATGTCCACTTAGTAGTTGGGATTGAGGCCGACCCCCCAAACCTCTCCACTGGTTCCCTACTCTACGCCGACATGTCCCTGCCATTCTTACCCACATAAATACAGCCCCCACTGATCCCCGTCTCCTCTATGCTAGGAATGCTGGTGTCGCAGGTTAAGCCCTTGGCTGCTAACCCAAAGTCACCGGTTAGGACCCGCTAGCCACTTCAAAGGAGAAAGGGATGTGACAGCTTGGTTCCATAAAGGCCTTGGATGCCCTGGGTGGCTCTTCTCTGTACTGTATCGTCACTGTGAGCCAGTGGGTTTTTGTTTTCTCCTCCAAATCTGTTGCTTTGTGGGGGAAGGGGGGCTCAGCTCTCTGGTGAGCCCAGGGCAAGGGGTAGGTGGGGAGGCACAGGACTCTGGCCCCACAGACCTTGGTGTAAGCCTTGTGGTACCCCCTCCCCCTCTATAGCCCACATTCCTCTCTTGCCATATATAGCCAAGTTAAAAATAGGTGCTGACTTAAAGCTCAGACATGCCTGGCCCTGACGTGGCTGCCTGGCTGTCCCCACCCCAGCGATTGTGAGACTCCAGCAGTAAAGGACCCTCCATGATCTTCTGTTTTGGGGCTTCTTCTCCAGGGCCAGTGCCTGGTCCTCACAGCCAACAAAGAACAAAATGCGATTGTTTCTGGTTCAGCTCCAACTCGGCGGCTGTCTGTGTTTCAGAGACCTGCCTCCTGGGGCTCTTCTGGGGAGCAGGTCGCCAGACCTGTCTTCTGCATTCCCCTGGGCGGGTGCAAACTCCGGCCTCTGGACTATGGTCGTGTGGTTAACCATTTCCACCACCCAGGAAGTGAAAGTATCTTACAGTTATAATTACTTGCTAAAAAGGTGAGATGGCTGTTCTATGTTGCTAGGGCATTCAGGTCAAGACTTCAGGCTTCTGTGATCTGGATCCAGTTTTCTTCCTCCCACCCAGGCCCGTCACTTTAAGCTCCTTTTGACACGCTTGACTCTGAACCTGTCGGCTGGGTGATTTTGCAGGGACAGAGGCCCGGGCAGTACCTGGTATCACATGATTTGGGCCTGTGGGTTTGTGTTCCTTGCAGAGGAACCGTGAGAGAATTCTATCACCACAAGGAATGGCATTTTTACCCATCTGTTTGTCTGTCTTTACGCCCCGGTCCCGCTACTCTGGTGCCTGCAGCTTTGGAGTGTGTCTTGCGTCAGACAGATTAAATTTTCTAACGTGCTTCTTATTGAAGACAGTTTTGATCATTCAAGGTAATTTCCACTTCCATAAAAAACAAAAACACAAAAAACGTGTTGCCACCGAGTCAGTGCTGACTCACAGTGGGTTCCCAAGACTGTAAGGGCTGACAGGAGTAGAAAGCATAGTCTTTCTTCCTCAGAGCTGCTGGTGGTTTTGAACTGCTGACCATGCGGACCACAGCCCAGCGTGTAACCACTGTCCTACCAGGGTCTTTCATGTACGCTGTAAAGCCAGCCTGCATCTTCCACGGGAAAATCTCTCTGGATTGTGATTGACATCACGTTACATCGACAGATCAATCAGTTTTCGGGGAATGGACAGCTTAACAAGGGTGAGTCTTCCAGCCACGGGCATGACGACACAAGGCTCGTTTATTTACAGCTTCTTTATGCCACTCAGCCAGGGCTTAGATGGCGACCAGGCGGCCAACGTTGGCATTTGTCAGTTGTGGAGACGGCGCCTCTTGTGCAAGACTCCGGGTCATCCGGATGGTCCCTGGGAAGGGGACGGTGTTTTTTGTGGAAAGCTATAGAGTTGTCCTTTTTGCCTCTTTCACGGGAGCCTCCGTGGCTTCCCCATTGAGTGTACGGGCCTTGAGCAGAGCCATCAGCCTTCGGTGCGTGTTGCCAAGCAACCGGAGCCCTGGCTTAGTTTTGAGAGACTCCAGTGCATCCTCTCAGCACATTAGTCGGATGGCTTCTCTCCTTCTTCTTCCTCATTCTTTCTTTCTCCTTCAGCATTTCTTTCCTCTTCAAAATCCGTCAGGTTCTGTTCCGTCGGGTCCCCTTCCTGATCCATGAGCTGGCCCACATCGGTGACAGCAGGTTCTGGCTTGAGCGTCTTCTTGTCACCATCGTACCTGCTCATCCCGTTTTCCGTGAGCTTCCTGGAGCCCCCATGTGTTAATCCCGATCAATCGTCTTAGTGTTCACATCACGCAATCCCCACCCCCGTCGCCCCCCCCCCACCGCCCCTGTCTCCTCACAGGAAGAGGCAACATTCTAGATCAGCGGTTTGACGGTCAAACGACCCTTTCACAGGGGTCGCCTAAGACATCACAACCATATTTCCAATGGTCTTAGGAACCCAGACACCGCTCCTCTATCTGTCTGCAGGTGGCCCGCCCACATGCACATACGCCCACATACAGGTACCTGGCGTGAAGACTATTACCCATGCTTCAAGACAAAATTTCATTTATTTGTCATTAGAAATAAGTATTTCACCTTATATAATTACATATTTTTTTATGATTAATCACTATGCTTTCATTATGCTCAATTTGTAACAATGAAAATACATCCTGCCTATCAGATATTTACATGACATTCATAACAGTAGCAAAATGACAGTTATGAAGTAGCAATGAAAATAATGTTATGGTTGGGGGTCTCCACCACATGAGGAACTGTATTAAAGGGTCGCGGCATTAGGAAGGTTGAGAACCGCTGTTCTAGATACGCCAGCAGTCTTAGTTCCATGTGTCTGAACTAGAATAAGTCGTAAGTCAGGGACTTAATGTCATGCCTGGCATATGGAAAGTGTCCCACTACATAATCCTCTTCCTTCACTTCCTTCACATGCCCGGGAGTGGATATTTCAGGGTGGCCCGCATTAACCACAGTTGTCCCATCCTGCCTTTGGGAGGATATCTCCCCACAAAAAAATGAACCTCTGACTTTGGGACAGGGAGCATGCTAAGACTTTGATCTGCTTAGCTCTGCTTGTGTACATGGAGCCTGCGCCAGGCACGATTCCATTTCCAGTGTACAATCAGCATAATTTAACCTCATCTTGAAAATCTCATGGTCCGGTTCACAGCCAGGGCCCAGCATGACACCGGGCCAAGGAACAGTCTGGCTTCCTGGCGCTTTCTAGGCGCTCCCGGGGGAGCACAGTGCATCTTCACCACGAAGGGGAAGGAGATGCCACAGGTCTGTGCTTTCAGGGCTGCCTTGCTCCCTGTGGTTCTCCTGTTGAATTGGCCACGTTTCCATAGACATGCTCCATCCAAGGCTCAGCACAGGGGATGTGTGGAGCTTGCTTATTTTCAAGGTCCTGCTAATTCCGTACCCAGCAGCTGTTCCCTGGGCTAGGCCAGGCCTGCCACGCCAACATGAAGAATGCTGAGTTTTCTTTTCTGAGAGCCCTTGGGTGGGGGGTAATGTGTGTGTGTGTGTGTGTGTGTGTGTGTGTGTGTGTGTGTGTGTGGTGGGGGGGCGGCAGGGGAGGGGGCAGACTTGTTTCTTGCCATCCAGGAGCCATCCCCCTGTCTCCTTATCTTTTTCCAAACCAGAGCCACAGGGTAAGTGGCGGGTCAGGTCTAGGTCCAGGACCTTACTCCTGGCTGCATAACTCAGAACTCCCACGCCTGGCTCAAAGGGAGTGAAGAGCTCACTCACCCAGGCCTATGCCTGGCACAACCCACAGAGCCCACCAGAGGCAGCAGGAGCTTCCGAATCTGTTCAGTGCCCAGCAGTGAGCTGGGGCCCCCCGGAGGTGTCCAAGCACTCGTTGCTGTGGACGGAGCAGATTAGGGTCCGCATGCTGAGGCTGTGCGTGTGGGCTTCACGGGGTCTCCATGACTTTGACCACAGCGTGGAGAAGAGACAGGGCGGCCAAGGAGGGAGGTCCTGCAGGCATTCCTTCGAGACACCATTGCAGCGTGGGCTCCGTCCGTTTTGCAGTCACGGAAGAGATGAGAAGTGTTTGGATTCCCAATGTACTTTGAAGGCAGAGCGCACATTTTGTGGAGACATTAGACTGGGGGTGGGGTGAGAGAAAGGGAGGAGTCAAGGGTGGGTCTGAGGTTTGGGGGCGTGAGCCACAACAGGAAGGACCATGCCATTAGCTGACGTGGGACAAGGGTTTAAGGAGCAGCGGTTGAGGGCTGTGTGTTGGCGCTGTGGATGGGAGATGTCCACTAGACATGCCACCTGGGCACTCGGGTTGCGAGCACAGACTGGGCTGCCTCTGTGACCAACAGTGAGCCTCCTTCGGAAACCAGAGCCTCACCTCAGGGTTCCATCTGCCTCCTTCTTTCTCCCAACTGTTCCTGCAGTCCTGGACCAACAGGAAGCCTGGTGGCCCTGAGGTTGCTGAGCTGATGAAGGCCGAAGGGGCTCTCATTTGGGCCTGTCAGCAACACCGCCCCCTCTCCCCCCCCTACACACACTGAAACCTGACCCTCTCCCAGGCGCCAGTCACAAGTGCTGCCAGCTCTTTGTTCTCGCTGAGTCACCTCCTGGAGACCCGAGAAGCTGAAGACAGCGGGGCTTTGATGGGCAGCAGTGTGTGGGCGCTCTGGGAAAGGGACTTCGATGGGAGCCTTTCAGGTGAGCTAGGGAGTAAGGCGTTGGATTGTTATATTAAAAATGTGGCGGAATCCAAGGTGATTGTTGAATTGGAGACAAGATCGTACAGTGGAAATGAGCCAGTTGGCACCATGCCAGTGCTGACTCCGGAGACGCCGTGTGCGTCAGAGTAGAAATGAGTGGATACCAAGGGCTCAAGTGGGAAAGAAAATGTTTTGGAAATGATGGCAACATATGTACAAATGTGCCTGACACAATGGATGGATGTCTGGATTGTGCTAAGAGCTGTAAGAGCCCCCCAAAAAAGGCTTTTGAAAAACAGAAGAATAAAAAACTGTGTTCCCGGCGTCTTTGGAGATCATGAGGCCTGTCTTCTGAGGTGACTCCGGGGGGACTCGAACCTCCACCCTTCTGCTTAGCTGCTGAGCATGTTGGAGGGCTTGTGTTATCCCAGGGCAGGTTGCAGAGGTGGCAGGAGTGGCTGCCTCAAGCAGGAAGCCACAGGGACTTCTTTGTCTAAGTTTTATCTAGAAAGCACAGGAACCACACGCGGAAGCAGCTGTCGAGCAGCAGGCAACGGAACGAATGCCTTGGGTCACTGGGCCTTAAACCAGCTTTGCCAAATGTTAGCCAAGAGCCATATGGCACTTTGAGGGTATTTGCCATCGCCTCACACGCCTTCCTTGTTAGGCTGGGTTCTCTAGCGAAGCCCAACCAGTGACGCCGGCATGCGTTTGTATCTAGAACGAGGTGTGTATCGAGAACTGGCTCACATGATTATAGAAGTGGGTGAGTCTGGTCCGGCAATCCAGAAGCAGGATGATGGTGGAGAGGCAGTGGGGGCACAGGCTGGCGGATGCACAGGTAAATGGATCCGAAGTTGACCAAATGAATCCATCCTCCCACCGATGGCTCCTGGAGCGGCAGGCAACAAAACAGACCGAGGAATGCGAACTCAAGGTCCAGCTCCAGCAGGAGGCAAAGAGAGCTCAGTTCTGCTCAGGATCTCCCTCTCTTTCTCTCCCTCTCATACAAAAGGCCACACCCCCAAGGAGGTGTCCTCAGGCTGCGACTGATTTGATAGATTGGGCTCCACCCGGACCCTCCCCTAGGAGTGTCTAGTTGACATGCTTCCTAGCCATCACACCTCCCCAAACGGAACCATGAATCAGGTAGAAGGAAGCGTTTAGATGATTGACACACGGACTTTTGAGCATGTCTGCCTACAACAGCTCGCAGGCGGAGGTCATGGCTGAAGTAGTTTCTCCTTTCCTAGAGAACCTCAAGTTTCACCCCAACTGACCGGGCACGGTCCAGCCACACATCAAGGTCAACCTCTTCTCCTTAGAAGTGACCGAGGGCAGAAGTGGAGGACATCTACCACACACCTTCCCAGTAGCTTCTCGGTTTGATTACAGAACCGTGAACAATGAAACACGTTGCAGCTAGTTGATCCCGATTCATAGCGACCCTACAGGACAGAGGAGAACTGCCCCCCGAGGGTTCCCTAGGCTGTCCACCTCTACAGAAGCAGGTGGCTACATTGCTCTCCCTCCGCACGGCCGTGGTTTCAATCGTTGACCTTTCGGTTAGCAGCCAAGCGCTTTCACCTCCAGTCGTTGGACACACAAATCTCCCCATCACAGTGGGTGACCCTACAACCCTTGCCCACAAAGCGAAGGGAGCCAACCGATTCTGAGAGCCTCATCTCCTCTAGATGCCCTCTGTAATATCCACAGCAGCCCTGCACAGGAAAGCACGGTGCCCGCTCTACTGAGAGGAGATCACCTCCCGGGGCTGTTCAGGGCCAGGTGGACCTGCATCCATCCACCTGAAGGCCTTCAGTGGGCCCCTCACTGATTGAGCATTAGGGAGCGCTGGGATGAGCGAGGCCGACGTGGTACCTGCCCTCGGGAGCATGCATGGGAGAGGAGGAGACCAATCTCCAACCCTTCTTTAGTTACGTACAAAGGCAGTTGTAGGGAAAATGGATGTGGATGTGTGTTTATAACAGGAAACCTGGCCAGGCTAGAGACTTCACGTGGATGACATGTTCATGGTCCTGCCCCAAGTCTTGTGCTGCATTCTGGAGGCGGCGGATCAGGGCCCACTGGCTGCTGGGCAATGCCGACAAGTTAGAGACGAGATGTGGGGTCTGGGATGGGTTGGAGCCAGCTGGACCGCATCCAACAACAGCGACCACAGGACAGACAGGTGACTCAGGAGGGCAGAAGTGACCAGTCTTAGGCAGGGAGCAGAGGGAGGAAGGGAGGAAGACAGCTTTGAAACTGGGCATGGGAGGGTTAGGGAAGACAAGACAGGTGAGCTGGGGATGGATCGTGAAGGACTAGGATGCGCAGGTTTCGGGGACCCTTGAAGAGGATTGAGTCTTGGCTGCTTCCACCCCAAGGCTGTTCAGTCTTCCAGCATCTGCCTTTGCACCCCCAGTCTCCTGGAAACAGGAAGGTGTCACTGCCAGATAGAATGGTTGACCGCATGGGTGTTCTCTGGGTCTCCTGGGCATCAGCCCGTGGGTCTCTGATCTGGCTGAGCTTTCTTCAGTGCCCTTCAGAACAGACGTTTAGGTGAGGGGTTCGCAGCTTTAACTTATAAGGGCTGTTCACAGGGTCCTAGAGGTGTAGAGGGACAAACACCAATCTGGTATGCCACGGCCTACGGTGATCCTGGACAAGGATGTCGACACCCCTTGCTTCCGTGTTCCTATCAGATGACTGGGAAATCCTCCACAGGCCCCCAGCATGGTCTCTGGTAGCCGGCACTCAATGGCCCATAGGGAGCACACAGAGGGGATCCCTACAGACCGGCTCAAGGGCAGGCTCTCCAGGGGGTCAGACTCCGACCACAAGTGCCCTCCCCAAGGAAGACGGGAAATAGTTTCCTCTTCACTGAACTCCTCCACCAAATCTGTCTACATAGGGTCATTTGCTTTGGGTCCCTTGCCTCTGCCCTGACCATCCATCTGGAACATAGGTTCCCACACTTTCTGACTTGCTGCTCTCTTTTCAGGAAAAAAAAAAATTACTCAGCATCCCACCCCGCCCACAATGGAAAATGCTTGTGTTCTATGCCACCATCCAGGAAGCAGCCCCCAGGAAACACGGATTCTGATGTCTTCCCACCTGAGATGGGCAGACCATTGTCAAGGCAAACGTCTTCCCACTGATGTTACAAGCACAGACTGCCTTTAGGTGGTGCCGTCAGTACCAGTTATATGCCAGTTACTCAAATTAAACCAAACAAAACCCATTGAGTCAATGACGGCTCAGAGACCTGATAGGACAGGGTAGAACGGCTTCTGTGGTTTCCGAGACTGTTTCAGAAACCTTTACAGGTGTAGAAAGCCTCATTTTTCTCCCAAGGAACAGCTGCAGGTTTCGAATTACTAACCTTGAGGTTAGCGGCCCAACTTGTAACTTATTACGATGCCACGGCCCCTTGGTTACTCAAACAAGTCAGTGAAAAGAAAAAAACAACCAAACTCATTGCCAAGGAGTGACTTTGACTCCCCTCGGCCCTCTGGGACAGAGTAGAGTTGTCCCTTTGGGTCGGAGGCTGCAAATCTTCACAGGAGCGGAAGCCACATCTTTCTCCCTCTTAGCAGTCCACTATGTAAGCTACTCTCCCACCCAGGCTCCTAAGACAGTGAAAAGAGGAAACATTGGAAAAAGATACTTAGATCTTATAATATTATTTTAATCTGAATCCTATATATCTATAGCTATTCAATCTTTTAAAAAAATTCACCAATCGTTTAATAATAAAGTCGTACTGGGTGGAGTTTATCATTGGATTTCTTGCATTCCCACAAGACATTAAGGAGAATCTCCAGCCCTCTTGGCTTTCTTTTTAAAACAAAGCGAGACATTAAAAGCATTTACAAAGCAATCTGTGCAAAGAAAATGTTTACGTTTTTGTAACTCTTCCCAAGTCCTTTTGTCCCCATCTTATTCCTACCGAATTTGCGAGCAGTATTTTTGGGATTCCTCTTTGTAGATTCAGCTTGTTTTCAGAAAAAATGACAACTCTCTGTCTTGGTACCCCCATATGTCATTGACTATATAATCAACACACACACACACACACACACACACCATTGCTTAGCTTGTCATACTTTGGTGGCTTGTAGGATGCGATGGGCTGGAAGCTGTTCCACCAGTATTTTAATACCAGTCAGGGCACCCTGGCAGATGGGTCTCCGTGGAGTCGGCACACTAAGAAGAAAGGCCGTAACAATCTCCTTCTGAATATGCCAGTGAGAACCTAGTGACCCCAGCAGAGTGCTCACCGTCTAGTGCTGGAAGGTGAGCCTCCAGGTGCTGCAACAGCCGTCAGCTGTGAAGATGGTGCAGAGCCACGCAACACTTCACTGAGTTGTACCTGGTGAGGGCATTGCTTAATTGACCTTACGAGGAACGGAGCCTTGTCAGGTCAGGTCAGGGAGCCAGGTGGTTAAGGGGGCCTGTTGGGAGGCTGGTGAACAGCTCTTAACTCAGGTTGCTTGTTCGCATCCTCTGACGTGCTGTGAACCTGGAGTGCGCCCAGCCTCCCCTCATGATCTCTGGCCAGGAAGGAGAATCGTTTGGTGTACACGAGGATTCCAGAAACCCGCTTGTGTGTGAGGGAATGTGAAGGCAGGCTCTCTGAAAAGCAGACCCCAACATTTACTTTCTCTCAAGGATGAAGGCTCTAAAGGTGTCCCTGGGTCCAGGAAGTGCCCTAAGCCAGGACACGAGGTGTCCCAGGACCCAGCAGGCAGTCAGACGAAGGAAGAACCTTGTGGCTGACCCCTCTCTCTCCCTCCAAGCTCTCTGTCCTCTCTAGCACCTTTTCATCTTCCCAGTTAATCCTTTCTGGGCCAGCCTCCCCAAGCCGACTCTCATCTGCCAAAAAGCTGGTTTGAACTTCGCTTACTGTGTGTGAGGCACTGTGCTGCTGTGTATGTGTCAGAGTGGATTCTGACTCCCAGCAACCCTATAGGACAGAGCTGAATGGCCCCCTGGGGTTCCCTGGGCGGTCATCTCCAGGGGAGCAGTTTGCCAGGTCTTTTCTCCTCGGAAACAGCTGGTGGCTCCCAACACTCGATCTTTTGCTTAGCCGCTGAGCACTTAAACATCGCGTCACCAGGACTTCTTGGCTCCCTGCTCAAGCAAGCAAGCAAGCAAATAAACTCACTGCCAGGGAGTAGATTCTGATTTGTAGCAAACCTATAGGACAGGGTAGCACTGAGCCTGTGGGTTTCCCAGTCTGTAACTCTTTCCTGGAGTGGAAAGCTCAAAGTCTCAAACTGCTGACCTTGTGGTGGTCGGGCCCACAGGTAACTAGTATGCCACCAGGGTTCCTGCTAGCTGTCTCCATACGTTAGTTCACTTAGTCCAAGGGTCAACCAACCCCCCACCCCCCTCCACTGCCACCCAAGACCCGGACCATTATCTCTGTCTGAACCACTGCTGTGGCTTCCAGACGTGTATTTTGAGATGATGATTACATTTCATCTCCCCCTGGCATGACATTCCGAGCGCAGGATCCACGTCCCTTTAGGTCACTGCCAGCTACAAGCACCTCACACAATGACCACCTGATCCAGAGGAAAGATTTAGCTAACGTTTGTCGAATTTCAGTGTTAGAGTGAGCTCTATAGAGAGACAAAACCAGGGCATTCATAAATGGATAAGAAGGACCTTTTATCAAGAATTGGTTTTACATGGTCCGGCCCAACTCCAGTCCAGGGGTCGGATGCTAACTGGAGGTCTCTCCAGACCCACACCCTACAGGCAGATGAAGCAAGAAGGCACAGGGGGAAGCTGGGAGATCTCAGGCTGGTGGGTGCAGAGGCCACAGGAGCATGGCAGGGCACTGACTGCTCCCAGGGTCCGTCTGTAGTGACCAGGGAGAAAGGTGACATTTGGGCTTTATTTCATTCAGGAGCCCCATCTGAGGAACAGGATGGTGTTTGCCAAGGTCATGACCTGCCTTAACTTTTCAGGAGAACCCCAATCACGCCCAGCATTGATTGGGGCTACTGCACCTGTCCCCATCACACCGGGTAGCTACTGCGATTAAGGCTTCAGGATTAAGCATGTACTGCACTCTGAGTCCTGAGGGAAAAGAGATGTGGGTCTTTAAGTTCCTGGAAGAACGTGGTGTCATGCAGGAGAAGACCTAGGCTGAGCAGCTGTTTACCGAGGACTTCCTGGGGCTTGGGCCCGGTGCTAGGTGCTGGGGTCACAGTGGGAGTCAGCTAAACGCGGGACTTTATCCTCATCGAAGCCAACACCTAGCAGAGGCGGCTTCAGGGGCACCGATGATTGGAACTATTATTGAACAGGCCTTGGGAAAAGGGCCGTGAGGAAGTGCGGGGTGACATGAGAGGCTGAGGCTGTTCCCAGCAGCGTGAGAAATCTGGGAGATGTTACATTTCAGCCAGAACTTGAAGTGTCCACAGGAGTGGACCTGAGACATAAGAAGAAAGCAAGGCCCCGGGGTGGGAGGCCAGCATTGCTGGGGAGCAGGTGAAGGTGAAGAAGGAGAGGTGTGTGTGTGGGGTAGTTTGAGGGGGCGGGGAGGGGCAGCTGTGTGATCCGATGGATCTGGTTCCTTCTTCTCAGGCCTGGTTTCAGCCATAAAAAAAGGCTCCGGCCCAAAGGGCCTGGGAGAACCACTCCCTTCCACAGCGGGTCCTCTCAGCAGACTGGGGCTTCGTTCGCTCCCTCCCCAGCTGCCCCACCCCACCCCATTCGCAGAACTGGCCTGTATAGAGAGTCAGGCGGGGGATGGCCAGGACACTTGGCTTTTCCCCCTTCCCAGGGCCCCGGCACTCCCTGCCTCCCCTGGGTGTCCCTGTCCCTTGTCATATGCTTGTACGTTTCCTAATATAGCTAGGCCATTTCCTCCCCAACTGGTGGCCCAGAGCTGTTCTCCTGTTGCAATCTCAGTCTTTCCTGGGCTTAAAAGGGCCAGGGCATGCCAAGAGAAGCTAAATATGGGCTGGTGGATGGCACTTCCCCAGTTTGACCAACGTGCCTTCTCTTTCTTTTCTGCCTCCCATGCCGACGTCTCCGATGTAGGCCGTTCACTTCCCTCTTCCGGGTCTTCTCCCCCTCTCCCTTTCTCCGGACAAGTCAAAGGAGCCCAGGTAGACATAGATGTGTACTTGGGTTCTGTCACATTTATGTACTTGGGTTCTGTCACATGTACTTGGGTGAATCGTAGACCTTCGTCTTTTCCTTAAAGAAACCCTAACACCCCTGCCTATTTGTTTTTCGTAGGGCTGGGTTCACAGAAAGGGGTCAGCCTCCTGTTCTAGAACGCAAGCTGCTCATTCAGGCATTTATCGAAAATTCCCGAGTGCCTGTCTGGGACTGTTCTAGGGCATGAGGACCCAGCAGTGAACAAAATAGAAAAGCCTGCTTTTATAGAGTTCGCATTCAGGTCAGGGAAATAAAAAGCCAACTATTAGTTTTATTAGGCATGCTCCAAGGGAAATAAAACAAGGGAAGAAGATAGGAAATTGGGGGCCAGGGATTACAATTTTCATCTGGGCAGTCTAGGGAGGCTTCATTAAAGAGAGACCATCTGAGTAAAGATTTGAAGATGGCCAAGGAGCAAGCTATGTGCTTGTATCTGCAAGTATCTGGAGGGAGACTATCCCAGGAGGTTGCTGATGTTGTTAGGTGCTTTCTAGTGGGTTCCGATTGACAGCAACCCCGTGCACAGCAGAATGAAACAAGGCAACAGCAAATGCAAAGGCCCCGAGGCAGGACCTTGACCAGTGTGGGGGAAGAGAGAGTGGGAGGGCACGAGGACTGAGGCGGGATGGGGATGAAATCAGAGACAGCCTTGTGGGTCCCTCCGGGCTTCAGCTTTTCTTGTGGGTAAGCGAGACGATCTCTGGGAGATGCTGAGCAATGCAAAGACGACTTGACTTTTCACAGACTCCCAGTTCTGTGCTGCCTCTCTACGTGGCTTTGGGCCAGCCACTTACCTCCTCTGAACGTCAGTGTACTTACGGAATGGAGATCATAGTTCCTCCTCCTTCTCCATGAAGTCACGCCCAGTGCTCACCTCGCCTCATCTGCTCCCATCTCTCTTGGACCCTTGTCAAGCTGATATTCCATAATGATGAGGTTCCCATGGCTGGCCATTGAAATGAGCCGAGCCCTGGTGTCCAGCAGCTCCTGCCTGTCATACACAGGACCTGGACGCCCAAGATGTACACGGGCGGTGGGAACCCTAGGGCCCCCCTCCAACGCATTCAATCAAATTCTCTAGCGGTGGAGGCCAGAAATCAGAATTTTTTAAGTCCCCTTCATGTACAGTGATCTAGACATTGGGCTGCTAACCGCCAGGTCAGTAGTTCGAACTCACCAGTCTCTCTGCAGAAGAAACTGTCTAGTCTTGTGAAGAATTCGTGTCAGTACCCCAAAGGGGCTGTTCTATGTCCCACAGGACTGCTCTGAGTGAGTCAGAAGAGACTTGAGGGTGGAAAGTTTGGTTTGGAGTTTTGGGGTGCCTGTAACGCGCAGTCAGGATGGAGAATCACGGGCTCAGAGCACAGCCTCCACCATCAGGTGGACTTGGGCTTGGCTCCTGCCTTCTTGGGCAAGTCACTAAACCTCCCAGACTGCCAGCTTCCTCTTCTGTGAAGGAGAAGAATCCTGGGACTTCCTTCATCGGGCTGTGGGGAAGCTTAGGCGAGCCCTTCGCCCTGTTTTTGTTCCTTACTGGGGGCTGTTATTTCAGAAAGGGCTGGGGCGGTGGTGTAGGACCATGAGCTGCTCCAGCACCCACTGGAGGGACCCGTGAGGACATCTCCGGGCCCCAATTCCTAGGACCCTAGCACCGCAGAGGAAGGCTGGCCCCTGGAGTGACACTCCATGTATCACTCGCAGATGGGGACATGGAGGCCACCAGAAAGCAAGGGCATTTCCCAAGGTCACACAATTTGATTGAATCTGAAAAGGGTTAGCCGTACATCCAACAAATCTTTATAGACAACTCCACAAGCTCTAGAGGAGCCCTGGTGGTGGGCGTAGTGGTTATGTGTTAGGCTGCTAACTACAAGGTCAGCAGTTCAAAACCACCTGACTCTCTGCAGGAGGCAGTCCCAGAAAAGCACAGGGGCAGGTCCAGCCTGTCTTACAGCGTTGCTGAGTCGGAAGTGGCTTGATGGCAGTGAGTCCTTTTTCCTCCGAGGTAGGCAGTGGCCATCCATTAGAGGCCTCTCCCCTCACGGGGCCTCCATTCCAGACAGGGGAGGAAAGTGGTGTGTTAAGCATATGAGTGTTAGGAGGTACTGTGTGCTGTGGGGAAAGGGAAAGTGGAGCAGGTAGCACCCTGTCTTGCATATCTGTGGCCTGGCACGTCCGCAGCAATGGAAAGATCACCATCAGACGGGCCATAGAGGGCTGGTCCAATCCTGTCGTTGATCATACATCAACCTCATGCCAACCCTATACACTGTTCACACTTCCTAGACTGACAGTCACACACTCATGCCCTCCCACCCTCCCACCCACTGAGCATTCACACCAGTGCACAAACTCCTTGCACACCCACACACACCTATGGAGCCTCTCCCGCCTCCCTGACTCGGCACCAGTTGCCGCTCAGATGGCCTGCTCTCTCCCAGCCCTGCGGGGCCTAGGGCGCCGCTCTCCCCCGTCCTTCCCCCCTTCCAGGTCACTGCGCCCGCCCGCGTGGGGACTCCGTGCCATTAACATACTCTCCCTTTGCCCACAGGGACTTACCAAGGCCAGTTCACCAACGGCATGCGCCACGGCTACGGCGTGCGCCAGAGCGTGCCCTACGGGATGGCCGTGGTGGTGCGATCGCCGCTGCGCACGTCGCTCTCGTCCCTGCGCAGCGAGCACAGCAACGGGACGGTGGCCCCGGACTCGCCCGCCTCGCCTGCCGCCGACGGCCCGACGCTGCCCCTGCCCGTCACCCCGCGCGGCGGCTTCGCGCTCAGCCTCCTGGCCAACGCCGACGCGGCCGCCCGGGCGCCCAAGGGCGGCGGCCTCTTCCAGCGGGGCGCCCTGCTGGGCAAGCTGGGCCGCGCCGAGTCGCGCACGTCGCTGGGCAGCCAGCGCAGCCGCGTGAGCTTCCTCAAGAGCGGAGACCTCAGCTCGGGGGCCAGCGACGCCGCCTCCACCGCCAGCCTGGGCGAGGGCGCCGAGGGCGCCGACGAGGCCGCGCCCTTCGAGGCGGACATCGACGCCACCACCACCGAGACCTACATGGGCGAGTGGAAGAATGACCGGCGCTCGGGCTTCGGCGTGAGCGAGCGCTCCAGCGGCCTCCGCTACGAGGGCGAGTGGATGGACAACCTGCGCCACGGCTACGGCTGCACCACGCTGCCCAACGGCCACCGCGAGGAGGGCAAGTACCGCCACAACGTGCTGGTCAAGGGCACCAAGCGCCGCGTGCTGCCGCTCAAGAACGGCAAGGTCCGCCAGAAGGTTGAGCACAGCGTGGAAGGTGCCCAGCGCGCGGCCGCCATCGCGCGCCAGAAGGCGGAGATCGCCACGTCCAGGTAAGAACCCACCCCCGCGGGCCGCTCCTGGCCTCGGGGGCCTCAGCTGCAGGCAACGTGGGAAGCCCTGTCGGGAGCCTGGAGCTCTGGTTTTGACCAGCAGGGCTTCTCCGTGACCTTGAAGAGGTTCATGGGCGCCACTAATGGGAGCCGGTCCACCTACCCAGCTTTCCATCCATCTAGCCACTGAAAGGACAGGCACACCTCATTCCACTGCCCCTCCCAAGAGACTACTAGTTTTGTGGGTGGATCGTTTTTAAATAAGCGGAAGGTTTATGGCAACCCCGCCTGGAGTAAGCCTGTCGGCGCCATTTCCCCAAACATTAGGGCCTCCCTTCTGTTCCGCGTGCCACTTTTGGTCATGCTCACAGGATTTCAAACTTCGGCATAATGATAGTGCGGCGCACTTAGCGGCCTCCAGTTTAATATAAACATCGCTTTTATGGGCAAACAACTCACGGGACTTGCTCCATTGCAATATTCTCTTTATTGTGGTGGTCTAGACGCCACAATATCTTCCAGCTATTCCCACAGTCCCACCTACTCAAACCTTCTATACACATCGCCTTTTGACTCACCAAGCTTCCTCACATGCCCCTGGACAGCCACCCCGCCACCCAGCCGTGTTCCCATCTACCCCATTCACCCACTCAGCTTTCTTGTTATTCATCCAACCATCACATCCTAATCCACCCACCCACCTAGCTACCAATCCAAGCACCCAACACTTGTTCCCTCATCTACCGATCCATTCACATAGCTGCTCCTGTCCTCCCACCCACACCCATCCTTTACTCCATCCGCTTCGTTTACTCTGCTACTCCCATCACCCAACTGCTGTCTATCCACCCAAACATCCCCTCGCACCCACTCACCCATCATCCGTCTCTCCACCCATATCACCCATATTTATGTCCAATGATCCATTCATACTTCCATGCCCTCACCCCCGCTAAGAAGCCATCTACCCAACCACGTGTACATCTACTCTCCCGTCTACCCAGCACCCACCTTTTCATCCCCTATTATACTTCAGAAAAAGCTCAAAGGTTTTCTCCCAACATTTACCGTGCTTGCTATGTGCCAAGTGCCGTTTCTTTGTGAAAATGTTGGTGCGGAGATTATACACGGCAAGACCTGCGCCCATTCAACCGCTCCTGCACGTGCTCTTGCGTGGCATTAATTACATTCTCTGAGCTGGAGAACGATTAGCAGCCTCCTTTTCTAAACTATTCCTTCTCATTAACAGAAACCCACTTTCCCCTAGAGTTCCTAGTCAGTCCTTCAAATTGCTGTTGTCTTTTTGAACCCGCATGGATGGTTCTTAGAAAACTGTAATGCTCAAGGCAGATTTTTTGACTCTCTCTCTCTCAGTCCCTCACTGCCGTTGAGTAGATTCCATCTGGTAGTGATTCTACAGAAACCCTGTGGGTTTCTAAGACTGTAACTCTTTACAGGATTTCTTTTTTTTTACTAGCGAGGCTAAACTATTGTTTGTTTTTAAGATGACTTGAAGGGATTTATTTTTTTTGGGGGGTGTTACATTTTAAAGATCACCTTAAGGCAACAGTTCTCAAGCTGTGGGTCACAACCCTTTTGAAGGTCAAACGACCCTTTCACAGGGGTCGCCTGATTCATGACAGTGACGAAGTAGCAACAGAAAATAATGTATGGTTGGCGGTCACCATCACATGAGGAACTGTATGAAAGGGTCGCTGGATTAGGATGGTTGAGAACTCCTGCCTTAAGGCAATGGTTTCAGTGGCCCATCCACCCCTCTTGGCTCTGGAAAATCTGAGTTTCACGGGAATGTGAAAGTCTATTCTTCACTGTCCCTCTTCTGATCAGGATTATTTTATAGAATCACTGATCAAAATGTTCAGTAATGGTAGCCAGACACCATTCAGTTCTGGGCTCACGGCAAAGGAGGGAGTAGGCAATTGGTCACACATCCCATTTCCTTTGCCTGTTCTGGACTCTCTTTCTTCCTCAGTTGCTTCCGTCCAATAGAGACCAGTCATGATGCCTAGCATGACCGCTTTCGCATGCTAAGGCCCCAGGCACTACACAGTGAACTGGGCAGTAGCACAGGCTCATTGGAGACGTCTTCAGGTCAATAAGCTGGATGGGTCCATGAAGTCATGACCCTAAATGTCCACATCAAGGACCCAAACCCAGTGAAGTGTTTGATGGTGCACAGAAGCCCCAGCAGCTCCTCTCTCTTAATCGCTGCTGTCAATATAGCGAACTCACATTGTTTGCAAATTCAACTCTGTACAGGTGTATACTGACAGCAATGACAAGAGTTGGCTGGGTAACCTGCCCTTAGTCAACTTGATTTGTCCTTCACTATTAACTGCCCCCTTCCCACCCCACCCCCACCACCCCTAGTCCAAGTCACTGTCATTCATTTCATTTGGACGCGTAGCAATCCTGTGGGACACCGTAGACCTGCCCCTTTGAGTGCCTCATCTCTCTCTTTCAGAACAGCTGGGAAACTGCTGGGTCAACTTTCCAGCGACTAACTCGGACTCCTGGTAACTACTAATACACTTTGGTTTCTACACATCTGCCTCTTCTTGTTTTGTTTTAAAAATATATAAATGGAAACCAAAAGCTCAATGACCTTGAATCAATGTCAACTCACAATGACAATATGGTCCAGGGTAGAATTGCCCCTGTGGGTTTCTGAGACTGTAACTCTAACTCCCACCCAAACAAGCAAGCAAACAAAAAACAAACACTGCCATCAAGCCAATGCCAACTCATATCAGAGGAGCTGGTGGTTCCAAACTGCTGACCTTGTATATCACAGACCAATGAGTTACCACGGCACCACCAGGGAAACACTTCCTTGATAATTCTTTGTGGGAACGGAAAGCCTCCTCTGTCTTCCACAGAGTGAATGGTGGTTTCAACCTGCAGGAGTTTCAGCTAGCAGCCGGATGCCTAATCACTATGCCACCAGGGATCCAGTGAATGTATAAATGAAGTCATAAAGTATTTGTCCTTTTGAAAAAATAGACATTTCCCCCACTCAGTATAATCTCTTCAAACTCCATCCATATGGTAGCATATATCAGGACTTCATATATCAGGACTTCATATATCAGGACTTCATATATCAGGACTTCATATATCAGGACTTCATGTCATCTACTGGCTGAATAACAGTCCTTTGTATGTACGTACCAGGAGCCCTGGTGGTGTAGTGAATTACGCTTGGCGGCTAACCCAACCGCAGAGTCAGCAGTTCAAAACCACCAGAAGTTCCACAGGAGAAAGATGAGCCTTTCTATTCCTGTAAAGATCTACAGTCTTAGAAACCCAGAGGGGCAGTTCTAGTCTGTCTTGTAGGGCAGCTCTTGAGTCGGAACTGAGTTTGAGTTTTGGATGTATGACCGCGCTTGGTTTATCCACAGATGTCCTGGAGGTTGTTCCCACGTTTTAGCTCGTGTGGACAGTGGTGCGACTCAGCTTGGGGTACGAGTCTCAGGGTCCCTGCTGTAAGACTTTCGGGTATAGACCTAGGAGCGGAATTGCTGGTCATCTGGTAGCTGTCTTTGGAGGGACCGGCACGGTTTTCCCACAATGGCTCTACTAGTTGCAGTGGAGAAGGGTTCCTCCTACCTTACGCATTTGTTATTTTCTCTCTGTTTGTTTGGTTTGTCGTCTCAGCCATCCTAGTGGGAGGGAAATGCTATCCCATTGTGGTTTTGATCTGCATCGCTGATAACCGACGATGCTGAGCATCTTCTCATATTTGGTGGCCATCTACCGGAATATCTGTTTATGTATGTTCCCCGGTTGCAGGCTGCTAGTTCAAGTGCTTGGCAAATATTGACACATTCCGTTCCCTTGGCAACCTGAGGTTGTTAGGTGCCGACGAATTGGTTCTGACTGGCTGTGACCCTATGCGCCACGGAATGAAATCCTGCCCAGTCCTGGGCCACCCTCACAATCGTGTTCTGTTTAAGCCCATGGTCGCAGCACAGTGTCCGTCTATTTCGTCGAGGGCCTTCCCCTTTTTGCCTGACCCTCTTCCTTACCAAGCATGATGTCCTTCTCCAGGGCCTGGTCCTTCCTTCTAGGGACCGGTTTTATTTCCATTTCGCAGATGAGATCCTTGAGGTTCAGAAGGATGTCTTGCCCCAACTCAGCTCGTTAGTGGGCGATCCTTTCTCGTCCGCATAGCTCATCTAGCCAGGCTTATTTTCTATCCTTCTTGCTCTGGACCTGGATTTCCTCTGTGCTTCTCATTCCAGTCTTTTCTCTGTCTCTGTCCTGCTGCTTCCCCTGCCTGGGCTGCTCAGTCTTCTTCTTGTTGCCCAGTGAACGCCTACTTCTTCAGCACCCAGGCCAAGCCTGGCTTCCTTGAGTCGCTGACAAGGGCCAGTCCCCCGTCCCAGACAGACTCTCATGTGACTGCATAAATCTCACCTTAGAATGAATGTGTCCACTTGCAAATCCCCTTGCTTCTGTGATTTGTTTTCAGGCTGTCACTTATAAAAGCATTTCTAGGTGCCTCATGCTAAGGCCTTTATGTCACATACTCACTACCGCAGAGTCACTGCCGACTCACAGTGACCCTACAGGACAGAGTTTCCAAAGTTGCAACTCTGGATGAACGTAGAAAGGCCTACGCTTTCTCCCTCGAGCGACTGGTGGTTTTGAACTGCTGACCTCGTAGTTAGCAGCCCAATGCATAACCCGCTCAGTAATTTGTATAACATCCCTATGTTGGAAATACTGTTATTAATCTCATTTTGCAACCGAGGGATCCACGGTACGTACAGTGAGTTAAGTGCTGCATGGCTGACTGCCCATTTGGCAGTTCACACTCACTAGCTCCTCCACAGGAGAGACATGAAGCTGTGTGCTTCCTTAAGATGTCCAGGTTCAGGCACCGCAGGAGCAGTTCCACTCTGTCTTAGAGTCGTGCTGAACTTGATGGCAGTGGGATGAGGTGGGTGAGCTTGGGAGTGGAATACAGGGGGAGCAGTGGGTGTGCAGGACAGCGTGTCTTCCCTGTCCTGGTGTCTGTAGCCATCTCATTGGTGTCCCTATGGACTAGCCTGGGCATTGTCTTCAGACCGAGGGCCCAATCCCAACTTTAAACACGCTGCCACCAGATGGTTTAGAACTGCTGACCTTGGGGTTAGCAGTCCACCAGGCTCTACCAGGCAGTCCACCAGGCTAGCCGGTTAGCAGTCCACCAGGCTCCTTTCTAACTCACAGTGGCTCTTCGTGACAGAGTGCAATTGTCATAGGGTTTCCACGACAGTAATCATTCTAGAGGCCGGCAGCCACGCCTTCTTTTCACAGGACCACTGGCCTTCCAATGAGCTGATGAGCGCTAAATCACTGTGCCACCTGGGGCCCACTGCCTTTTCATTCCGTGACCCGGGCAAATCAGCTGTCCTTCTGCACTCTGGCTTCAGTATCTGAAACCGCCTGTCCTTGGACATATCTGTTTTCTCCTCCTAGCCTCCAAGGCCTGTAAGGAGGTTGTTAGACAAACCAGCCTGTGTGATCACAAGGTGTTGATGGGATCAGGAATCAGGTATCAAAGAACAAAAAAATCAGGGTGCAGTGCAGCAACGATGAAGCATACAACTTTCCTCTCGTTCTTAAATGCTTCCTCCCACCTACTATCATGACCCCAATCCTACCTTACAAATCTGGCTAGACCAGAGGATGTACACTGGTACAGATAGGAACTGGAAACACAGGGAATCCAGGACGGATGAACCCTTCAGGACCAGTGGTGAGAGTGGCAATACTGGGAGGGTGGAGGGAAGGTGAGGTTGAAAGGGGGAACCAATTACAGGGATCTACATATAACCTCCTCCCTGGGGGACGGACAACAGAAAAGTGGGTGAAGGGAGACATTGGACAGTGTAAGACATGACAAAATAATCTATAAATTATCAAGGGTTTGTGAAGGGGGTGTTGGGGGAGGGGGAAAACGAGGAAGTGATACCAAGGGCTCAAGTAGAAAGGAAATGTTTTGAGAATTATGAGGGCAAAAAATGTACAAATGTGCTTGACACAATGGATGGATGGACTGTGATAAGAGTTGTACGAGCCCCCAGTAAAATGATTTATAAAAGAATGAGCTTGTTCTGAAGATGAAGGGAGATCTTGAACCCTGGCGGTTCCCGCCTTCCCAGTTCCCCGAGAGGCAGAACGCAATCGGGACGCGTTCTCCAAATCGGTGCTCCTGCGGGCAGAGACTGTGGTGATCTCTGGGGATCACAAGGGGACTGTGAAGTGGAGGTGCCCTTCAAGGGTGTCCCTGTTTGAGGTGAGGGGGCTGAATCTTTCTACTCCCAGCTTTGGATGCATCCAACCTGGGGCAGGTCGACTGTTGACCGGGGGACAGTCCCCGGAGGGGCTGGCAGCCCTCTGAGCAGCTGCGGGAATCAGTCTTCAGTCCTAATGAGGCATCTGAGCGGCGATGACAGCATCCACCACAGTGCTGGGCCATGGCTAGAAGGGCCCCGCTATGCTAAGGAATTCGCTGCACGGCAACCACCATATCTTTGGCAACACCAATGTTGGTCCACGAGAGTAGGGTGAACTAGTTTGAATTTCACTAGTTGTTTGTTTTTTTTAAAACTAGTTTTTCCAGTAATGGGAACAATGGACACCTTATTTGAATTTCATTCATTTCCCCCCAGTAATGACCTCGTTAATCAAATTTCAGAGAGCCCTGGAGGCATAGTGGTTACGTGCTAAGTTGCAAACCACAAAGTCAGCAGTTCGAAACCACTAGTTACTTTTCGGGAGAAGGACAAGGTCTTCTTCCATGAACAGCAACAGTCATGGAAACCCCCAGGGACAGTTCTGCCCTGTCCTATAGGGTCACTGTGGGTCAGAATCAACTCTAGGGCAGCGAGGTTGTTTGTTGACTTTTACTAGTTTTATCTGAATTTCCCTCGGTTTTATTTGAATTTCACTGGTCTTTCCAGCAATGGTCTCTCTCTGTCCCAGAGTCCCATCCAGGATACCACATTGCGGGTGGTCTTCATGGCTCCTTAGCAGAGGGAGAACTCAGGTATGACCGTTGAGGCACCTACCCTGGGCGCCACCTGAGGAGTTCCCCACCGTAGTGGTTTAAAGCAATCATCGCGGGTGCTGTTTTCCGTAGGGACACCTTCGGTCCTTTGTCTCTTCTGGGCGGGGCAGTCTCTGGGCGCATTCCTCATGGAATTTGAGGAGTGGGTGAGCTGTGAAGGACCTGGAGCTGAGAGGCCAGCGCTGTCACCATCAAGCACCTTCCTTTTGAAGGTGAGATGAAGCATGAGCTTGGACAGGAGTGAGCCTCCCCTCCACCCCCCACTAAGAGGGCTGCGGGACCTGCCCCTGGGGAGCGGTCTCGGCTTCCTCTGAGTGGCACTGCCGAGAGTACCTCCCCACCCACCCTCTGGATGCTGGATTCACTCCTGCTTCCTGGTGTGCCCGGCGGGCTGTTCTTGGGGGAGGCTGCCAGGCTTGATTTTACATCCTGGCTGAATTTCCAATTAAGGGAATCTTTGGGATTGGAGGACAAAGAGGCTGTGGCTCTCTTCCTCAGAGATGCGTGCCCCCATCCCCGTCCCTGTCCCCTGGGCTTGTGGGAGTTGGCTCTGTAGTAGAGAGGGACAGGAAGCATTCCTAGCCGCTATCACAACCTGCCCTCCCCCTCCCTACACCCAGGCTTGGGGTTTCTTAGCACTCTAGCCTGCTGCAGGAGCCCTGATGCCATCGTGGTTACAAGCTGGGTCAGCAGTTCGAAACCACCAGCTGCTCTATGGGAGAAAGATGAGGCTTTCCACTCCTCCGAAGAGTTACAGTCTCAGAAACGCACAGAGGCAGGTCTACCCTCTCTTAGTCAGGCTCGATCCGATGGCAGTGAGGTGGGTGGCTTGCAGCATGGTGCCCCAGGGTAGGCGGGCTTGGCAGCTCAGAGTCTAGGACCATGGACACCTTCCCCAGGGGAGGAGAGAAAACTGAGCCAAGGACAGAAAAAGATTCAAGACCTGTGCTCCCCAACATGGCAGCCGCAGGTGGCTCTTACAATGGGACAGGTCATCACTGACCTTGCTGTGCAAAATGCACACTGAATTCTGAAGACTCGCTTCCGGAAAAGAAAAAATAAAAGGACATCGATCAATCTTTGCATGTCATCACATGTTGACATGATTCTATTTCAGTTGTGTGCGGTAGATACAATACGCTGTTAACATCAGTCTCCCCTGCGTCCCTCTCCCTTTTTGAATGTGACTGCTGGGACGGGTGACCCTACCTACATGACTCACAGGACGTGCTCTGGGTCCCACGCAAGGGCCTGGGGGCTACTGAGCAGGTGGGGGAACTTCGGTGCAGAAAGAGCCCCTAAGGGGCCGAGGGGAAGCGAGATTCGTGTCTTTGGATTTTAGGGCCAAGATCTCTTTTCTTAGCACCTTTTAAGGCCATGGAGACTGGGCCTCGGAGGGAAGCCGGGGTGTTTCCTGGTTGTCACGCCAACACCCTTTTGGATGGAGACAGGCGCCGTGAGCATGGGGGCTTTGGCTCGGCCTCCTCTGCTGAGGCTTTGCCTTCTCTCTGGCCCTTAGGGCCGTTCTTTCTAAAAGGGGAAAGTGGAGCCCCGGTGGCCCAGGGCTGCCAACCATGAGGTCAGTGACTGGGACCCACTGGCTGCCAACCATGAGGTCAGTGACTGGGACCCACCGGCTCCGCAGGAGAACGACGAGGCGGCCTGCTCCTGTCGAGGGGACCCCATACGGCAGTTCTACTCCAAGGGCCGCAGTGGGCTGGTCGGGTTTGGTCGAACCGCCTGTTTTCATGGGGACACGCTCATGTCAGAGGCTGTGGAGGATGCTCTCAGCTCTGCACCGGGGAGCAGGAAGTTCTCCGTGAATACTAGCTGCTAGTGAGCCCAGAGTCAACATCCTTGTCATCCCCCCCGCCCCCCACCAGGTGTGTCCCAGGGTGTCATCAGGGTGGCCCTGGAGACGGCGCCCTCTGAGCTGATCTAGTCTCCTGTTCCTGGCCTTTCCCCAGACAGGCCCTGCGGGCTCTGGGGGTTAGATCCTGCTCTGGCACTCGCTGGCAGTGGCAGGTCTCTGGCGGGAAGAGCCCGTGGGGGTGGTGCTAAGGGCTTGGGTTGTGCCATCGAAAGGACCCAAACTCTGCCCGGGCTCGGCCTCTTCCTGGATCGTAGGCAAGTGATCTCCCTTCTCTGGGCCTCAGTTCCGTCTCCCGTCAAATGGGAATAATCCTCTTTCCCTCCTGTAGAAACGTCCCGGGGGGTGGGAGGGGGCGGGGGGGTGGGGAGACCATTTTCTTTTCATTCCATCTTTCCCCACAAGCTCTTTGAAGCACCTCCACACAGTTGCAGAGGACAGAAGAGGTGGTTGGAGGCAGCAAGGAAGCTGTTGCTATGACGCCTCTCCTGCTCTGCAGATCTGGAAGTTTCCACAGCCCCTGCCTCGGTTTCCCCATCTTTCATCTTCTTCATGGTGCCATCGCACAGCCCGCCTCAAGAAGCCCTGGAGGCTCGGTGGGTTACGGGTGGGGCTGCTGGCCTCAGGTCAGCAATTCAAATCCCCCAGTCACTCCTCGGGAGAAAGGTGAGGCTGGCTGCTCCTATCCAAGGTTCCAGCCTCAGAAACCACGGGGAGGTTGTACCCTGCCCCTGAGGGTGGCTCTGAGAGGGAATCGATTGATGGAAGTGAGCTGTCAGCATTTACCTATGGTGGGCCCCACCCCGTCGAACTCCCTGACTTACCCTTTTTCTCTCTCTCTTGAAATCAACTCACTTCAAGATGTATTTGTAGGCTTGCCCCCGAGGGACCGTCGGCGTGGTTCCAGCCCACGGCAGTAGAGCAGTATCGCAGTCCACGGAGCTGCGTGAATTGGGGTTTCCCAGTGCGTGCTACGTGGGGACTGTTCTGTAGTCTGTGAGGTGTGCGGTCCGCTTTGAAGCCCTTTGAAATATGGTGATCAGGACCACAGTGTGGCCCAGAGGCACAAAGCGGCTGCCCGCTGTCGGGGTTCCCAACAGTGCGTGGGAAGCGCCTGCACTGAAAGGGAGAACTTGGTCCTCTCCACCATAGCTGGGAAGCTAGCATCTTGGGGATGCAGCCATTGAAGAACACTCTGGAAGCGGGACAGTGGCACTCAAGTGTCGCCCTACTGTTGGCCGGAGATGCTGGCCTGGAAGCCACTCTCTCTCGTTAAAGAGACTTTGGACAGAGATAGGGGGTGGGATGGATGCCAGGCTGATGGGCACCTATGAGGCTTCTTCCTTGACGAACAAGAATGAATGTGGTGTTAATTGGGGCTGTGACTTGGCACTGCCAATACTCACTCCCAGGGCCATTGCAGTGTGCAGGCCACGGGGGGTGGGGGGTGGGGGTGGGGGGGATTAGGCCAAAGGGAGGGTCTTGGCCATTACCCAGGTTAGGAGCCCTGGTGGCATAGTAGGCTGTGCATTGACCTGCTAACCGAAAAATCAGAAGTTCAAACCCACCGGCTGCTCTGCAGGAGGAAGGTGAGGCTGTCTGCTCCCATAAAGATTTATAGACACAGAAACCCACGGGGGTAGTTGTACTCAGCCCCATAATTTTGATGTGATTTGGAATCAATTTGGTGGTAAGTGAGTTTAGGAGTTTACTTAAATAATTTTTGATTGAACAAACTCCTGTAGAGTCTTTCTGGGAGCCAGAATAGAAAGATAGAATATTTCCGCAAACCTTTGGAAGCCCCTCATGAAGCCCCGTATGGAATGCTCGAAACCCCTCCGTGATGGAGGTACTATTGCCACCTCCCTGTAACAGATGAGAAACTTAGGCACAGATGGTTACGTGCTTTAAACCAGGTCCTATGGCTCAGTAATAGCAGAGGGAGGAGTTTTAACCAGGCAGCCTGGCTCTAGAATACTCTGAACCCTGGTCTGACCTTTGGCTGAATTTCTTTCACAAACTTTTATTAGCCCTTAGCCTGTGTCATGCTGGCACTGGGCACCTGGAACCCACTGGTGGTAGCATGGTCAGCATCCTGTGGACACTGCGAGCCTAACAGCTCTGGCGGGCAGTATCCCATACACAGAGGTGGATCGAAGGGAGGCTGGAGCTGAGTGCAGCTAGCTGCCCTAGGTGGTCTGGGAAAGCTCCCTGCGGGACAGTGATGTCTGGTTGGGAGCTCGCCAGGTGGAGAAGAGGGAGGGAAAGGTCGTTCCAGGTAGAGGCTCTAGGATGTGAAAAGGCAATGGGCTAGGAATGTGCATAGGGTATTTTGGGAGCAGTGAGTCAGTGAGAGTGCTGCAGTGGGGAGCGAGACTAGACATGAGGCTGGGAAGGCAGGCTGGGGCCAAGTCGGGGTGGCTCTGAAGGCCAGGTTGAGGAGCAGGAGCCTAAAGACGAGCGCAAGTGCAGTGAGCATCAGTAGCTCTCAGGCCAGCATCCTTCTCAGCAGCAGGTGGTGGATGTGCAGAGCCCTGGCCTCGGCGTACCCCCAGGAAAGGGGCCACTACTTCCTAACTCCAGCTGATGGCTGCCCCAGAGGCACAGGCACCCAGCAGCCGCACGACTCCCCATTTCTCGCGAGACCGGGACCTCTGCACTCTGGAAGGAAAAGGAGCCCATTTTGATTTTTCACTATGGATAAGCAAATGAGATGCACGGGAAAACAGGGAGCGGGCGACCGGTATTGCAAAAACCCATATGCTCATTAAACAGATTGAGCAATTGGGAAAAACGTTGCCAAGTTTGCTTCATTCATACATACATATATATATGCATATCTATATATTTATCTATCTATTCTTGATACACTAGTCTTAAGCAAATTTCAGACATGTCACCTCTAAATCCTTCACGGTACATCTCTGAAAGCTAAACATATTTCCTCCTTAGCTCTAAAACCACATCACATTCAACAGTCGAGCAATCATCCTTCAAGTTTAATTTCATCCTCTATTTTCCCCAAAATGCATTTTAAATCTGGTTTGCTCAAATGAGAAATTATGGCTTTCTCTTTTCCAGAATGTGTTTTAAAATAACTGTTTGACATCATTTACATACTATAAAATTTGCTTTTAAAGTATACAGTTCAGTTTTAAAAAATATTTTCACAGAGGTTTGTGACTATCACCACTTTTCAGTTCTAGTGGGAACTCTGCTTTCAAGTCACCCACAGGCTTCTGCAAAATGGGTGCTCAGAATGAAACTCTAATACAATTCCCTCTTCTGATCTTGGATTTTATTATTTACACTCCTTAGATCACATGTGCTGTTGTGCGCCTTATTTTAGCAAACTTAGCCACTTATTTTAAGACAAACCTTTGAGACCCCAGATGCTGTTCTTTCTGATAGGCACCGTTTGATTTCTTTAGCATCTCATCTACAGTGATCACTTCGTGAAGGCCAGTATTGAGTAGGGCTTCATCATAAGAATTAATTGTTCTTAGATTAGGGAGTCAGATTAAGTGCAAGCTCAAGGTCCATTTGTATACCTAAAGTTTATACGATCAAATATATCCCTAGTTCACTTCAGAGGCAGCATCATCAGTTTGTTGAGAAATCATTTAAGTAATTCCCATGAGGCATTTGGTAATTCTACTAATAATTTCCTTAATCTAACAAACGGTATAGAACTTATAGTATTATTGAGAAAGAAAATAGGTATATTTAGGAAAACTTTTTAGACTACAAGGGATGTTCACTTATGCAGTTTATAAAACTCAAGTAACTGAACACTGATTAAGAAAGAAATGAGGGTTAGATCCAAAGCAACCATTTCAGTCATGCGCATTCACTAAGGTATAGTTACGTATGCAGGACGAAGACACGTCACGAAAGAAAAGAGTATGGAAACAGCAAATGCGTGGTGGTCTTCAACCGCCACTTATTGAGCACCCTCAAAAACAAGAGAATTGAACCCAAGGCCGTTGACTTCCGGCCCACACGCTTGGGATCGTAGCCTTCTGCCTCCTCTCACACGGGGCTGCTTCAGCTTGAAGTCCAAAGGAGCATTTCAGTTCCTTTAGTCTGCAACCGGCCCGTTTGAGGTAAAGCCTGGCTGCTTTAGTGGGGTTTCCAGTGCGATCGATGCGCCTTAGAAAAGAAACCCAGTTAAAAAGGCATGATGAGCAACATCATACTGGGTGGATTTTTCCCCCTGGGAGTTTATAGAAATCATGCTAAGTGTTTTCCCAAAGGCCAGGACTTTTTTCTCAGCCCCATGATCTGTTGTACCCATGATCTGTTGTTCCTTGTACCCATGATCTATTGTTCCTTACTCCCCGGCAATCCTAAATCTACCTTCTGTTTCTGTCTTCCCCTCCTCCGCACGTATCGGATAAATGGGATCAATCAGCAGGTGCCCTCTGTGTCTGGCTTCTTCCACGTAGCACTGTGTTTTCAAGGCTCATCCATGTGAGGCCCCATCGGGACTTTGTTTCTTCTCACGGTTCAAACCCTATTCCACTGTGTGCGACACCGTGCTTTGCGTATCTGTTCAGCACGTAGGGACCCTTTGGGCGCAGTGGTTAAGTGTTTGGCCGCTAACTGAAGGGTTCAAACTCATTAGTTGCTCTGAAGAAGAAAGATGCAGCCGCCTGCTTCTTTACAACCTGAGAACCCCATGGGGCAGGTGACCGCTCTGTAAGACTGGTCCGAGTTGGAATCACAGGCCACAGCAGTGGGTTTGGGCCACTCACCCATTGATAGGCCTTTGGGTTGCTCCCACTTCGGGGCTATTATAAGTAATATTGTTTCGTACGAGAAACTTCGGCGGCCATACGCTTTCGTTTCCATTTAAAAACTGTATTTATATTGTCGTTGCTGTGTTATTCATGAGGACACACACAGCAACAAATTGACGTATGTACCCGTTGGTATATACCCATTCAACATTTTCTCCATGTATAACTCAATGGCATTGATGACGACCTTCAAGTTGTCCCGCCATTCTCATCTCCCTTTTCTTAGCTGGGCCTCTCTCCTTAACATAAACTAAATTCCCCCCTAAAGATCCTCTCTAAACTTTCACATTGCCGCTGTCAATTTGGTCCCCTATAAAGAGCTATTAAAAGAACATCATGCTCACAGCAGACATGGTTTACTAGTGACGCTAAATTATTGTTTGATTTTAAGAAGACTTTAGGGGAGTCGCTTGCTTTTTCCGACACAAGATGTTTCGAGATCTCTTCCTCTTTAGTTCACCTAGATCTGCCTCCTTCTTTGGAAGGGCGCCTCACCTTCCATCGCTGGGCTGCACCGCTGTGCGCTTAACCAGGTCTCTTTGCGTGGACATCGAAACCATGTCCTGCCTTCCAGGTTGCAAGCCATGAACGTGTGTTCTTTCCTCCCAGATCGGGTCAGAGGGCGACGCCAGTCCGCAACTGAGTTCATCCAGGCACCTTAGGTGGGGTTCTCCAGGGAAGCAAAAGTGGTGACGCTTGGCTGTGTATATACACCGAGAGATTTATATCAAGGACATGGCCCCCAGTGATAGGAGCAGGCACCTCTCAGGCTGGCTGGAGACTGCAGCTTGATTTGCTTCGGGAGTGGGGCTGATAAACCCAAGATCCCCAGGAAGACATCAGGCTTGTGGCTGCAGAGGAGAATGAAGCAAGGCCAGGAGGTAAAATGTCAAGCCCCTGATGGTGTCTAGGACTGGCAGGCATCATGGCAAGCTCACGTCCACAGAACCAGGGTTGGCAGAGGCAGACGTGAAGCACAACGGAGCTTTTTGGAAGCGTCTGATTATTTACTGGAAACAGACCATCTCCCCTCGAGGGGGGATTAGGTCTTAATTGCCAAACCACTGAAAATCCCAGCCCAGCCAAGTTGACAGAAATCCTTAAGGGTCTCACAAGCCTTTGAAACATCACTGAAAAACATGGAAACGGTAATGCCGGCTAACTTGGATCTCTGCAAGAGATGACCCCTGGCATTCACTGGCCAACTGTAAATGGGTGGCCCCTCTCCTGACAAAGCTCACTACCACCCTCGGGCAGAGGGAGACCACCGTACAAATGACAAAACCCAACCCACTCCTGTCCAGGGTGCCGCCCCCCCGCCGCCCCATAGATGTTCAGCAAGTGTTGTAAGGATCGTTGTTGGAAGGAGTGGCGAGTTATAACCGTGACAGCACCCCTGCGCCTCTGCCCGCCTCTGTCTGCACAGGTCTGTGTTTGTGGGTCAGATCCTCTCCAGTGGAATTGTGGGCTCAAAGAGAAAAGGTCTTTTCATTGTGATCACAACCCAAGCGGCTAGTCACTTGACCCCTGGCCAAGAAGGCTGGCACTTTGCGTCCTTCCCAGTGACACCTCGGGGGACGGTCTGGTGACCTGCTTCTGAAAGGTCAAAGCAGCAGCAACAACGCTGTGGAGGAGCTCTGCTTTGGCACACGCTTCAGCGCACGAGGCTGTCTGGATTTGCAAGTGACGCTCTTGCAGCTACCTGACAGCAGCAGCAGTAGCAGCAGCAGGGGTGCACCAGGTTTACACCCTCCCCCACCTCCACCGGCCACGTGAGAGTACCCTTCCCCACACACCCACCCTTACCAACATCAGGTCTCTGCCAGCTTGTTTGATGACAATCAGATGTCCCCTCAAACCAATGGCCACCCCAAACACCTCCCCTCCAGCCAGCTGTCCATGCTCATCGAGGCCAAAGCTTGCCCTGTCCTCTGTGCTTCCGGTCTGCTGAGATTCCTGCAGAGCAGCACCTTGGAGGGACTAGCCTCATCTCCTGGGGTGGGGAGGGTCTTGAAGACGTCAGGAAGGCCTCCCGACCCTAGACCCCTGCCATGCCCATCCTTTACAGATCGCCAGATGGACAAACTCCTCCTGCTCCCAGGGCCTGAAGTCTAGGGGGAATGGAATTTCCTGAGTTGTCAGAGCTGGGTTCTCAGGACAGACATAAGGCAGCTGTGATCCCAGGGCCGCCACTAAGCTGAGTGGCCGGGGAGGAGAGAAATCTGAGTCCCCAACACAGAGGAGACGTAAAACTTTGGAGAGATGGGTGTGGGGGGCCAGGTCTTCCAGACGGGCAGGGTGAACGAGGGAAAAGACCCAGCATGCACCTGTGTTTCACAGAAAAAAGGAACCTCTTTGGGGGTGGGAGGGGGGAAACCTCACAGCTTGCTCCTTTCACACATGCTCCTGAAACCAAGGTCATTCAGGGTCAGCACCAAGAGACTCTGCTGGGAGGTCAGGGTCTGGGAGGTCCTGGCTAAGCCGCATTGAGTTCCTCGGCCACATTGAATAAAGGAGCCCTGGTGGCACAGTGGGTACTCGTGGGCCTGCTAAACACAAGGCCAGCAGTTCAAAACCACCAGCTGCTCCTCAGGAGAAAGACAGGGCTTTCTACTCCCGTAAAGAGGCACAGTCTCGGAAACCCACAGGGACAGGTCTACCCTGTCCTATAGGGTGGCTGTACGTCAGCATCGACTCCATGACAGTTTGTGGGATCGGCTGCTAACTGCAAATTAAGCACTTAAAACCACCAGCAGATCCTCAGAAGAAAGAGGGGCGTTCTGCTCCATAAATAATGACAGCCTTAGAAACTCACCGAGGCAGCTCTACCCGTCCTACAGGGGAGCTCCATCTTTCTCCATCAGAGTGGCTGCTGGTTTCAAACTGGTGACCTTGTAGTTAGCAGCCTACTGCGTAACCATTACACCAAGGCTCCATAGTTCAGTAGCATCTCATGTAATCCCGGTGAGCTTCTCAAACTCAGAGGGAAGGCGACTCCATGGTGGTGAGTCTGCTCTGGTTTGCGGTTTGGTCCTGCCGGCCTGATATTCTCTTGGCGCGGTACTGTGCTTGCAAGCCGAGGCTGGGGAAGACCGCGACATGTAGGTTCAATTCTCAGCTCTGCTGCTTGCTCACCCTGTGTGTCTGTCTGGGCCGCCTCACTTTGCTCAGCTGTAGATAGGGCCAGCAGCAGACCCGCCCGCCAGGGTTAGCGGGAGGAGGGAGTTGCAGGCTCGCGGTGCTCCGGGGTGGTGGCCAGGGCCTGTGTTCTCATCCTTCGTCGTACCCAGAGACCAGGCTTCTTTCTAGGCCTCGGTCTCCCCGCAGTGCAAGACCATTCCCTCCCTTGGGTTTTCAATGCCCAGTCCAGCTTCAACTTGACTTCCCAAGTCCCTGCCCTGGGATGGGGAGTTAAAAATAACCCCCAGGCTCAAGATCATTCAAGTAAACACCCAGCAAGCTGAAAATAGCCCCTCCAAAACAGGTCTGCAGAGCAGGCGGGGCTCGAGGATGGAACTGGTGAAGCTGCTCCTGGGAGCCAGCTCAGCCCCCACCCACCCGCCATAGACCTCGGGTCCTGAGAGAAGCCAGTGCCCCTGACCTCTTTCCCTACAGCCACTGGTGCCTCCACCACCCCGGTTCCTGAAAGGCTCCTCAGTGCTTCTTGGCTTCTCTTCCTCCCCCTACACATTTATCTGGGCAGCAGCCAATCAACTGTTGTCAACCGGAAGGCAAAGAGCCCTGTTGGTGCTGTGGAATAGACATTGGGCTGCTAGCCAAAGGGTTACCGGTTCAAGCCTACTCGCTGCTCTGGGGGAGGAAGATGAGACTGGTGTTCCCTGCAGATTGAGTCTCAGAAACTCTACAGAGCGCTTCTTAGTCCTTTGTAAGGTAGTGAGTTTTCACTCGATCATGTCTCTCTGAGGTATAAACTTTCAGGGGGGCCCTTTGATTGGGTCACACACATCCCCATATTAGGTTGAGTTGTCTAGAGAAACAAATCCAGTGACACTCATACATGGATAAGAGAGAGATTGATATCAAGGAATACCATTCTCCCAAGAAGGCATGCTAACCAAGTCCAATTCAAGCCTACAAGTCCGATGCCAACCAGGGACTCATGCAGCTTCAGGCAGGTGGCGCGGAAAGACAATGCAGAATGCAGTATGATCACAGGCCAGTGGGTACAGAGTTACGTGGATCCAAGGTCAGTGCCAACATGGTAGGCACCGGCAGATCAGGGTTGGGCAGCCCACACAGGGCCACTCCCGAGACAGAGTCCCGGGAGGCGGGAGGGCAAATTGGCATAGAGAAAGGAGACTCCCAGTCTCCTCTGCTTAGAAGAAGAAGGCCACGCCCCCAAGGAGGCATCACCAGGCTGTGACGGATGGACAGGCTGGACGCCAGCCGAACACTGACATAAAATCATCTAATTACCACCACCCCACCACCCCCACACCCCCCCCCCAAAGCAAAGCCTGAGACAAGGATTCAGATGTCAAGTTGTCCTTTCTTTGGGAGGTGAGAGGAAGGAGCGAGGGGGAGAGAGGCGGGACAGAAGGAAAAGCCAGCTGCCGTTCAGTGGACTTGAACTCACAGTGCCCCATGTGTGAGCCCCGTGTGTCTGAGGGGAAAGGCTATCACCAGGCATTTCTTCTGAGGGGTCTCTCGGTGGACGTGGGTTAGCAGCAGTGTGCCGGCTGCCTCCGAAGGCTCCGTCAGTGCTTGTCTGAAACGTGTGTTCAGAATACTCTGAGCTGGGGCAGGCCTCTGGCCCCTACTCACTGAACATTTCTCCTGCAGGTCTCAGCTTCCGTCCCCGCCCCCCCCCACCCACCCACATACACACCTGCTTCTGGGCCGTGCTTTCTCAGACCCTTCTTAGAGGGTTCCACCTTCTGACCCCACCAGCTCCATCTCTGAGCACACGTCTCCAGCCACAGCCCCAACAAACACCCTCCCCGGGGCTGCCTGCTCTGCTTTGCCTGTGCTGTTGCCTGGCTCTGTACCTCATCGGTGAACCCTGTCCCCCTTCAGCCTCGCTCCCCTCTGGCTGAGGCTCCATGTTGGATGTGACTTCCGCACCCCGTGCTCCCCTGCCTCCTCCACCAACCCCCCACTCCATCATTTGCTCCGCTGGCTTCCCATCAAAGTGGCTGGTGCGTTCGAACCACCGACCTTGCAGTTGGTGGCTCAACTCATAACCCACCGGAACACTCACACGGCATATTAGAGGGCAGCAAAGCAGGGTGCGAGGGCCCAAGGGGCTGGAGGTCGGTGGTGGGGACAAGCTGCTAAACTGAGTTAAATAAAGATTAAACACAGCAAGGCCCATGAGAGCCGGACCCACAGAAGCTGCCTTGTTCTCCCAGGTCTCCCAAACTCCTACCCCCACTGCGCCCCGACCAGGCACAGCTGCCTCCCTCCCATCGCCCTGTGAGCAGGCAGGACCTGAGCATTCCTCTTCTGACAGGTGTCTGCCCCACTCAGCCTCCAGGAGGCCTAGGTTTCGTGTCCTGTCGTGAGCCTCTGTGAGAAGGAGACCTGTCAGTGGGCAGGAAGGAAGGGCCGGGAGAGTGGCTCTGCCCCAGGACATGCCTACCATGCTGGGGGGAAACCAGGAGAGAGAGCGCCCTACTAAGCGGGGGAGAAGCCAGAGAAGAGCCAGAGTGTGGCCTGGGGCAGGGCAGCAGAACGGTGCACCGCCCACGGTGGCAGCCACTGGCTGGATGTGGCTGTCAGGTTCATTAAAATCAGATCAACTCAATGCTCGGTTCCTCAGCCGAGGCAGCACCTCCCCTGCACTCAGTGGCCCCAGGGACTTCCAGCCGGCCCAGCAGTGGGGAGGCAGGGCATCGTTGCCCTGATGAGGGATCTTGGGACAGTGCCAGGTCAGAGCCCAGCAGGTCACTGTGGGGCAGAGAAGCCACCCGCTCCTACTGGGCGCACAGCCCGGAGCCACCCCTCACTCCCCGAGGTGGGGTGAACGGAGCGTGCAGGGTCATTTTTTGCAGCCCCCCAACAAGGCCGGTCCCATCATCCTTGCCCAAACCAAACAACTCCCAAGCCAAACTCACTGCCACCAAGGAGTCATCGCCGCCGGCGCATAGCGACCCTACGGGACAGGGTGGCACCTACCCTGTGAGTGTCCCGGGTCGTAACAGGGGCAGCAGAAAGCCCCGTCTTCCTCCCTGGAAGGGCCTGGTGGTTTTGAACTGCCGACCTTTCAGAATATAGCCCAACCTGGAACCACTACGTCACCAGGGCTCCTTCAGGGGTGGGAAACGCCACTCACCTCTCAGGACGGCTCAGGCCATCGATGGGGTTAAAACAGCGAACAAACAGACCCACTGCCAACTCCGAGCAACTCCCTGTGAGTGTCTGAGATGAATTTTAGGTGTGCTAAAACTGGCGAGCTTTGCCGCTTCCTCCTGATGCCTCAGGTTCTGGTTCTTTGGAGATTGGATCCGTTAGAGATTGGATTGGTTCTTTGGAGACTGGACAAGGTGCCTGGGAGAACCTGGCCTGAGCTAGGAGGAAAGGCCTGGCGGTACCTCTCCAAAAACACAGCCTGTCACCGGAGTCTGAGACAACCGCCGACAACAGCAATCGTGCCTTAGCCAGTGGGCTCATTTGCTCACAGCCCGAGACTGAAGGGGCAGTGCGAGGCCAGTGGGGCAGCTGCGTGATGCCCTCGGGCGCCCACATCCAGCTCTCTTAGCACGTGCCTTACTTTGCCCCATACTCAAAAGGTGACTGTTGCACCCCTAGCTTCACCTCTGCATTCAGCCAGGAAGAGGGCAGGGCAGATGACAGAAGACAGACACTCCATGAGGACGTCATGCCCATCCCAGGAATTTTCTCCTACATCTCCTTGGCTGGAATGGGGTCACATGGTCTTCCCAAGCTGCAAAGGAGTCTTGGAAAATGATTTTTTTTAGCCAGACATTTCCTAAAATAAACAAGAATCATGATAAATAGGCTGTTAGTAGGGGAGAAGGAGAGAATGGGTATTTATGAGTTACTGGTGAGGACCCTGGTGGGGTAGCCATGACGCACTGGGCTGAGATCCACGTGAGCAGAAAAATTAAGGTGATCAGACGTCCCGCTTTTTAACCATTTTTCCCATGTCCCGCGGCGTTTTTAAACAGTCCCGATTTTTGGAAAGAGTGCACAACAAGCTAGGGTAGACGGTTTTCGGCTGCCATGTGGCTATTTCGCCAGGATGTGAGTTTTATCAATGGTGTCCTGCTGGTGCCCGGCTTTACCAATGTTAAAGTCTGGTCACCTTACAGCGATTTAGAGTTTGTTGTCTTAGCATTCCCTGGTCTTCCCTGGTCAACTGACTTCCAGTTCCTTTCCTCCCAACCCCCATTTTCCAGGTGGACAACCAGAGACACAGCCACCAGTCAGTTAGTGGTACAGAGCCTAAGCTCCGGAGTCAGACAACACTGAGTGTTTGGGCGAGTCAGTTCACGGGCCTCCGTTTCCCCGCTGTGGGATGTCACCCTTCACGTGGGGGGCATCGTGAGGGCAGGAGAGGAGCCCTTGCCGGGCCCTGGGCTTGGTGCCCAGTTGTCCCTCAGTAGCAGCCGTTGGGATCTTTACGGTTCCAGCTGTTACTACTCTTTGTTGTTGTTGTTGTCGGTTGCCATGGTGCCAGTTGCCCTCCCAGCGACCCTGACCCTCACGTGTGCAGGGTGCAGCAGCAGAGCACCAGGCCTGACTCCCGAGACATCTTGCCTACGAGTGCCCCTTCCACTGTGAGTGGAGCACTTGGTGGTTGGTGCCCCTCGCCCACACCGTGGGGTGGACTCTTACTCCGCCTGCTGTGTGTCCTCTGCGGCCGGATGGGAACGAGGGAGCCCAGGTTGGGGCCCTGGGACAGGACCCCTTCAAGAGTCAAGGTGACCCTGGCACCATGCATTCTGGGGAGGGGTGTCTCAGGACCCAGAGGGGAAGGAGGGGCTGCAGTCGGGGACCTCTCCAAAGGCTGCCCGTGGCCTTGACCTGGCTCTGGGAAGGGCTATTACCACAAGGTCACGGCCGCTCTGTACCAACACTGTAACTGTGCAGGACTCACCGTCGCCTGGAGCTCCAAGCCTGGATAAGGGATGGCAGCCCCAGGGGCTCTGACCCACCCAGGGGTGGCCGTGCCACTGTGAGAGGGTTCTCTAAAGAAACTTGTGTAAGGCCAGCCCCTTCTCCACCCGGGCACTCCTTGCTCCGCCCCAGCCCCGCTTCCTGACCACCCCCACTGGTGCAGATGCAGAGGGAGCAAGGCACAGCTGAGACTCTGGACTGATTGTTCCCTATTCTTTTTAATGATTTATGCACTCATGGTTTAAAGACTCACCCACTCACTCCCGTCCAGCTGATTCCAATTCAGTGATCTGCAGGACAGAGAACTGGCCCATAGGTTTCTGAGACTGTTGAGCTTTATTCCCCCCCCAAATTTTTATTGGCACCCAACCCACATATCATACAATTCAATGGTTCACTCGTTCAATCGTATCAAGAAGAACTGTACAATCATTACCACAATCAATTTTAGAACACCTCTTCGCCCCGTGTGTGTAAGGGAATAGAAAGCCTCCTCTTTCTCTCAGAGTGTGGCTGGTAGTTTTGAACTGCTGATCTTTCAGTTAGCAATGTGAAAAGTTCACAGTTATGAAAATGTAATGTTTCGTTACGTTTTTATATCTTACCCCTGTCTTCATCTTGACCCCACTTTCACATCATATATATATATATTTATATATATATATTTATATATATATTTATATATATATTTAATCAAGCCAGTTGCCTCTGATCAGTTCTGATTCTGGCGCCCCCTCCATGCTGTCGAGTAACAGTGCCCTCCATAGAAAGGGGTGCCAGGTGTCTTTTGAAAGTGGATCAACGGGCCTTTCTTCCAGGTGCCTCTGGGTGGGCTTGAAGCTTTAACCTTTCCATGATGAGCTGAAAACTCAGCATTTGCGTCACCTGGAGACTCTGTCCTCTAGAGTCCACACCAAGCCGGTTGTCACTGAGTGCTTTCTGACTCACGGAGACCCTCTAGGAGAGAGTTCAATGACCCAGGGGTCTCTGAGGCTCTCTGCAGAGGGGCAAGGCCACATCTGTCTTTGCAGAACAGCTGGCGGCTCTGAACTGACTGCCCATCTCTCCGTTCATCACCTGGTGCTTAATCCTGGCACCCCCAGGGATCCTTCCGTGCCCCATAGGCAACTACTGTGTCTGGTTTCGTATCTCCCAGAGTTCCTTCAGGTTGGACCAGAAGAATGACTAGTCTTTGACTATTTCCCCCTTTCTTACACAACACTAGAAAAACAAACCCAAACAAACAAGTAAGACTGGTTACCACGGAGTCCGTTCAGAGTCCTGGAGACCGCGTGGGCAGCACGTAGGAAGGACTGTGCTGGGCTTTCAATAGAGCGCCTCCCAAGGCACGTCTGGGTGGGTTTGAATCACCTGCCTTTTGGTCCACAGGGACACACACAACCTGCGTGCACCACTTGGGGCTGCCTTTCTTACTCAACGGGAGCCTCTCAATGTTGTTCTGAGCATTATGATCGCCCCTTTTGCTCCGTGTGGCCCTATCAGGTAAGTATTGGACTGAACCACACGATCGGCAGTTTAAACCTACCAGCTGCCCCTTGGAAGAAAGATGAGGCTGTTTGCTCCTGTCAAGATTTGCAAAGCCTTGGCTTTTTTTTCAGGGTTGTGGGATCAGAATGGCCTCGCAGTGGGTTTGGTTTGCGGTTTGGTGTAGATATTGGGGAGCTTTCCCTGGCCTCCCAAACAAAGACGTGCCTTGCCCTTACCAATAGTTGTAAAAAGGGATTTGATTAGATTTGTATACCATGCAGTTGTTGTTGTGGGTTACTGAGTCTGGTCCATCCTATAGTGGCCCTGGACACACCAGCCGGTCCTACCTGGTTCTCACAATGATTGCTGTGTGTGAGCCCACGGGGGCACCTCGGGTCCGCCCCCAGCATTCCACTCCCTGCTCGTCCTGTCCCTGGCCACATCATCATCCATTTCAGCGGGAGGCACGTTGGGGGTGTCACGGTTACTTGCTGGGCGGAAGTTCAAAACCGCCAGCTGCTCTGCCAGACTCAGACGGGGCTTTCAACTCCTGTAAAGAGTTGCAGTCTGAGAAACTCACAGGGGCCGTTCCTCCCTGCCCTGTAGGGTAGCTCTGAGTCAGTTGACTCAAGAGCAGTGAGTGTGGGGTGCTGGGCATGGTGGTTTCTAGCTTCGGGCTGGACCAGAATCAGCATCTCTACACCTAGTTGGTGCAGGTGGCTCCCATTGTATCTGCCCACCCACGTTGCTTGAGCAGGAGAAGGGCTTCCAGGTGACTTGGTAAGTGGCCTTGGGCAAGCCCCTACCCCTCTTCTGGAGCCTGGAGTGAGCCTCCTTGCCTGTTCTTGGGAAAGCTAGCTGTCTCAGATCTTTCCCATCCATGCTCTTGGCCCAGACGGAGTCCCAGGCAGCCCTGTGAGATCACACAGAAGAGCCGACAGAGGGCCCAGCATGGGCCACGGCACAGAATGGGGACTCAGGGGGCACTTGGGCCAGGGCTTCTCTCCCAATGTGCAAACCTTGCCGGGCTCACGTGCCACCGGATTATGACTCCCCCCTTAACTATTTTTAAAGCCTTTCAACTTTCTTCAGCCTAAATTTGTTTCTTATAAAGCCGCATTAGATCATTACCATAAACAGAAATCTAGAATAAAAAGACGTTAAAAAAAAAAAGGAAAAGAAAAGCACAACGAAGCAGGCCATCACTAACCTCCCTCTGTGCCATAGGCTTGGGCTCTCCTCTGTCAGTCTGTCTGTCTCTGTGTCCGTCTCCCAGCCCCCAACCCCACCTCTGCAATTAAAAAGGGGGCGTGCAAGAGAAGCGTTAAAGGCATATTTGCACCAAGGAAGACTCTCTTCTGGATGAGATCGGGATGGCTGAAATATAACTGGACAAAGGCACTCAGATCTCATAAACCGGCGCCCCGCATCATTCTTGACCCCATGGCATACGGGAGTTTGTGCTGGGCCGTGGCGAGTCCGTGCTGACACATAGCAACAGAGCGAAACACTGCCTGGTCTTGCACCATCCTCACAATCATTGTGATAAAAGCAAACCAAAGGAACAGACCCAAGCTGAACCCGTCGCTGCCAAGCCGGCGCCGACTCCTGCTGACCCCGCGTGTGTCAGAGCAGGACTGTGCTCCGTGGGGATTTCAGTGCTGAGCTTTTAAACAGTAGATTGCCCGGCCCTTCTTGTGAGGCACCTCTGGGTGGGCTGCGGGCTAGCAACAGAACGTGCTCACTGTTCACACTGCCCCGGGGTTCCCATTTTCTTCTCGACTCCCTGAACAACCTGGCATTGGATAAGAGGAAAGAAACGTGCAATCCTGGGCTTTCCCTTAGATGAGTGTTTCCCAAAGTGGGCGATGCTGCCGCTCTGGGGGACACTGGAATGACCCAAGGGCGGGACATACAGTAGTAGCCTCCCGTACAAAGAAGAGCTGTATCCATCACCTGTTCTCTGAAAAGGGGGCAGGAGGCCAGAGAAGTTCTGTGGATCTTTGTCTTCATGAGGGTCAAGGAGCCTTCGTAATGTAGTCTCTATGAGTTGGGCTGCTAATTACAAGGTCGACAGTTCGAAACCACCTGCTGCTCCTTGAGAGACAGATGAGGCTTTCTTGGGAACCCACAGGGGCAGTTCTCCCCTGTCCTATAAGGTCACTGTAAGTCGGAGTCAATTGGATGACAGATTTTTCTCTTTTTTTGGTTTGGTTTGTACGAGGATAAGTCAACAAAGTCATAGAAACCTTTATTAAACAAAAATGGCAAACCGTGAAGCCGTTGTCTCTCAGCATATCCTCCCGCAGTACATGCCCACACGCTTCAGAAGGCAGCGTTGCTATCTCTCTAACCCCTCCCCAGAGATGTCTGTGCCCTTGGACATCCACCACGTCAAAGTGGCAGTTTGGGCATCTCAGGGGACTCCATTCATGTTCCTTCCCCACGCTCTTTGACTTCTGGGAGCATGAAGTCTGCAGACAGGGCAGGGCCCGCAGTGGGTAGGGTGAGGTTTCTCAGGGAAATTCTCCTAGGACAGCAGGTGTGTTGTCCTGATGGGGGAAAACATCCTAGGCACACCTTTCCTGGCCTTTTCCTCACCAACGTGGCACCGATGTACGTCCCCGTGGTCTCCTGGCCCTTTCAGAAGATCCAGCAAGGTTAGCCCTTGAGAGCCCCCTGAGCTGACCTCTGCTGTGAACTCATCTCCATCCGGGCTCTTCCCGACCTCCCTGTAAGTGCTTGGCCCACCCACACGCTGCTTTTATGAGAGTTTTATAAAGTTGTCCATCTTCCCCCATGACTCAGACAGTGAGCCTTATTTGGAAGGCGCCCTTGAACCACGTGGAAAAAGATATGACCCAGAGAACCTGACTGCGGCCATCCCCGATGGCAGAGATGTGGGCTTCTTTTTTTGTTTGTTTTTATGAAGATTTTGATTTATTTAACAGTTTTATTGGTACTTCATCCACATGTCATACAATTCAATATTTCCATCCTATCAAGAGGAGTTGTACTATCATCACCACCACCAATTCTAGAACATTTCCTTCTTCCTTGTACTTGTGTAATTGTTACTTGTGTAATTGTTTTTTTTAATTGTGGCGAACATACACACAACAGAATATTCTCCAATTCAACAACGTCCACACGTAAGACTCAGTGCCATTGAGGATGCGCTTCATGTTACACAACCATTACAGAGGCCCTTTCCAAATCCTTCCGCCACCATGAACATGAACTCAGTGCCTCCTAAGCAACGACTCTTCCTCCTTCACCATGGAAACCACGGGTTAAATTTGGTTTCTTTCATTTTTCTTTTTTAAAGTAGTTTTTTTGATACAGCTTTCACATGTCATACACTCCTAGAATTTAAATTGCTTTTTAAAAAGAGTTGCCTATACATCATCACAATCTGTTCTAATCCTCCCTCCCTTGAGACGTGTTTAAACACGGTGTGTTTGGATTAGACCCCACACGGATGAATTGGAACCCCATGGGCAATCCTGCTTGGTTGACCCTTCTAAGGTATTTGGACCAGAACTTTGGCTTTAAGTTGCTTCAATCCCCCTTGCTCTGGTCAGTGCTGATATTAACAGGCGCCTCATCCACGCTGTCTTAGGGAGCAGAGGGCAGAAAGGGAGGTGTACGGAGCACTGGGCAGGGGGTTCCCTCCTGCTGTGCATGGATGGTGGGGAGACCCTCCACCCACCCAGGCCTGCTTTCTCATCTGTACCCTGTTCTCTCCCATTTCCTTGTGCCCCAGCCAGGTCAGGCCTTTCTCTCCAAGATAGCCATGATGGTGATAATCGTCACTGGGTCCTGTGGGCATAGTGGGCAACTGTGGTCTCCCCGGCCTTTTCAGAGCTGCTAACCACAAGGTCAGCGGTTCAAACCCACCAACTACCTTATGGGAGAAAAATGAGGCTGTCTAGTCCTGTAAAGATTTGGTCTCAGAAACCCCCAAAGGGCATTTCTACCCTGTCCTATAGGGGCCCTATGAGTCGGAAGCGACTCTAAGTTCATCTCATTCTATACTCCCCTGCCTCCCCCACTCCCCACTTTAGGGATTTGAGGGCACTGTGTCCACACCATGCCGCCCACTGAAGGGAGTTGCCCTGGCATCATGGGATTTTTATCTCCAGGGAACCTGAGGGCAGAGGAAGCCTCAGCTCCTTCTGACTGCCCTGGGCAGTGAGGCCAGAGTTGTGGGACTGTTCCCAGAGTCGAGGGTGGCCAGCGTGTATGGGTTGGAGATGGAACTTGTTGCCTTAGTCATCAGATGTACCCCTTCCCACTCAGCAGACCTACCTCCCCTTAGCCATCAGATGTACCCCTCCCTACCCAGCAGACCTATCCCCCTTTAGCCATGAGATGTACCCCTCCCCACCCAGCAGACCTATCCCCATTTAGCTATCAGATGTACCCCTCCCTACCCAGCAGATTCACTCCATCAGCCTCACTGTCTGCTCTGATTGTGCCCACGTTTGCCCAGAGTGTTTTCCTTTCCCAGTCTGTGCCCATCCTTCAGGCCCACCATGCTCTGACCCCTCCCTCCCTGCAGTGTCTTCTTTGAATCTGTTTTGCCCCCTCTGACATTTCTGCCATTTCCCCTCACCCTGAATCCCCAGAGCTCAGGAACAAACCCCAAAGAAGTGCCTCCTATGTGTTTCTTTCCTGCTTAGTAACTCAATGGAGTTGCTGTTGGCTGCCCATTGACCACAGAACAAGACACCATGCGGCGCTGTGCCAGCCTGGTAGCTTCTGGGTCAGATCACGAGATGCAAAGCGTTTTCCTGGCTGATTTTCAGGAGAGCTCCAGGCCTTTTTTCCAAGTCCATCTTAGTCAGGAAGGCCCCCTGAAACCTGATGGCCTCTGCTGACAGCTGGGCTGTGACTGCTCAGGAGATGTGTTGACTGGGAATCGAACCCAGGCCTCCTACATGGAAGGGGAGCAGTCTGCCACCCGCGGGAAATCTCTCTGCTTTCATTTTACCCAGGACCCGAGGGTGGGTTTTCAATGTCCTCACCCTCCAGGGGGGTTATTTTCCCTGGAAAATCTGAAGGGGGATCTTTGACAGCCCCACGCAGCAGCCCTGCCATTGTTGGCGCCCCCTGTGCTGACTGCAGAAAGCCGCATCCCTATCGGCCCATCTCTAGCCCCAGGTGGCTCCTTAGGGTGACCCACAAGATGGGCAGAGCCCATGGCCCCGGGCACCGGGTACCGGACAACAGCAATTCACGCTGCTCGTGGTTCTGATGGCATGCTCCTTGACTCTCAGCAGGAGCCCTGGTGGCACCATGACTTAAGCAGTAGGCTGCTACCTGCAAGGTTAGCCGTTCAAACCTCCCAGCTGCCCTCTGAGAGACAATTGAGGCCATCTACTTCTGTCAGGCGTTATTGTCTCAGAACCCCTGTGGAGCAGTGCCCTCTGCCCTATGGGGTCCCTGAGTCTGAATCGGCTCAAGGGCAGTGGGTCTGGTTTGCGTTGATGTCAGATGCATTCGTTCGAATGCACTCTCCAGGCTCTTATGCAAACTGCTTGAGGTAGAAGCCCGCTCTGAGGATTTTGCAAGCACTAGTTCATTTACAAGGAGCCCGGGTGTGCCGTGGTTGCCTGGTGGGCTGCTCACCGCAGTTCGGCGGTGTGCAGCGCTGGCCCATACAGAGCATGTACAGGCCTGGGAACCCGCATCCACTCGCTGGCAGGGAGTTTGAGCTCATGTAATCCTCCTCCCCTTCTGAAGTTGGTATTGGGCCCCACTGCGGTGGAGGGGATCCTGACTCAGGGCGACCCCCAGGACGGAGTAGAGCTACCCCGTAGGGTTTCCTCCACTGTCATTTGTATGGAACAGACTGGGTTCAAACCACTGGGCTCTGGGTTAGCATGGTGTGACCATGCTTTAACCACAGTGGGACCAGGGCCCATCTAGGTATTCTTGACCCTGTTTCACAGGTAGAGACACTGAGGCACAGGGATTTTGGAGCTAGAAGAAGCTGGGGTAGGATTTGAACTCAGGTCACTTGGTGTCAGAATCCTGCTCAGCTCTCTCAGACGTGCCCCCCACCCCACCCCACCCATGCCTTATCCAGTCATGGTCACTGCCCCTGGTTTTGTGACTTGAAGACAGGGTCAGGGTTCAAGTCTGCCTTGGACTCCTTTGTGCCTGGCACAGTGACTGGGGGCCCCCTGGGTTTCCAAACCAAACCAAACCCCCGTCTGTTCCGACTCCCAGTGTCCCTATGGGCTGAGCAGAACTGCTCTGTAGAAAGCCCCGTCTCTCTCCTGAAGAGCGGCTAGTGCTTTCCTGCTGCAGACCAACATCACCACTACATACCACTGCCCCCTGTGCGCCAAGGGGTGCGATTTGCTGGAGTTAGGGAGTGGACTTAGCGGGCCCCCAAAACTAAACAAGGCTTCTTCCTTCCTGATACATGTGGATACAGGGGTACCAGCCCCCAGAAGCAACGAAACTGCCCCGAATTCCTTCCCAGGCCCCTTATCTGTTTGCAGAGTGGCTTGGCAGGGGAGAGTTGGAATGCCTCCTGAGGCCCCCACCTGGGGAGGGGCGTGTGTGTGTGTGTGTGTGTGTGTGTGCGCGCGCGCGCCCTGTGCAGAGGGCTGACTGCCACATTCCCCGGTTCACAGAAGGCTCTCTTGGGCACCGTGTCGTGTCCTTATTTAGTCAGGAGCCCTCTGCTGACTCGGGCCTTGGGGGATGCCACTGCTGGCCAGCTCACCAATCAGAGTCCTTGGGCCTGGGGCCCAAGATCCTTGCTGACTCTCCAGGGCGGGGAGGGCAAGGTGGGAGTCAGAAACCATCATCTTTGTAAGGAACCTGGTGGCACAATCGCTAAAGCACTTGGCAGCTCAAGGCAAAGTTGGAATTTCGTCAGATGCTCTGAGGGGGAACAATGGGGCCGCCGGCTTCTACAGGGTCACAGCCTGGGAAGTCAGGGGTAACCCTATGAGGCCTCCCACTGGGTCTACAGGATGGCAGTGTGTCAGAGCCTGGGTGGTTGGGGCAGTGTGGTGGATGTAGTCACAGGCAAGGTACCCTTGTGGGCACTGTGATGCTGCCAGCCACTGGGCTAGGCTCATTTATAAGCTCTGGGAGTCCAGGGGCCTCATGCCCCCAGCTCCCTATGTACCCCCAAATCTAGACCAGATCCAGCACACAGTAGGTGCACAAATACTTTTAGTGATGGAATGAATAAACCCTTTCCCCACACCGCATTTAATCCACACCAACCTTTGCTGCTAGTTCGGTGCTTGCACTGACCCACACCACAGATGGGGAAACAGAGGCTCAGAGAGGCTCTATGCATTGGGGAAATGGGGGAGCTGGAATTTGAATCAAGGTTGTCTGCCTTCAATGTTAATCTGTCCGCCCCCATCTGATTTTGCTGTAAGCTACAGGACTTACCTATCTCCCCCACTCCATTGACTGTATGAGTTAGAAAGGTAGTCTAATAGGTTATACTCAGCTTTTCTCATCTGTAGAATGGGGGTGGGTAATCACCTTGGAGAATACTGTGAAGATTTAATAAGACCACACAATAAGTGTCTTCGCAGAGTGCTGGCATGGGGTAGGTGCTTAGCAAATATTCCCAGTTAGTTACAGCGAGGAGGTGGAGGATGATCAAGAGGACTGTCCCGGACACTCCACAGGACCCATCGAGCACGGTGGGCAAGAGGTCATTGTCCAGCATGCTCTGTCCCCTCCCCAGAGAAGGGTGGCAGCACCTGTCTCATCTCCAGTTCATTCCACTACCCCCAGGTCATTAAGCTCCCAGCAACTAGCTGAAAGGTGGTCTGTTCAAACCCAGCCTGAGGTACATCAGAAGGCAGGCCTGGCAATTTGCTTCCAAAGGCCCCAGCCTTGTAAACTGGGGCGGCTCTACTCTGCAGGCAGGCTTCCATCTGCCAGCACCAACTTAGTGACAAGTAACAATACTCCGTCTGCAGCCTGCCACGTGTCTGAGCAAGAAGCTGGGGGAAGGGGGCTTTTAGAGGGCTGGTCTGTTAATTACTCCTTACCAGAGAGCCCCACAAAGAAGTGGGGGAGAGAGCTCATTGCTATCAAGCTGCTTCCAGCTCACGGCAACCCCCTGTACCAGAGGAGAGCTGCTTGTTCCCTGGGGTTTCCAGGACGGGGCCTTCAGCAAACCGCCGGACCTTTCCTCCAAGGTGCCTCTGAGTGGGTTAGACCTACCAACCCTAGGCTAGAACCCTCACAGCAGCCCTGAGGGGCAGGTGTCTCCACTAAACACACAGGAAAATGAGGCTCCCAGAGGCCCAGGGGTCACCACACAGCTAGGGTGTGTGGGGCTGGGACAGATCCCCGAGTCTGCCCACCATGCCTGTCCAGGGACTGAGTTAAAATCCAGGTTCCCAGGTGGATGTTTCAGCTGGTCAGAGATGGGAGGGGGTAGTAGGAGTGTCTGAGCTCTTGGGGGGTAATGTATACACCAGAGATGACTCAGGGGGCCTCCAGCTGTGCCCAGGGGATGACCCTTTAGTTGCTGGACTTTGGGGGTGACCGGTGTCCTGGCCAGGAGGGCAGGACAGCAACAGAGGGCCCCAGGGAGCTGAGGGCACTATGGTTACCGGGTGGTGCAGAAGATTCCAGAACTTTTTAACAGCTGACACACCCAGGCAAGTCTGAGACTTTGGAGGGCCAGCTTTTTCCTCAGTGGAAGTGGGAGGCCTCACTGCCAGGAACCATGAGCCCTGGGCCCTTCAGACAGGCTGGGTGCATGCTGGAATAGTCCAGCTGTTGGGCCTTTTGGGGCTTGAGCAGAAGCACTGGAGCCGAACGTGGGGGGACAGGCCAACTAAGGCTTTGGTGCTAGAGAGAGCTGGTGTGGGTTTTGAGTTAATTCTAACTCCATGTATGTCAGAGTAGAGCTGTGCTCCACAGGATTGTCAGGGAAATTCTGGAATTAGATCACCAGGTATTTCTTTGACAAGGTGCTTCTGGGCGAACTCGAATCTCCAACCTTCTGGTGGGGAGCCAAGTTCCTGAATCTCTTGTGGCACTGTACCGTGGGATAATACTGCCCCCACATGGCTTCCACGTGCGTGGCATGCAGGTTGTATTCATTTCCTAAGTAATGTAACAAATTGCTACACATTTAGATACTTAGAGCAAATTCATTCTCTTCCCATGCTGGAAACGGGAGTTTGAAACCAGTTTCACTGGGCAGTTTCAGTGTCCACAGGGCTGGGTTCCGCTGGAGGCTCCAAGGCGAGAACACATTCCCTTGCCTTTTCCAAGTGCTAGTGGCTGCCTGCATTCCTTGGCTCGTGGCCCCTTCCTCCATGTTCAAGGCACAGCACCCCTGCTTCCATCATCACACGGTCTACTCTTCTGTGGTCAGAGTTCCTCTCAGTCTTGGGAGTACATACATGTATTTAGCATTCACCCATCTAAACCAGGATAATTGCTTCATCTACAAAGCCTTAATTTACGCACAGCTGCAAGTCCCTTTTACCACGTAAAGTGACATTTGCGGGCTCCAGGGACTAGGATCTGGATGTCCACGGGCCCT